>NW_024881901.1:0-573222 GCF_019059575.1 Amphibalanus amphitrite | reverse complement strand
GCGGCTCAACCTGGCCCGCTACGACCCGTGAGGCCTTTACGACTGTATACTCATTAATCGCTCAAACGATCGGAAACATTCCTGGATAAATCCATTCTTCAATCACGAACTCAGCTACAATTGATGCATATGGGGGGCAGATTTGGCACATGCCACGTGCCAAGTCAGGGATGCTCAAATTGTTTCGCTTACAATGACTTTTCATTGACAGGGCGTACTGCGCTGACACTTGCCCGATAGATGAACATTCACCCGGTGATGCATTTGCATGACTGTGCATATTTGCGGACTCTGTAGGGTGCCCCGAACAAGGCGCTCCATTTTTGGCCCGACAAGTGAAAGGGACTTGCTTAGCCAGTCTTCTCCATTACAATTAAGTCCCTTTTCGACATTGACAGGCCATCAGACCTATCAGAAGGACTCTACAAACGATAGGCCACAGAAGGTCGCTCCAACCCTTTCCTCTCTGTCTTGTCTACCTACATGCGTAGAAAACTGATAGGTCCGGAAACGGTTAAAACCTTAGGTGCACGGGCACCGCACAAGCTCGCGTAGTGAAATGCCAAGGGTTTGCAGTTGTGTCTGTAAATGTAAAACTCTGGGCCGTCTATAAAAGGCATTAAATAAGAGGCGTTGAGCAAATCACGACGACATACTTACGACATACTTAACATGTGTTGAAATGTGTTTTTTTATAGGTAGGTAACATGATATATGTGATCACACGTTTTAAATTCTAATTTTCGATTGTCTTCTGAATGTTTGTTTTTCAGTTTGATAAGTATTGCAAGAGTGGATCTTGTCTTATGGTGCCGCTGTGAGCTGTCCCGGGTAACATGTTAAATATACACGTATCAGAGAGCTATATTTTCGGATATTTGCTCATGTCAGCATCGCATCGGCAGCTATCAGCTGTCCGTCTAGACGTGATAGGCATAAATTTAGTCTTATCTAGACCGAGATCCGCCCAGCAGCAGATCACTGCGACAACGATGTAGGTAGGCTCCTCCCACTACGCAGATTATTACGTCATCAGCAACGATTCCCCGCCGGTCGCCCTGGCAACGTGACGTCACCGGCGGCCAGTCGATACCGACGCCTATCGAATGGCGGCAGCCGACGAGTTGATGTCTCCCCAGGACTGAAGGTCGCACGGACGGGACGCGCCGCTCCCGTGCGGATCACCAGCGCGGCGTGGCCACACGGAGCGGGTAAGTCTGACCACGACTGGCTCAACGAGGCTGAATCCATCTGATAGCAGGTGCTGTCCTGCCGCCTCCTAATCCTCCGTCGTTCTGGTGAGGGTCAAAAGCGATAGTTGTTGTAGGGTCAGACGTGAGGTGACCATTCTTGCTACAGTGAATCACGGCCCATGGTGCGGATGCGGAGGAAAACGTGCATTTTTTGTTGCGCTAAGGTCTTTATGGTCCCTAAAGACGGCGAAAGACGCTTTATTTGTGCGTCACATGTGATAGGAACTGATTACTTAAAATACAACCGCAAACTGTACTTGCCTCATCCGAATAAGGAGTTGGCGCTGTGGGATAATGCTGTCTGAAAGGCCGTGCTAACATATGGTTTTGAGTTAGGGCCCGCCTCAAAATATATTGTTTGTAGCAGTAACCAAAGTGATTTCAATAAAATGCATTTTCAATGCCGAATCAGCCGATTCTCACTTCGTAGCGACCGCACCTACCCCCGAATCGATAAGCTCAAGGTCTGGTTCGCGTTAGCCCAAAATCTTGTTAGAAAACAGAGCGTGCGTGCGGCGAGGATCCGTTGATCGGTATATAGGGCCTTGCGTTTATCTACCTGTCCTGCGCATAGTTATGGATATTAACCCGCGCCCCGTTGGGGTCTGCCGAGCAACGCGCCCTGTTGGGATGTCCATCAAGACAGCATTCAGCCCAGATTCAGCACGGATTCAGTCCAGATTCGGGACACCTCCGATCAAGCTGAAACTCGCACACCATGTAGGTCCTGACATGCCCAATCCACAGTCCGAGTCATTCGGTGGCACTCCCAGCCGTTTGACTTACAGAGGTCAGCAAAGGTCACGTGGCCCAAATTTTCACAGCAGATTGTGGCCCACCCAGTAGAGCTAGAGCGCTAAAAATAGCACCAATCGACTCGCCAGCATCTAATCTTACTTTCCCAATACCCATTTGACCTCTTGAGGTCATGCGATGACCTAAGGTTTGCACAGCAGTTCTCGAGTAGAGGGATTGACCGCATTACAAATCAAAGCATATCATCGGGTAGCCCCTAGGCCTTAGTAACTTTCCTTAAAAACCGCTTCTCGATATGTGACCCCGTTTGACCTCGGCAGAACAAAATGTACAAATAAACGACACTCCATACGTCGCAGCCCGGATTCAGCCCAGATTCGGGACACCTCCGATGAAGCTGAAACTCGCACACAATGTAGGTCCTGACAAGCCCAATCCATGGGCTCCACGGCCTATGGGCCGTGGAGCCCATGATGAGCTTTGGTTTAGAATTCGGTCAATCCCTCTACTCGAGAACTGCTGTGCAAGTGTATTTTCGACGTAGCCCACAAATGACCTTAGGTCATCGCATGACCTTGAGAGGTGAAATGGGTATTGTGTAAGTAAGATTAGATGCTGGCGAGTCGATTGGTGCCATTTTTAGTGCTTTAGCTCTACTGGGTGGGCCACAATCTGCTGTGCAAATTTGGGCCACGTGACCTTTGCTGACCTCTGTAGGTCAAACGGCTGGGAGTGCCACCGAATGACTCGGATTGTGTATTGGGTATGTCAGGACCGCCGTTTTTTTCTATTCAGGAAAAACCACAGGGGGGGGGGCAAATTGTCCCCCCCAGCGGGGCGAGGGTTTAAAGTGCGGATAGTAACGAGGTCTCATAGGCGGCGGAACGGGAGGGCACCGGGGCACCGTGCCCCCTTTGATTTTGGCATTTTGACCTTAGCCCTATGGACGTTGCACGGAAAGAATGGGACCAAAAGTCGGCAGTGCCCCACCCCCTCCCTTTCCACCGCTACTGCGAGGTCTATCTAGAACAGAGCAGATATGCACACTGTTCAGTGTAAATATACGTCCAGTGGAAGACCATCCACAGTAATACTTGTATCGCTGGAACCGTCTTTTATAGTTAGTACATAGTTTTCTATCTCCGCCGTATAAACATAATGCGAATATTTTTACTTTGGTTATTATGTGCACATCACTGGGATGGCGATTGGCGCTTTATGCCTTTGCACGCATGACTCAGATATTTTAACCCTCGCATGTGTAGGGGGGGGGTCGGATGGACCCCCCCCCCATGGTTTTTCGCGAATAACTCGCGTAAAAAGCGGCCGATCGCGACGAAACTTTCAGTACCCTCACATTCATCAATTTTACACCTACCCTGAAAATTTCATGACCCTGACCCCAATGACCTTTGACCTGTGACCTCTTTTCCGAGACCATGTTTGGCCGGAATCGCGATTCCGCGTATGTCGGCTCGCATTAGCCGCGCGTTTGCAAGCTTTTCGCGGTTTCAAACGTTCAAACATGTGATTTGATGTTGCTCCCATGCATTAGGGTGGGTGTCAAGGTCACCTGAAGGTCAGGTCAGGTCATTGACCTTTGGTGACCTCGGTTCACTTTTTCGAGTTTTACATGTTTCTAGGCTAGTTTTTGGAGCTGAATTCGAATTTAGCAACCATTTGAACATTTACGAAGTAGTTTTGGTGACTTCGTAACATGTTACGAAGCTGTCAGAGGCGGTTGACACGTAATACTAATACCCGTCACGACGCCTACTGGTTGACCTGACCTGACCTGACCCGACCTGGTCTAAATGCTTAAAGACATCATCTGTGATCAAAACTAACACGATATTCGTGATCAGCACCCCGAAAAACCCCTTAGCAGCCACACTTTACGACTTTCTAACAGGTCCCGATTTTCCCGACCTTGGGTCATTGACCTGACCTGGAAGGTCAACCAATGACCTAGGACCTTAAAATTGGGTATCATCGGCTTCCTCTCGTCACGGGCAACACGCTCGTTTTTTCCGCGAAGCTCTAGCTCGATCAGGGGCCAAACGGCAAGGGGGGGGTCCAACCGACCCCCCCCCCCTACACATTAGAAGCTGGAAAACGCCGCACACATGCGAGGGTTAAACCATAGGTTGTTTCGTTACGTTGCTATTTGTGGATTTAACTAAGTTTAATCAGATGTTGAAATCCATCTACAAAGACTGTACCTGAAAACGTCAATGAATGAATGAAGTAAAAAGTAACTGACTGCAGAAGGTCAGCACGTTATATCTATAGATGCAGGTGAATGAATACAAACAAGAAAGAAGTGATGAATACCTCAATGTATAACAATTTGCGTGTCTTTTTAAACGAACGGGAAAAATCTATGGAATGATTTAATGAATGAATGAATGAATGAATGAATGAATGAATGAATGAACAAATGGACATTGGACACACGAACAAGCAACCGAACGACCGAGCGAATGAACGATTACATGAGGACAGTAGGCCAAGTTAATGGATTCGTATCTAGCTGTGGATGATTTATTGCAATTCAGGCCCAACCAGTTATTCTTGCTGCAACGCTCCCTGTCTGCTTAACTATGTCGGCTTTTATTTGAGGACGCCTGTGACGTTTTCTGTGCCATGTCGCTTGCTGTATGCATAAATGATGTTCTTTTCAACCCTGAGGGACCTTTGCAGCCCATCGTCTCCGTTACACCGTAGGACCCTGCTAAATGTAGTTGTTTTTGGCCGTGTATGTCCGGCCCAGTCGCCTCCTGTTCTGGTTGACGGTGTTCTGTGTTCCAGTGGCGGCTGATGTCGGCCGGTGCGCTGACTCCTGCCGCCTCCGCTGCTGTTGCTGCCGGGTCGGACGGCGGGGCGATGTGGTCGGCGCGGCGGCTCGGCCGGCGGACGTCGCTCCCTCGGCGCCGCTGGGACAGTCTGTCGGCCGCCGCGGCCTTCACTGGCAGTGTCTGAGTGGCCGTCGGTCGGTATGGGACCGCTGAGCTGTCTGCCGCACCGCGCCAGTGCCGGCTGACAGGGAACGGTCCGCCGTCTCCCCCCTCACCTCTCTCCTCTGCCGCCTCTGGACCACCCAGCGCCGCTGAGCTTACAGCGAAAAACCTCCCGGAACTGGATGTGAGTCAACGGCTTGCCGTACCCTAACGTGTGTTTGTGTTATCTAATTCAAGTTCTGAAAGTTTGATGATGCGTTCCTTCGAGCGATGGACGGCGACGCATTTGCATCATACCGTTTGTTCAGTTGCTTTGCTGTTCACGATATGATTACGGAGCGAGCGAAGCGAGCGTAGTCTTTCCTTAGATTAACATAAATTTCTGAGTATGAGCGGCCGGCCGGCCGGCCGGCCGGCCGTGCGGACGCTTTTGCGAGGCTTATATCTCAGCAACCACTTGACCGATTTACATGCGGTAAATTTTGTAGGGTAGCTTCATTCCTTCTACCAAGTATTGGACTATTCCCGATGCATGTGGGTGACCCCTTATGCACGTGCCACGTGCAAAACGAAAAGGTGTCAGTTTTGCAATTGTTGCAATATCTCAGTAACTACTTGGCCGATTGAGCTGAAAGTTGGCATGTAGGTAGACACCCACTAGGCACTGCATATCCATGTGCCAGAGTTGGGGTGCTGCTGCACGTGCGCACGTGCAGGGGTCGTTTCCAGATCTCGAGAACGGCTGGACCGATGGCGCTCAAATTTGGTACACGGTTAGGGACCAGTTAGTAGGGTGCCGTGCACAAGTCAGTTGGGACCCATTTTGCACGTGCGCACGTGCAGGGTGCCGCTTCCAGATCTCGAGAACGGCTGGGCCGATTGTGCTCAAATTTGGCACATCGCTAGAAACCGGTTAGTAAGGTGCCGTGCACAAGTCAATTGGAGGTACCCCCTCGAAATTTCGCACGTGCAAGGCTCACCCTTTCGCTCGCTCCGTTACTCGCCCCAAAAGGCGTTATACTGGTTACGGAGCGAGCGAAGCGAGCGTAGTCTTTCCTTAGATTAACAGAAATTTCTGAGTATGAGCGGCCGGCCGGCCGGCCGGCCGGCCGTGCGGACGCTTTTGCGAGGCTTATATCTCAGCAACCACTTGACCGATTTACATGCGGTAAATTTTGTAGGGTAGCTTCATTCCTTCTACCAAGTATTGGACTATTCCCGATGCATGTGGGTGACCCCTTATGCACGTGCCACGTGCAAAACGAAAAGGTGTCAAAGGTGTCAGTTTTGCAATTGTTGCAATATCTCAGTAACTACTTGGCCGATTGAGCTGAAAGTTGGCATGTAGGTAGACACCCACTAGGCACTGCATATCCATGTGCCAGAGTTGGGGTGCTGCTGCACGTGCGCACGTGCAGGGGTCGTTTCCAGATCTCGAGAACGGCTGGACCGATGGCGCTCAAATTTGGTACACGGTTAGGGACCAGTTAGTAGGGTGCTGTGCACAAGTCAGTTGGGACCCATTTTGCACGTGCGCACGTGCAGGGTGCCGCTCCCAGATCTCGAGAACGGCTGGGCCCATTGTGCTCAAATTTGGCACATCGCTAGAAACCGGTCAGTAGGGTGCCATGCACAAGTCAGTTGGAGGTACCCCCTCGAAATTTCGCACGTGCAAGACTCACCCCCTCGCTCGCTCCGTTAGTCGCCCCAAAAGGCGCTATACTGGTAAGTTATCAGTTCCATACCGTTATGCAGATGCTCGCATATTACCATAGAACTCGTGTCGCTCGAGGATAGCATGGCATGCTAGCAATGAAATCTTGAAAAATAATATCCCTCGTTACTGGAAGCCTTGCTTCCACAAAAATAGCCAGACTGATCAATGTTTTCCTGAGTAATGCTGTGTCGGGGACGACTCCAGAGCCGTTCGCTTCTGTAACCACTCAATATTCACAAGAGATCGTCGGCGGTTTTCCGCTGCAATGACGCTGCATTGTGGTCCAATGACGTCAAATTGCGATGTTCGGCAGGTTTCACGATGCCTGAGCCCAGTGACGACTACCGAGTGGTGGTGTTCGGGGCCGGCGCCGTCGGAAAGTCGTCGCTGGTCCTCCGATTCGTCAAGGGCACCTTTCAGGACAACTATGTGCCCACCATCGAAGATACATATCGACAGGTGAATATTTGTTTGTCGGAAAATCGGTGTGACAAAGAGAAGGAGCTGACGGCGTCACGTATGTAACCACTTTAGCTTGCCATTACAAATCAAATAGGTACAAAATTTATCATATTGCATCAGCTCAAGTTGTAAGCATAGCTCTTACTGGCTAAGTCAAATCTATAGTCTACTCCCAAAAGAAATTGTTCCGAAAAAGAACGAATATATTGATGACTATCGGTAGCTCAGTTGGTACAGCGCTGTGCTCCCGGGGGTAACCGAAGCCAGTTTAAGTCAGTTGAGTGACACTTTGATGGGCACGTCAAAATTGTGTATCTAAATCATCCCGTCACTCGAAATCGCGCGATGGGACGGTAGGAGTCGGGGCCAGGGGCCCACACTAACAAGCATTGCCTCACGTGGGGTCTAGTCAATCCGTCCATTGAAACGTTTAATCTTAGGTTAAAAATCGTTATGTTAAAAAGCTTAGGTTAAAAAGATCCTTCTGTCTGTTCAGGTGATCAGCTGCAACAAGAACATCTGCACGCTGCAGATCACTGACACGACCGGCAGCCACCAGTTCCCGGCCATGCAGCGTCTCTCCATCTCCAAGGGACATGCGTTCGTGCTGGTCTATTCCATCACATCGCGGCAGAGTCTGCAGGAGCTCGGGTGAGAACACAAAATTAATACCATGCCTAAGTTGCTTCAGTGCTCTTATTCTTTTCTTTTTGCTTGCTAACTTGCCTTTGTGCTGCAGAAATAAAGTAATTTTGCTAAGCAGATTTAGACGCCTATCGATCTGCTTCCATCTCTGACGGGTTATTGATAGCCTTCTCCGGGTAGCTCTGCGAAAGCGATGACAAATGAAGCACCGCTTGGATGAGAAAATGTTCCGCTTTGTTCCGCTGATATCTTACGCTATCAATTCACAGATCAATATTCGACATGATAAAAGAAGTAAAGGGTGATCTGCAAGATATTCCAATAATTCTGGTCGGCAACAAATGCGACGAAAATGACAAACGAGAGGTGTCACAAGCTGAAGGGGAGGCACAGGTATGATATTCGACTGCCGATTATTACGTTTTCATTGTGCAAGGTGTAGGTAAATATAACTTGTAGGCCTAATTGTAATAGGCACTTTAAGCCTGAAGTGATCTTTTGCTCGACTTTCATTGATCAATATACCCGTAAATGCCTACTTATATTAAGATTAGTATAAGTATAGGACATGATCGACAAGAGGCGTATGCTACACCTATCACATCAGTGGAGTGACTTTTACCTTAAGTTTAGTTTGTTAAAGGAAGTATGCACGACTAATATTACAAAAACCCGTTGCAATTCGTACCCGGTAAGTGATAAGGCATCGGTGACTAATGACATTTCATACTACAAAAACGTGCACGCTTAAGCACATGGGGAGCATTCATTCTGGCCAGGGTTCATAATGTCCAGGGTACGTTATGCCCAGTGTCGAAATGGCCAGTGCCTTAAATGGGCCAGAGGAGTTCATAATGTCCAGGGATTGCATGGTCCAAATGCGGCCAACTGGCTGCAGATAGGGTATATTCAAAGAGGCCAGGGTTCATAATGTCCAGGGCACGATGTGTCCAGTGTTCGAAATGGCCAGGGTACATAATGTCCAGGGCACGATGTGTCCAGTGTTCAAAATGGCCAGAGTTCATAATGTCCAGGGCACGATGTGTCCAGTGTTCAAAATGGCCAGTGCCTTGAATGGGCCAGAGTTCATAGTGTCCAGGGATTATATAGTCACTGAAAGTGACGTCATTATGTAAAAAACACGGAACCAGCTCAGTGCGAAGCAGTGCAGTGCCGAAGGCAATGCCTTAGGAGAGATTACAGGCAATAGTAAATCAAATATTTTTAGGTTAAGTGGTTATGTATCTGGCTTCAGGCCGAAGGCCTAACCTAAAAATATTTGATTTACTATTGCTTGCAATCTATTCATGCGAGAAACTATTTCCTTATCCCTGGTAGGCAAACAACATTACCTTAGGTTAGGTTAGGTTAGGTTAGGTTAGGTTAGGTTAGGTTAGGTTAGGTTAGGTTAGGTTAGGTTAGGTTAGGTTAGGTTAGGTTAGGTTAGGTTAGGTTAGGTTAGGTTAGGTTAGGTTAGGTTAGGTTAGGTTAGGTTAGGTTAGGTTAGGTTAGGTTAGGTTAGGTTTGGTTGGGTTGGGTTGACTATGTAATCCCTGGACACTATGAACTCTGGCCCATTCAAGGCACTGGCCATTTTGAACACTGGACACATCGTGCCCTGGACATTATGAACCCTGGCCATTTCGAACACTGGACACATCGTGCCCTGGACATTATGAACCCTGGCCATTTTGAACACTGGACACATCGTGCCCTGGACATTATGAACCCTGGCCTCTTTGAATTTACCCTATCTGCAGCCAGTTGGCCACTTTTGGACCATGTAATCCCTGGACAATGTGAACACTGGCCAATTCAAGGCACTGGCCAATTCGAGCACTGGACACATTGTGCCCTGGACATTATGAACCCTGGCCTAAATAATACGCACCCTAAGCACATATGGATATCATACCGATAAAGCCAGCTGCAAGCCATTCGTTCGCGCATATGGAATAGGGTATCGCCAAAGAAAATCAACCCGTCTGAACGGCTTTTCACGCGACAACCTGACTCTTCTCCCGTCTTCACAGGCCAAGATGTGGCGGTGTAACTTCCTGGAAACTTCTGCAAAGGAAAACGTCAACGTGAGCCAGCTGTTCCAGGAGCTGCTCAGTCTGGACAAGACGCGCACCATGACCGTGCACCTGGACGGCCGCTCGCGCTCCGCCATGGGGTCCCTGCGGCTGAAGGAGAAGTGCCAGCTGATGTAGCCCGGCGGCCACCCTCGGTCGGCGAGTGTCGGTCGCTGTCACCAACTGTCGAGTGTTCGATGTCGCTACAGACATTGGCCAGGACTGACGCCGACAGACGGGAGCCCAGAGGGAAATGGACCCGCTCGACCTGACCTCTAGCGGTCTGGCTCTCTCTGTTGGTGAACTGTGTAACAGTCAACGCCAGTCTCTCTCGTTGGCTAGTAACTCTGAGCTAAGCAGTTATGCAGAATACAGCAATATAGTGCGGATGCATTGGCGCCCAGTGGCCGTCACAATGCTTTAACGATTTTTAAATTTTGTCGGTGTCTGCTGGAGTGGTGTTTGCAAGTGAGCGCACTTCAGATCTTATTCGTGCCGGACGGCGGGACCAGTCCGGACTCCGGAGTAAGAAAAGATTGGGACTATGCAGCGTGCGGCTTGCCACGTGCGCGTTTTGCTGCGTCCTTAAGTCGAATGGTGTAGGCACGCCTGTCTCGTCTCGTCTCGTCCTCGCTGGTTTTATCTCTTCACCCGAATATATGGCGTCTCGTGGACGGTACAATCCTAGTAAACGACCTTGTGTCTTGTGCTGGAATGACGTACTGTGCAGAAATGTAATGTACCGTATGCAAGTCTACACCTATTGGGTGCCAATCCTCGTCGCATTAGGAGAGGTGCTTTATATGTTGTGCCCGTTGAATTTACTCTTTTCGCGTACTGTTGATAGAGAGAAGTCTCGAGATTAGTGTATCTATTGATAATGTCGTACTGTGCAGTGTAGTTTTGCTTACTTTGTTAGTCTGGCAGTGCATCGAATGCATTGTGTGATAACTATCATGTCAGAATTTTAAGCAAGAAACATGATGCTATTTGTTGAAAAATATATTTACTTCACACAACATTCCTACGAATACAACAGCAAAAAAAGATAAGTGTTAACCAATAATGAGATGCTTCGTACCACCGAGTACTTTTATTAATCTGAAAGGCGAGATTAAGCGGCACTGTAAAGCGTTGAATTATACGGAATTGTCGAATCTCGGTCATGCTGACGAAGTCAGCGCTGACTGATTTTCTCCAGTCACTGACGAACAGTTTGATGATTGATATATCTCATAACATCAGAGTATCCAAAAATTACAACTTGATTGGTATTCCCATAGGCGGCGGAACGGGGAGGGCACCGGGACACCGTGCCCCCCTTTGAGCTATTGCAAAAAAAAAACTTATGTCCCCCCCCCTCAGCCGGCGAGGGCTAAATTAATCATTTTAGTTCAATTTAACCAAACTGAATCATTCGATTCGGCTGATCAAAAGGACACAACGACATTATTTATAAAGCTCTAGCCCCGTTGTGGGCCCAGTTATTATTATAGCAAAAACGTAATTTGACCTCATTTGAACTCAGATGACCCGAGAGAAGTGTTGTTTAAGTAAGAAAACACCAAATTCATCTTGAATAGATCTAAACTGAGGGATTACAACACAAAAATGTTGAAATGGAACATATTTTTACTATTGGAGCTATTCGGACAAATTTTCTTAGAACTTGTCGTGACCCCTAGGGCCTAGGCCCTAGATGACTTCAGATCATCCGAATTTGGAAAACCTGTATGTGGGTTATACTCGAGGGCAGTGCTTTCCGAGGAGCGCTGTGGAGTGTGGCCCGAAGGTTTGGACTTCGAATTGTGAAAAACGCCCGCCCGCCGCAAAACGCAAACACCGCAACTAACGCGCAAAACGCACGCCCGAACCGCCAAGGCAAACGTTGTCGCGAAAAAATAAACAAACGCCCGCCCGCCGCAAAACGCAAATAAAAAAACGCAAAAACGCCGCAAAACAATAAAATCGCACGCCCGCTAACCGCCAACCGAAAACGCTTAAAAATCGCCCGCCCGCCGCCAAAAGCAAACACCGAAAAAAAAAACGAACAACGAAAAAGCGGCCGCCAACCGCAAACAAATTTAACACCACAAACGACGCAAAAAAAAAAGAAAACCGCCCGCATCGTAAGTGGGTTATACAACTCGGTGAGCTTAGTATACCCTGGTTGTTTGCATTAAATCGATGGACAATTCTAGATTCCATAATCCATTGACAAAATAGTGTATTTTCAGTGCCATTTTGACAATGTACCGGTATTTGTGGCCTTGTGACCTGACCTGAGGTCACGGGAACACAAAACTCGCAGGACACGTGTCCAATATCTGCTCCAAGTTGTACCTGAAAATTGGTGGCGCTAAATCCCACGGTTTGTACGCTAGGAACGAAAACTCGATGATTCCGTTACCGCTAAAATAGTCCAACTTAACCCTGACTTTGTACCGGTTTTGGTGACCTGGTGACCTGACCTGAATTGACTGAGACCTGAAATTTTCAGGGAAGGTGACAAAAGGGATGCCTCATTAGGTTATATCAAATTTGTTGGCGCTACGCGCAGCCATTTTTACGCTATTTGCGAAAACCTTAGGGGGTTTGCATGAACCCCCTGGCCCGGTGAGGATAAATTGCTAAGAGGCAAGCAGCCTTTGTGTTGACCTCTGTAGATCACTGATCAAATGACGCGAAAAGTCACTGAATGGCTCTCTCTCTCTCTCTCTCTCTCTCTCTCTCTCTCTCTCTCTCTCTCTCTCTCTCTCTCTCTCTCTCTCTCTCTCTCTCTCTCTCTCTCTCTCTCTCTCTCTCTCTTGCGTAAACCGCGCGCCGACGAGGTTTTCGGGGGAGGATTTTCGGATATAGCGGGAAAACCACGGCATGTGGCACCATTGTGGCACCACGGAATTTTGCATGCTAGCTTCCTCATCAGTTTCACATATTGGGTGCAAGCAAAGATCTCCCACTTTCTAGGGTTAGCTCCCCAGATCACTGTGACTGACCCGATCTTAACGCATCCTCTTACACCCTTGTCACCGTGTCAGAATAAACAGCCTTGTCTCGGTCATGCAGTCAATGACCGAGCCTTTTGAAAATTGCAGGATGTAATCAGGTCATAGACACCTACACTTTTAAAGTCTCGGATTGTTTTTATTGATGAACTTAGACTAGACTAGTTCAATGTCTTGACCTCTCCATTATAACTCGTAGATATGGGGGGAGGGGGGGAGTCACACGCCTAATTTTTCACAAATACGCGTCGTAATGGCCAATTTTGTCATGAATGACACCATTTATGAGTCATGACCGACTGACTAGATCCACTGTTTGCTATATTTGACATCTGTAACGTCATGTGACGTCAGCAAAGGCCACCAAAAAGCCTTTTTGCTAGCAACTTCTCAAAGACAAGAGAATGGCGTACGGTCTCAACTCTCATTGTGATCAGCTTTCCAAGCGCATCGAATGATATGCATTTTACCAGCCACACTTGACCTTCACCTGCCCAGAGGCCAAGTTTTCACCTTAACCTTTCGAGGTCAAAATGTACATATTCGATGTGCATAGACGAGTGGATCCGAATGGTGCTAATATGTTGTTCGAGATTTATTACATAGTTAGATAAAAGTTAATAACGGAAAGCTCTCTTGTCCTCCCAAGTCGCCATTTTGGCTATGTTAACCCCCGTGACGTCATTTTTGACCTGACCTGAAAATTACATTAGTAAAGATCGTAGCCCTTGTTCGCTTGTATTCAATGCCTTTTACTGCTAACCGTTTAGTTTTACCGTTTGTCTCGTACCTATCGTTTGCGAGGTCGTTCGAGGTTAGAGTCTGTGCCGTGGCACAATTGGCAGAGCGTTGACTCCTGGTTTTGAGAGATCGGGCTCGAGCCGTCCCGTGGCTCGACATTATGCAATGAGTTAGGATTTAAGGCACACGCCTTAGAAGCTGCAGAAATTTAGCGATCTGGGCCTCGTCTCATAAAGCGAGTCCGTTACACACGCCGTTTTTTGGGCTTGTATTGCAAGCGCATGTGAAGCGATAAATTTATTTCCCCTTCTCCTTTCTGTTCTTGCTTGCAAGATGAATAAATTCAACGATTCAAACTATCGTCATCGCTTCACATGCGCTTGCAATACAAGACCAAAACCGCCGTAAGGTACGTACGGACTCGCTCTATGAAATTAGGCCCTGCAATGATAATAAGCGGCATTGCAAATGACGATGTAGTTTTCTTATTTGATAAAGAGCAACTATTAGCTGCTTCCACAGAGCACCACACTTTTTATGTAGTTTCGTGAGAAGTGAACTGAAAACGTGCTCAAGCCTCAAAGTCAAAAGTATCGAAGCTTTGTGCTAATGGTAAGGTACTGAGAAAAAAAGGTTGGTAATATAGTGCCCTCTTTCTGCCTATGGTCTACCTTTAGTCATCAGCACTTTTTGCAGGTTCGTCATCATCGCCATGAATACATGTAATATAATCAAGGGATGTCACAATTTTAGCCGCATCCATCGGCTGTCCACGTCTTACCTACCTACCTCTTACCTACCTAGCTCTTACCTACCTAGCTCAGCTCCGTGCTGTGCGCTGATTGGCTGTGACGGCGAACCTCTCGACGCTGATTGGTGGGCGGGTTTCTGAGCGGGCGAGAGACAGAAAGCGCGGCAGGGCCGGAGACGGTTCAGACTCGACGGAGAAGGCGGAACTGGCGGGGGAAAGTCACCTCTCTGCAAGAACACCAGGTCAGTGTGATGCATTATGGCTGTCTTTATAGGGTAATGATGTTATCCAAGGTGCTTGCAGGGACGTCAGGTACATTGCTGCATGTTTTTTTATCATTATGTGCCGTCATCTTTTGATATATGTGTTCGTCGACTTTGCACTTGTGCCTATAACCTATATCAAAGCAGTTGACGGGGTAGGCTGATGTTGAAGACGCAAAGCCACAAAAATGTGTCGAAGATCTAACATTTACATGCATTAGACGTTTAATATCTCGTTCGCAGCTTGTGCATATTATAACGTGCTTGACTTGCTTTTTCATTCATTTCTCGTGAAGTTGAAAAGGTGACACTATAGGCACGCTATGGGTAGTGGTCATTCACATAAAAAGACACAAGTTATCGGCAAATTCAGATACGTGTACACAAAACTTATTCCAATACTTAAAATGTCCATTACATGATTGTGTGCACGTTGAACGATGACAGGAATAGCCTTCAGTACCTACTTAATTAAATGAGAAGTTTTTCCAGGCCAATAGACGTTCAACTATGACACTGTAGTTAATAACTCTGAGTTTTAGTTAACATTGAGATCAATCGGGGACAAAAACGAAAATTTTAGAGAAGAAGGAAGGAAGCGGAAAACCAAAAGCATCATCTGTTGTCTGCATATAAGGGTAGCCCTCTCAGGGTGGCCGGTTTGTTGCGTTCAGTGATTAGAATTTAGCCGCCAAGCAATATATTTTATGGTCAATAGGTCAGCTATTTCTATAATTCTTTATCTTAATTTCGCCTTCATCGATGACAGTCCATGACAGTGGTCGCCAGCTTTGTAGCTGTCTCAGCTCCATGCGTCTGATTATTTTCCCTCGTTCTCAAGTGATGCTACTGTGGTTGGCGGTAAATGACATCATACTCCGAAAGATTCTCCAGCGAAGGAAATAATTCGGGAAATAATTTCTGCTAGATGCCAAGTGCCATATCTTCAGAAACAATGATACCTACAACGTGTGCATGCTTACAACTGATGCGATGGTAGACTGTGCCGCATTACACATCTGTACCGCGGCGCAGCTTTCCTACATTGGCCCTTTCGTATCTATACGCAGATACAAAAATCCAAATGTCCGCCGTTTATCCGTGAAAAACACACATGTTCCATCATTAATTAGCTGGTTATTAGTACGCATAAGTGGAGTACCTTCCCCGGGGCCTGGGAACCGCGGCTGAAGGTGCTATTTGATAGCTGAATGCCGTTTTGTGCCGAGTCACTGTCACGAAACGAAAATATGGCTCTATGCATACGGCTCAATACTATTCGTAATTGTTCGTATGTATGACTGAGGCAACTTATGATGCTAGTCTGATTGTTAGCGGGACACATATTCATGTGTCCGAAATAAGGATGTCGCATGATAGATTGGTTGATACTATGTGTCTGTTGTTGAATAAATGACTATCGTGACTCGAATGTCTTTGACAAGTTATCGACAGCCCATGATGGCGAGGTACCTATATGTATGTCGTTGTTCCTCCCTCCGGCATTGTTCTCGCATGTGTTTGTTACAACTTACAGGTGAATATGCATGGCACCTTTTGATATTAAACTTTTGCTAGGCTTATGCCGGCTTTACACTTGTTAATGTAAATTATTACACTTCTTGTTATTACACTTGTTAATGTTTTTCAGATTTTCATTCACAGTAAAAAAAAGTCTTCAACCCAAGTGTCAAGCATTTTCTGTAATATAGGTAGAAGTACTACACGTACTTTATTACAAAATATATATCTTGAATTATTTTATCGGAGAACACTAACACAAAATGTCTAATAGATAGTCCTCAGCATACTTTGTTCAAATTGTCAGGGAACTCAGATTTGTTTTTCAATAGAAAAACACAATTCTAACGAATAGTGTTTTAACTACATGTTATTTTTAACTATGCTATGCTGACAACAAACCGTCGGTTATTGAGAACGGTCATGACTTCCTATCGCTCATAACCTATACTTTTAAGCAGTTAACACACAGAGCAATAACAACTGTTCCCATCCCTCATCTCGGCGTAACTCCATGGTTCGCCGGTAGACGACTGCGATGGTCCGATCGCCCTGTCTCCGTGTTCTTCTGGGGCTGCTGATGCTGCTGACGCTCGCCAGTCGGAGCTCTGCCTTCCCCGGCTTCTATACCATTCCAGACGAGGACGGCGCTTCCAAACGAGGTAACCTGAACAGATCGCTGTCACATGACTGGCTGGGGCCGTAAAGTCGAACAGGGAGTGGCAGAAACGCTCGGATGCTGGCATGTTCCGCAATACACAGGTGCTTTGCGGGACAGCATACCACTCACATGGCGCGCGCTTACAGTGCCGACTATACAAGTGGTGAGGACAAGCATCGCAATATTCATACCCGTTCTATCATTTCCATCCTCAGGACAGACACATCCTTCTCCTCCACGCCGAAACCCCCAAACCGGGCTGGACAGGCAGCTTCATCCCATGCGGGCGGCTCCCAGGCCCATTGGAGCGCACCGCAGCTCCTAAGGGAGCACACCCGTAGCCCGGTGCAGTGAGTGCTTTGGGGGCTGGTCGGCTTGTCCAATAGGACGGGCTCAGCCCCGGCGACTCACTAGGGTGCCTGCCCAGACCAATGTCTTCCCCTAATTTACATCATCCTCCCGGCTCTGCAATGGTCGCATTGGACTGAAAGGGCTTAACCCAGCAATGCAAATAAAGCATCGCAATAGAATGAAGCAATAAGGTGTTTTGTAGCTTTATCTCACGTAACTGTCATTCATGACCAAAATTTAAGATGACTTTTGGCTAGGTATTGAAGTGCGTGTTTTTGCTGTCATAAACGAAAAAAGCATAAGGTGAGAAGCTCCCGTGACTGAAATACGCACAACACGTTCATCCGCTGCTTACTACTGTCACATGCCCAATTGGGGACCTCCTTTCACCAGCTCATGCAAACAAAGCTGTTGTAAAAGCTGGTCGAACACTACAAACAGTGGGCACAAAAGGCTGGTGCCGACTGTCAGCCTAACAAACACTAGCAACTGTTCCGGCATTGGGAAAAATACGTCGCTGGTCGATATCGAGCTATAGGCTACATGTGATACCGTTTCGTCTCCATACAGTCAACGCTATGGCAACGCTTTAATCACACGTGTACTTACTTTTAGATATCAAATCCGAAACTGTTTTCACAAAAATCGTGTGATAAAGCTCCGAATTATAACATGGGCTATCTCCTCTTCCTTTGCATGAGCTCATCGTGTGCCTGTTTGTTCTGATTTGGCAGATGTCCTTTCTATGGAGACCAAGTCAGACAGATTCTTCTTGGGGCCCAGATTCGGTAAAAGGAGTCAAGAAAGGCCAACAGATAGCGATAAAGGTGAGTGTCTGGCCATCATTTCTAGGAAGACAAAAAAAGAGTTTAGAGACACTTTATAGCGATACTTTAAAGTAAAAACTGAGGGCAAGGTACTGAATCAGGGACTCGTGAGCTAGGCCGAGGGTGAACGATGGGGACTCTTTGCCACCCTCAAATCTGTGTTTGTCAATAAAGCCGGCTTTTAAATCGCTCCGTATTCTTCATGCATGATTCAAAGTGTGTGATAGCATGTAAGAACTAAAACCTGACCTCATTTTATGCAGGCACGATGATTAAAAGGCAAAATGTTTCATCAGTTGTCTACTTTTCAGCTGTATCCGGGCCATCAGAAGGGATGACCGTTGAGCTGAGCGACGGCCTCTCGTTCACCTGTGTTGCCATCGACCCGGGAAACGTGTACAGATGCCACCGGTCAGGCGGATCGCGCTAAATCCGCCAGGTCAGTCGGTTCGCGCTGGCATCGCGAGGTCCGTCGGATCTTCTGATTACCACCATGTCCCCACCAATTGTCGATTTGTTAGTTCAGACTACACAGTGCACATGTTTAAAACCAAAACGTTAACTTGTTTTGCGAAAAAAAGGATAATTATTATTCCAGCCATAAATGTATTTCATTTTAGTAAACTGAAACATTCCATGAGGAAGCATGAAAAGGAAACTGATTCAAAATAACGGATAGGTCAAGACAATTATAGCGTCATTTTCTTTTTTAGCTTTTCAGGAGCCGTCATTGAAATTTAGTGTTATTTCGTTTCTTTGTTTTAGGGCCCGTCAGCCGTTGGCCGTTCAAGGGAGGCGAAGAAGAGCTGCAGAAGTGATGCAGGAAATCAGAGCCGGCCGGTCACGCCGTACTTACACCATCAACGTGACAGTGCCGCCGTGACGACAACGTAACGACGCCAACTCAGTGTCATTTTGTGATATCCCCGTGACGCCGCCGTGATACTACCGTGACGCTGCCGTGATACCACCATGACGCTGCCGTGATATCCCCGTGACGTCACCGTGATATCCCCGTACCGGCTGTCGCGATATATCCGTGACTCTGTCGTGATATCACCGTGAATCTACCGTGGTATTCCCGTGACGCTGCCGTCGGTGGGCTGCCACAGACAGGTGACGGTCACACCGAGTCTCCGGCAGCCTGTCACCGACCCCGGCACGACGTTCATATTCAGAGGCCCTTGTCTATTTCTGTGCCGACGGCTCGACGGTCTGGTGCAAACAATACACTCGTACCAGAAGCCAATTTGTCGCGCAGGCTTACGATAGCTCCGGGAATAATGCAGAGATGGAGTCAGAAACTGGGTAACTTTTCTCACGACGCATGCATAGGAAACAGGACAACATCGCAGGTGCTTTGAGGAGTACACAAGAGACGAGAGACTAATGCAAAAGAACAAGGTGTGTGTCGACAGAGCAGAGCTGACAGAGCGACATTTGCTGAGCTGTGGCTGAGACCACGAGAGGAACGAGCTTAAAGCAACGCGCCCCAATCAGTTTTTCGTGAACGGCACCGAACTGTTTCCCGATGAACCATCCTTGGCCGAGTGCTTTCTCGGCTTCTCGATGACACTTTAAACGACAATGACGAGGTTTATTTTTCATTGAGCGTCTTTTTATTTGACAGGTTACTGACAACGTACACCAATAACGCGCTTAATCCGCAAAAAAGACAAGTATCAGGTATCGAACTTTGTCACTTTGCCAGAGCCATTGCAATGGGACGAGAAGGAGCTGGAAGATGTCTCTTGCCCATTAGCTGCTGGCACAAAAAGGAACTGAAAGAGAGCAGTGTGTCGCTTGTGTTAAAAGGACCCTCCCACCTTCAAGAAAAGCTAATGAATTGACATAAAAGCGATGTCCCGTGGTTCAGAAAGATAACAAATGAATATCTTCCTTATACCTACCAAATTTCACCGAAAAATATTTACTAGTTTCCAAGATATTAGACTTTTACTTTTGTTTACTTTTTGGGATCGTCGCTGTTCCCGTCATTTGAAAGCAATACTTTTTTGACATCATAAAAGTGCGGCAGATGTTGCGCGCAAGACGGTATATAATATATCACCACGTTTTAACGATGGTTTTAGTTTGAGATTTATAAATCGTTAGACCAGAGACCTCCGCTGACGTCGCCAATAGCAAGGGTGCATTAAAATGCATTAGCTTCTTAGAATCTGAAAACTGCAAGTTTGAAATTAAATATCTACACATGAAAGCAATGCTCGATGTTGTTAGTGCCCAAATCGGTAAGCGCAAGCTAGGGACCCCAATTTGGCTATCTCAACTCAAAACTAATGTTAAGGTGGGATGGCTACTTTAATGAACTTGCTATCGTAACGCAATATCTCAGCTCAAATGTTAACAGAGAGTTTGGAAAAGAGCATGTCGATCACATCCCTAAGCAAGGTACCGCCCATATCATTTACCCGTTACTCATTTTTGGGGCACTTTTTTTGCTAAATATTGTTTCTGGTGACTAGAACCTAAAATCAGTCTATGAATGCACCAGCTCCTTGATTTTAGAAGGTCATCCAAGATATGACGTGTAACAGAAAGTGAAAAGCAAAAGACGAAATGAGGAGCCAAAAAAGCTTTGACCCACAAACCCATTCTGACTGCTTCTGTGTGGCATGGTCAAATTGTGAACTGTAGCCCGACGCAATTATGGATTAATCACGCTTATCACCAGCCCAGCTCAGCAGAGATTAGGAACGGATCTGGAGCTTTGTGGATTACAAAACGAGATGGCTTACGAAACTCGTAGAATCGATATCAAATAAATTAGTTCAATAAAACACAATACTTTTATGCCACACCGTGAAAGGAACTTTCAAATTAGTTATAAATTTATATTGAAATTAAATAGTTCCATCAAATAACCATTACTTTCGCTTCAATTCCCTTTTTGGTTATACGTATTTTTTTTATAAATTTAGTCCGAATCTTTTGATGGGAAGGATTCACAAGGACAGAGCCACCGCTAAGCGAAGCTTGTTGCGATGACCCTGCCCTCTACCCTCCGATCGCGCAATTCCGATTCTATGGCAGAATTTAGAGTCCAAAGTTTAACGTGCGCACAAAGCCGCGCACGGCCGGTCCCCTCGCTGACTTCGCCTGGCTACGGCCTGCCACCAACCGCAACCATACCTGTCAGGAGGCCCATAAATGTCGAGCGCCCGTCGCGCTTCGAACCCGGACTGTCATAACCGGGAACGCGTGCTCTCACCACGCGGAGTCCAACGCTCTAACCAACTGAGCTACGGGACCGGCTGTGTGCGTGCGGTTCATGACGTGCCAGAGCCACCGCCGCGTCGGCACTCGGCCATAGTCTGCCGTCGTCCGTCGTCTCGGCCGGCCGAGCAATATGATACGGTAGGATCTTGTGCGCCGCAGGGTGGTCTTTGTCTGGTACTGGTGAACGAGTAGATAGGGGATCAGGCGGAAGCAGAACCACTGGTCAGGAAGGCGTGAAACACTTCGATCATCAGGAACAATGTTGGTAGGGAGTGGAGTGGTTTGGATTGTCACATAGCACACCCTGGAACGTAGGATCTTCTCCCGCGATATCCAGCATTTGCATAAACAGAAAACTAACCGAAGGTAGTCACATCTCCCAACCCGTGACTATAGATCACAGTCGCTGGAATATGAACGTCTCATCAGTTCTCAAATGGGTCCGCAGTTCGATCCCAGGTTTCCCTTGGGGAGCTGACAACGGCGCCAGAAACGAAAGCCATCTTCTGGTCTGTGCATAGCAATCAGTTTGTATTATATGACTAGATCGGCACGACAGCTGAAGGTGTGTATTCATGGATCGAAGCGTTATACACCACACACGTCAGCTGCATATCACGACAGAAAGTAACGCTCGCTCGGCTCCGCCGGCCCTTCCAACGACGCGAAACAGGTGAGGTCCGCTCCTTTCCAACAGACGAGCGCGTCTCGCGCTCCGTATCGTACATATAGCAATGAGTGCACTTTCACGCTGCCCTGCACTTTCACAACATGTCCCTGGGCTCCATACTCGTACTGTGTAGACCGTAGTTAACGTTTACTGTGGTCTGCTTCTGAGGGTGTCGTACCCTGAAAGCATCCAGCCGTTTATCATTGGACACGGTCCCGTTCTAGCTAAGCTCACTGCGCATTTGCTAACGCACTGTAACCGCACTCGTTCTCTTCGGTCAGGAGAGCATGAGAGAGAGCCTCGGCTCTGTTCAAACGTGCTTGTTCCCGGCGGTGTTGGTACCCATACCGGACAAATGGATGGTCGAGGGAAGCAGCTCAGACCAGTAGTTGAGTCGGTTTCAGGGCACACAGACAGTTCGCCTGGTTCAGATAAGGCCGATAACCACTCCGGGGCGTAAAGCGTGCTGGGTAATCTGAAACAGTTCAAACGGTCTTGTTAATGGTCTGTGAAGGGCATACTGTGCTGATGCTTGTTGATATTTATGTGAATGAAGAGGAGACAAAAGTGCGTGGGTTTCTGTGAAACTATGAATAATCAGTATGCATCTGCTTGCAAGTTGTAACTTGTAAGAGATACATACAAGAGGCAAATCGAAGCTCGACGGTATCTTCGCAAGACATAATTACACATACAATACAATTATGTACAGTACAGAGAAAGAGTCCGGATGTGTTTAACAAGTATCTATGAAGTGGGTCACTGAGCCTATCTGACTGCACTATTGCCATTCATAACGTTATTTATAACAAGGCATAAGTTATACCAAATTCGGCAAGAATAACGGAGACAACTTTGGCTTCGATCGGAAACACCATCTGCAGCTCTACCGGACTAGAAGTTACGGCCAGCGGAGGCTAGCCCCGGGGCCTCGATCTTTGAGTACCAACAAACATAGGTAGTTCAAACATCAATACAAACTCTTGTGGCCGCGCTGCTGTACTGTACCCACCGGAGGCAATAGGTCAGTGGCGATGCCCGTTGGTGAGATGAGCCGTAGCCGGGTCAGAGAGGGCCGCCGGGCCCGGCGCCGGTGCCTCGCCCTCGGCCACCGCCAGCTGTTCAATCTCGCCCTGGAACGGGTTGAGCAGATCAAGGCCTCGCGCGGCGCCGGGCAGCGCCGCCGAGCCGGCGGCCTGCGCCGGGCCGCCGCCCACAGTGATCTGACCCAGCCGACCGCTGCGGTAGTCCTCCAGAGCCTGCAGCAAATCGGGGACGGAGGGAAACGGTCAGGGCGCATGAATGTGATGAATGAGAACTTAACGGTGAATGGCACGGCGAATGAGAATTGAGAACTTAAGCTCAATTGCCAAGCGCAACCGATGTGTGTCGTTATCTCTGAACGAAGTTTCTTCTCTATGCGATTTGATCTCATCGGGCATAAACAAAACGTTGGCACTTCGTCAATCTCATTAAAGGAAAAGGGCCACCTTTAACATGGGGATTGAAACTGAGATAGCCATCTTGTAGCCCGTGTCCGAAAACCTATCTGTCTACCTCCTTACGGCCGATTTCGGCCTCCATTCGTAGTTATCGGCAATTTTAAAAGAAAATACGCCAGGAATGCGTCCTTATCCCAGGAATGCGTTCTTATCCGACAATACAGCCACCCGCGGCGAGGCTTTGGTTTTTTACCAATCAGCTCCAACCAGCTCAGCTTTAACCAATCAGCTTATCTGACACAATCCGACGAGTCTGTCTTCTGAACGCTGATTGGCTTGAGTGTGACGTCATCGCTATGCCATCATACAGTAGGTGCCGTAGAGAGTATCAACATAGTACCAATATGTTAAATAGTTTTAAATACTTTTTCGCGAATTGTGCACTTCTGGCACCAGTTTTAAAAAGAAAATGAAAAATAATAATGTCAAAATGAAAAACAACGATATCTTCATATTTCACGAAGGTGGCCCTTTTCCTTTAATTCACGAGTTACGAATGCCTTGGTATCGACTTACCTGCTCAATTTCAGATACGGAGCTCATGACAAATGTACCGAACTTGAAGACTGATTCCTTCAAAGGTACCCCAGAACCGATGAGAAGCCGCATTTCTGAAATTAGAGGGTCGCTGTTAATATTAAGCTATAAATCATTCCGTATGCTTTAAGTTACAGTAGGCTACATTATAACGATACAACTTTGCTTGTCGTGCAGTGCAGCGGGCGGCTTCGGCTGGCATAAGACAAAAAAGAGGACTAGGCTATAAAAAATGATGTACCGCACGTCATGGCTCCATCATACGATCTTGTGTGTTCGTTCTTTCCTGTTCCCTCGAACTATTTTATTCTCCCCATCGATCCCACCCTCCTACTTTCCACAGTCCTTATTTCTTGTCTATTCTCTCTTACAGATCTTCTTCCCCAATCGTATCCCGCCCCACTGACCCTGATCGCGGTCGGCCTCGGCGCGGAAGGCGTGTCCCTCGTCGCTGAGTCGCGCCACGTGTCCGGCGGTGACGGGTCGCTGCTCGGCGTGCCCCAGCTGTCCGGCGCCCCGCCACACGTACAGCCAGCACGTGTGGCCGGCGGCCAGCTCCAGGCTGAACGCGCCGCCGGCCGACACCCGCACGTCCAGCAGCGTCACCGGGGTGTGCGTCCGGATCGGCGAGCGCAGCTCTGCAGGGCGGAGCGGTGGCGTCAGACGTGAATCAAGGCGGTAGGGTGGTCGCAGGGCGTTAGGTAACGTCTGAGCGCCCGCGGGGAGTGGTAGGAGCTAGTCTCAGACTCACGGATGCGTTACATCAGCACTGCGTGGGCAGTCTGGCGCAGTTCCGTGTTCCCACACTGGCGGAGCGCTGTACCCCGGCGGCGGCGGTGGGCTCCGGCCGGCAGGTCAGACCGGGTCGGGTTCCCGCTGCCGTTCCCAGTCGACCCCGACGGCAGTTTTCGGAGCAGTTAATGCTAATGAGCGTAGACGGGCAGAGGAAACAGAACACCCGAGGCGCCGGAAGGGACGGAGACCTGCCCCTAACGAGACGCAGTGCAGCTGCTTTGATGCGTGCCTGCGGCTAAAACGTCCACAATAGTCGACAGGTATGTGTAAAAAATGAGCCTTATTGCTAATTGCGTACCTGGTATTTTAGTGTATCTTATTTCAGTTACGAGGAACGTCGCAGTCAGCTGATCTTATATAAGAGGTGAGGCCCTCTAATGAAAATATAACTACAAAACCATATAATATTGACACACTCATAAATAAACTGGGGTTTCCTACGGTTTTACCTGAGAACACATCATTAAATATGTTTAATAGATTACATATTGCTTCCCTTCCCCCAATAATAACTGCGATAATACACAAATATCTATCCATATTACCGGTTGAGACATGTGAAAACAAAATATTGTCTCTTATCGCCGCTCATCACTTATCACGTTGATCCGACTGCAAGCATGCGCCCACCTTTGTACTGTCCGACGAGCACTTTGACGGCAAACCGATGCTGCTCATCTATGTGCTCTGGCACGTCTTCGGGACGAACCTCTTGCATCTCGGGGCACATCATCTTGTCCTGAAAAACAGCGTGGTTGATCAGCTCGACTCATTACGCCAGTTATGGTTCTTAATCATTGTAAGGTAGCATGCACTGACCGTCGAGCCATAAGCGTAATACGAGTAAACGGCCTGTAAAATGGATAAAAAGGTGAATATCACGTAACTCCCTGGAAGTAAAATAAAGCCACTGAACAGTGTTCACAGAAATAAATCGGCGCAATACATATAGCTTAAGAAATTTACCTGAGCAGCTATATGGGCTCCCTTATCCCGCGAGTTGCTGGGGGGGGGGGGGGGCGTTAAACGCCCCCACTTTTTTCGCCGGGCCATAGCATAAAAACGGCGCGCCGTAAGCGCGCCAAATTTTGGGTACCTGTAGGGAATTGATTGAAGTTTATTGTGACAAAGTTTCAAAAAAAAATCGGTCGGAAAATTTTTGAGATATCGAGGTTTTAGTGACGTCATGATTTCTGAATTTTCGACCAAAAACGGCATATGTTCTAAGAATCATATAAAATCACAGGATAGACATACAGACATGCCGTAAAGGCAATTAGACTACAAATACCATGAACAATCAAATGGCTATCTTCGATTATTGATTATCGTTCCGCATTTTCCAAAATCTTGAACTGAATCTGGGCAATTTCTCGTTACTACTTCACGACCATGGTACGTGCATTTCTTAAATTGAACTTTTTGAGCCAAACACGTACACATATGATAAAATGAATTTCACCATCGTGTTCTACGCCTAAAATTACCCATAAAACATGTGTCACAGGCTGCGAATATCAGTTTCGATTTTCGGGATATGTGCTTACCCGGTTGACCTGACCTTGACCCTGACCTATGCTTGACTGACCCCTACATGGAGCTGACACTCTTGTAGGCCTTATATGATGGATTGTGCACCGTTTTGACAGAGTTTATGACGAGAGGCGCCCATTGCGAAGTCCTGAAGTCCATGCGACTGAAAGCTCGACTTCAGGTGTTTGACCTGACCTTGACCCGACCTGTGACCTCAAAATTCAATTTTAAAGTACTCATCTGAAGCGTCTCGTTGCGTTCTTTTGTTTGCCGCCTCGTGCGTTTCGCTGCGCGTATCGGTTCTCGAGTTATCGGCTGGGGGCGTTTAACGCCCCCCCCCCCCAGCAAACGGTGGGTGGCGGAATACCCCAGCAACTGCCGGGTTATAGCGTACCTTGGCTGGAAGGTTGACCCAGAGCTGGAAGCCCTCCCAGGTGCCCCCGTTGGCCAGGAGGCTGTCGTTGGGCAGTTCTCTGTGCACCAGCCCTCGCCCGGTGGTGAGCCACTGCACGCTGCCCGCCAGGAGCTCACCTAGACATGCGAGTGTCGTTAGAGTCTGGAAGTTCGGAATGCAGACAGATACACCTTTTTACGGCCAAATATATAGTGCAGTGCAACCGATTTCGTCAGTTCGCCATAGACAGACCGTGCCGTACTGACGAAATTGCCTACACTGTTACTGAAATATGTGCACTGCCGCCTAAATTGGGCGTAAAAAGTGTAGTACCTACACACTATACAGTAACACAGCAGCTCGGTATACATTTTGATGCAGACTTTGGTATGCGTAACATTTTACCGTCTATCGTGTAAGTAACGATCGCTACTTCAGCTAAACCGGGATGAAATAGCCATTTTAGACGGTAACTTATAACGCATCGGCCCGCTGCGATGTCGCTAAAGCAGTTCTAGCTGATTTGTTGACTGACTGCGTTGTCCGTCAAAGAAGGGATGAAGTCTGCTTCAAACGTTAGACGTTTTTGATAAAGAGACAAGCGGCCTGTTGCATGTATTACATTTTAGAGAGCTGATGACTGATGAGGCTCCAGTCGGTAGATCGGTCTGTTAAAAGGTGGTCACGCATGCGATACGATTATCTCACAGAAAGTGGCCTGGTTTTCGGCGGAAATAAGCGTTTTCCGGCGGAAGGGGTGGGGAGGGGCAGCTGATATTACGGACGGAAACAGTCCACCATCGCTAACAAGCAGCGTCCGGGAGCGGGTCACTATCTCGTCCAGCGCCGGTCCGGCTGACAGGACAGCCCCCGGTCGGCGCTGACAGGCCCTGTGGCAGGCCGTGACGCACATAGCTGTCGGCTGCACGTGACGTCACAAAGAAACGGCACAACACAACTCCCCTGTCACTTGTCAGGGCCTCATGGTGTTTAAGGGTCGCGCTGCAGTGAGTGCAAACGGTTTTTTTCACATACCTAATTGTAGACGTTTGACAAGTTGTGGTATCAAAATGATTCATGGAATAGACTATTGTAGAATAGAATAGACTATTGTACCGCTTCTAGGATATCGCAGTACACTTCGTTGTGGGACGCTTGCAGCTCTAAAGTTACACGCCTATGGAATGAACGTAACAATACATTCGCAGCACTTTTTACTCCAAAACCAGCGCAATAACAATGAAAACTAAATAAGTTCAAAAATAAGACATAGATAGGTATCGCTGCATCGAGCCTGCATGGGCTTCCGACCCTGCTCCTCACCGTTGTGTCCCAGTGAATCCTGGTGGCGCATGCCGCCCTCCACCACATAGGTGACCACTACGAGACCCCGGTGAGGGTGGTCGGGCACTCCGAGCGCCTCTCCGGCTCCGTATCGGATCGGACCCACATGGTCGGCCAGGATGAACGGGTCACACGCGCTCAGCTGCTGGCTGCCGATTATCTTCCTGAGGGAGCGAGGAGAACGGGGTGTTACCGGCACCGTGGATGGAATAGAAAATGTTGCATCTGATGTCATTTTATTTCAATGTCAGCCCTATCACTCAGTCGCGTCCCAAAAGTGAAACGGTTCCATGGGCAGCAGCGCGCCCGCCGCTATCGAGCATGCACTCGATGCCGGCTTTACGCCGTTTCAAGTTGCGTGACACAGCTAAGACGTCGGGCAACTGATTCTCTATGTATGGGCAACTGACATCTCCTAACGGTGAAGTGGCAATGCCAGTCCCAGTTTCAGTCTGACAGCCAGGCGGCAACATCCCTCGGCCGGTGAGCCGCCCACCGGTCCATACCACCCACCTGGTCAGGAAGAGGCCGTGCTCCATGGTCTGGCGCGGAGCCAGACACTCGTCCAGCGTCTTGTGGATGACCCGGGTCGGCATGGCGGCTAGCACGGGCCCCGGGGCGACGAACACAGACTCCGGTCAGCGCTCGGTCTCAGGGCGGTTCATGAGCGATACCGTCGTTCACCGCCACGAGCACGGCACGGTCCCGCCGTCGGCGCCATGTTGATATCGATTTAGACGGCCGTCGGCGGTCAGTTGCCGTGGGCTTCCGCCAGAGGCGCTGTGGTGCCGCTGCTCACTCCTGAGTGAGATGGGGGGAGGGGAGGGACGGGGGGCGCCACCGACGGTGGTAGACCGTCGTCTACATTTCGTTTTGAAGACAGGTCGAAGTTCAGTAGGTGGATGATGACAGGATCGAAGCGGGAACTAGGCTGAATTTGGAGGTTCATGGCTCATAGCATAACATCGCGAAGGAGATTTACCGGACGGAGTGTAACGGTATTGTGTTGAAAATATGCTTTCTCGGTCATAAGATAGAATAAATCATTAATTATGAGTTGCAAGCTAACACTAAACAGAATAGGTACGCATAATATCAACATAGATTTCGCATGAGTTCAATGCTTGGCTATTTTGGTAATGTAAATGTCGAATCACCTGTTCACTGATCATCCTATTTCATCAGCTCAACATTGCACTAGCCGTCCCCATTCAAATATAAATGTATACCTACTTTACTTACCTTTCACGGCTCAATGAGATCAGTATTTGTAACTGCGCTCAGCTTCACTGCGTACTTCAGCCATGCGGCACAGTCTACGTTCAGGCGCTCCACCGATTCACGTCTTGCGGCACAGTCTACGTCTTCAGGCGCTTATTACTAGTGACATCTAGCGTCAGGAAAGAAAGCAGCTGAGCTGGCTCCATCGGCGCACACATTAGGAGGCCATCGTCTATACTAAATGCATTACACAATTATTCAAAATTGCAGACCGTGGTGTTATATAATACTGAACGAGGCCGGTGTAAATAAATTTTCAAGACCGAGGTCCTTACTGGATTTTTGAACGAGGCCGAAGGCCGAGTTCAAAAATCAGTAAGGACTGAGGTCTTGAAAATTTATCACCGGCCGAGTTTGGTATGCATTTTACTGTATGCCAACGATAAATTTATTTTCTGGACCGAAGCTCTTAGCCGACTTAGGAACGAGACCATCCCAAAATGTTGGCTTAAGTGCATTCTGGTAATGCATTTTTGACCGTGGTCAATTTGCTTACACCAGTTATTACCACACCCCTCTGGCTAATGTATTTGAATAGGCCAGGCATACAGTAAAAGCAGTCTGCTCATGCTTTTAGGTTTGACGTAACTATTCAGTGGCGTTCGACTTCTATACTCCGGGCTCAACCTCGGACCAATGTCGGGATGGCCTAGGCATTCCGTGCAGAGTGGTGGCATGGGTGTATAATGGGATCCTAGTCAACTAGATTTTCGATAGTCTGTTGCAGAATGGTGAACCATGATGCCATAAAACAGAGTTCCAATATGTATTGAATTCAGTGACGGTGGTACAAACTACAACTCTTAATTCAACGGCACTAACCAGGTATAAAGCTACATCACTCGATGTTCCACCACTGGCACATAACTATGCATGCATCACTTGTCCAATATACAGTTCCAATAGTATAGATGCAATCTATGAATCTACTCGAAACAAACAACTTAAGTAGCAGGTCGAGCGGTCCACCACTCATGTCATGGATTTACGTTCCCGGTTCGACTTCTTGCCCATTCAATATTCATATCTATGTTACAGTTAGTATGCGAAATCCGTTAGTTTGCAACGCAACTAGTTTCGTTGCAAACTACCTGACCGGCCAGGTAGTTTGCAACGAAACTAGTTCCGTTACAAACTAACTGACCGTCCAGTTAGTTTGCAAACTAACTAGTTAGGATGCAAACTCCCTAGTTACTTTGCAACGGAACTAGGTGTGTTGCAACGGAACTAGTTGTAATGCGAAATTGACGAGGCAGTGGCTCTATCTGTCGTTTATATTCATCGTTTACGTAAATTTTAGCAGCGGTTGTTAAAACAAAGCTGTGTTTTTCTAATGGGTGACACTAGACATACGAGTAGGACGGGTGGTCACATTTATGGATGAAAATTGAAACAGTTTCGACTACATAATGTGACGATCACTGGCGGATCCAGAGGAGGGGCAGTTCCGGAGGACATTTTACGATTTTTTTATTATTATTTTTTTTTAGACACCCAGTAACACCAGTCACCACCGCCGCCGCACAGAACAGAACTGAATTGTATTGTCCCATATTGTCCCGTGATCCGGGGTAAGCGTGCGATCAAGAATCTGTCTCACCGGCCGACTCCTACTGCGACTTGCCTAGCCAGGTGACCTAGCGGTGCCGGGTCATTCGGCAACAGCCAATGATCAAAGGGCAGGTTGCGTCACAGACTGATCGGTTGTGGAGGTAGGAGCTCGTCAGCGACTCGGTTATGGAATATTCCGAAAGCAGCAGAACCTTTACTTTCCGCTTATCCCGCGCCCCACTGGGGTCTGTGTATAACACGCCATACTGGGGGGGGGGGGGGGGGTCATTCGGTAACTCCTTACTCCGAAACTACTAGGCCGATCGTCAAAATTCAAATGGCATCTAATAGCCCCGGAAAAACTGTTGAGTGAAACAAAATTTCATTGACCTCGAGGTCACCGATATCGTCACAGGTCAGGTCAAAGAAAAAATTATCGATATTTGGCTTGTTCACCTTTTGGGCTCTGTGACCAGTGGCGCGGGAACCGGGGGGGCTAGGGGGGGCTGAGCCCCCCCAGCTTTTCGGCTGGGGGGGCTCGTAATGTATTTGAGCCCCCCCCCCCCCCCAGCTGGAGGAATCGAAATCAGAAATCTGCCAACGTAATTTCATAGATTCATACATAGGCGTGGGAACCGGGGGAGGGGGCAGTGGGGGAAGCTTGCCCCCACAACTCTGCGGCCGTGGGGGCGGTGCCCCACAACGTTTCATGAGGCCAGGAACCGTCGGGCAGCTTGTCCTCCCCAAATTAGGGGTTGTGGGTCACAAAGGAAGAAAGCATGTAAGTGAAAAATCCACCTATTTCACTGGCTCGGCAACTCATTTGGTAGATTAAAACCTTTACTCCAGGTTGCCAAAACGGTAGTTTCTTCACTCATCTGAGACGGAATACCTCACTTTTTGAAAATATTTTCGTTTTTTTTTTGTTGTTGAAAAGGCCAAGGTCTGAAAAATAAGTGGCCTAAAACCGGTGAGAAAACTAGATTTGAGGGTACCCTAGGTTGATTTCTATTATGGTTCAGCCCCCCCAGTCTGGAAGAAGTTCCCGCGCCACTGTCTGTGACTGCCGTCTTACAAGTCAGATCAGGCTGATTTTTGGTTTACACACTCGTGAACAGATGCTTTAGATACTCTGAAGGTACCAAACTTGTACTTTGATTTTCAGGTCAGGGTCAGGTCATCATAGGTCACGGAAATCTTATGTCATAAGTCGGTCACGTGACACATGTTTTATGATCCGTTTAGGCCATAGATTTCGAATTCGGTGTCGCCTGTGTCAGTTGAGGCCATTTTCATCTGAATTTAGCTGAGGTCAGGTCACTTTCAGGTCAAAAAAGGTCAAATTTTAAAGTTGAAATTTTTCAACAAAAACATGTCTATCGGATGCAGTTTGAGCTCAGGAACAGGATGGTGCTGTTTATATTGGTGTACGATGTCAAATTGATACAGAAAAATTGATTTGAAAATTTAAAATTGTGAAATTTTTGCTATAATGCGTATAACTTCGCCATTTTTGAAGATATCTGGCTAAAACTTGCTAGAGTAAGTCATAAGCATGTGTTCTATCATATTTATTCCGTTTTTTTTCGAAAAGTCCAAAAGTTTTTGAAAAAAAGATAAAAACAAATTTTAGATTTTAATATGTATAATTTTCAAAGCTAACAAAATTTTGAAAATTTTGAAAATCGAACATGACGTCACTCTGACGTCATTTCCGGCCGACCTATGATAGATACGAAGTTCAAATTTTGACACAGGGTGTCAAATTGATGCAGCCGAAGGTACCTACTGAAAGTTTGGCGGCGATACGTCAAGCGGTTTAGAAGTTATTGCAGAAAAACGGGGGGGCTATGAATAGCCCCCCCCCCCCAGTGGGGCGCGGGTTATGTCTACACATTTATGGTGATCACTGGCGGTTCCAGAAAGATGGTCTTAAACGTTGCGGGAGACATAATCCCAAAAAAGTTTTCCAAAAACCTTTCGGATTTTGATTCCAATCCTTTCACACGGCTATGCAATCTAACACAAGTATTTGATTATAAAAGTTGTTCAGTTTTCGTTTAGTTATCAAAATAAGTAAATATTTGTCGCTTTCGGGCGCTGCGTGGATGGCGGAGCGATTTTGCCCCCCCCCCCCTCTGGATCCGCCAGTGATCGTAACGTTATGTAGTCGAATCCGGTTAATTCACTGTTTCTATCCTAAATGTGACCACCCGTCTTATGTCTAGTGTCACCCGTCAGAAAAGCACAGCTTTGTTTTAACAACCGTTGCTAAAATTTACATAAAAGTTTAATATAACCGACAAATAGAGCCACTGCCTCGTCGATTTCGCATTACAACTAGTTCCGTTGCAACACACCTAGTTCCGTTGTAAAGTAACTAGGTAGTTTGCATCCTAACTAGTTAGTTTGCAAACTAACTGGACGATCAGTTAGTTTGCAACGGAACTAGTTTTGTTGCAAACTACCTGGCTGGTCAGGTAGTTTGCAACGAAACTAGTTGCGTTGCAAACTAACGGATTTCGCATACTAACTGTAACATCTACACAGTAGTCTGGCCTACACATTACACGCAAATCGCTGTCGCTGGCCGCTGCCCATATACGAAGAGACACACACACGATGAACATATGTGCAATACGCGTCTATCACTTTCCGTTATCTGTAACAACCGGCAAAATCAAATCAGTGCAACCCAGCTAATTATCACCTGTCCGGCAAGCCGTAACACCAGTCCCATTTTGTGACCTATACAGCCATTAAAAACTGCCTTAGACAGCTGAGGTTAGGATGACACCCCTGTGAGGTCAACACTCGCTCGACTGTGACTCTGCGCCCTGGAGGTCAGCTCGGCGGCGACCTGAGCCTCCGTGTCGTCGTGACCGTCCCGACAGTCGTTCCGACACGCGGGCCCAAAAACGGACAAACGGAGAGCCTGTCGTTCCTCCTCCGCTATCCTCTCTGGGGTCTAGAGTCCCGGTGTTACCAGCGGGCGGGGTGTCACCAGAGGTGGGATTGTCATTAGCGACAGGGATATCCTTAGACACGTGGAGAAAACTAGAGGATGAGCCGCTACCAATGACAGAAACGTCACTGGGTGAGCTAGTAGGGATGACAGAGTCAATAACTGTGAACGAACTGTGATCAGAAACAGGAGAATTCTCCAGATGATTGTCACTAAGTGATGGTAGGATCCAACCGTCAACGGACTCGCCCTTATTATCAGGAACAGCACCATCAGCGCCAGCGCCCATCCCATCAGTTGAACTACGAGCGGTACCATCAACTTCGCCACTACATTTATCGTCATGGACGCTCTCACTCGCACCCACACATCCTCTCTCGCACTCTGTCTTACGACTGTTCCTCCGAGCCTCTGCTCCTTTGATCAGAACACTCCCCTCACTCTCTTCACTCTGTGCGTCACTGTGACCAGTCATGCAACCCTCACGCTCTGCCAATGTCATCCGGCCGCTCCCCGCTCGCTCTGCCGTGAGCCTGTCCCGCTTCTGATCCAACGCTGGGTCCGGCGGAGGTTCCGGCTCCGCCTCTGCGATCGCCGCGAGTTTTGGCTCTGTTGATGCAGATGACGAAGCTCCCGGCACGGCCATAGTCGGCGTTTCTGGCTCCGCCGATGCGATTGTCGATAGGTCTGGCTCTGCTAGTGGTGGTGAGCTGAAACGCCGTCTGCCCGTCCCCAATGGAGCACTCTCGAGGCAGGACCCCGCCAGCGGCCAGCGTGGCGGCGTGACTTCCTCCAGCTCCACTACGGGCGAGAGTCCGCCGCTGTAGCCCACCAGTGACGTCATCCGATAGCTGGCGGTCACCACTGACGTTAGAGTAGCACCGGCCGGAGAGCGGAGACGGCCGGAGGCGAGGCCCGGCCATACACGTCCCGCGGCACCGCGGGATGATCGCTCGTTGGTCCCGTAGCCGCGCCAGACCGCGCTCAGAGGTGTGTCTGAAACAGAGACCTGCGGCACTGATCATCAGGCAGGCACGCGGGGACCGTCACTGTGGAGACAAAGCGGGGATAGTGCTAGTATGGAACGGATGACAAGAGGCTCAAGTGTCATCAAATGTAGTGGTTCCCACTCTTAATTAGTTTGACTACAATAAAAGGAGGAATATCTAAGGCTAGTCTAAAAAAACGTCACCTAGGTTACACTCACTACTTGCACTAATTGTACACTAACTGACTACTGTGGTACAACGTAACAGCGGAGATTAGCGTCGCATGCATGCCATTGATGCGCTGACACCTACCGTCGTTTGGTCGAACAGGGAGTCGACGCAGCGAACCAGGAAACCTGGCGCGATCTGTCCCATCTCCCTGGATTTCCTGTACGATGATTCCATGCGGCGTATACCTGCTCTTCATCCCGGGTTACCAGCAAAACGGACAACCCAACAGCAAACAGAACACACCCCAGACAGGCCGGAGACGAGCAAGCAGACGGGCATCCCAAACAACCAAACACACACAATCCCAAATTAACCCAACCCGTATCTCTATCTACAATCAATCAGCTGGTAGCAATAGTTATATTAAACCAGATATCTGTAAAGGTCATCACGTCGCAGAAGTCGTGCAACAGTTGCGAATGAATGTATTGATTAAACAATAATACTGCACTGCGACGCTCTGTATCAATGTTGCGACGCTACGCGAAAAAGGCATCCAGACCGGGCTACTTCAGCTGATTTATTTACATATTTACATCTAAGTGACGAAACCAGGGCAACGGCCAGCGGTTAGGAGACCGACTAAGCATACAATCATTACAGTACCGAGCGAAAGAAGTTCATGCATTAGTGACTTTGATCGGGAAATATTAGTTTATATACTCGACATTCTTTCCAATTAACTTTAATGACAAAAGTAGAAAAGTAAAAACAAAAACAAACGAGATATCCAAAGTCACACGCTTGAGCCCAGATGATTGAAACGAGTGCAAGCTTTCAAACAGGCGAAATGATAAAAATAACAAATGATACCCTCACTACATTCGCAAGCACCAGGTATGTTTAAGACAATAGGTAGAAAAATCAGATGAAAAATAGCAGTTTCATGAAGTTGTTTCTGTTTTGTATGAGCACCACTGTAAAGGTTTATAAAAACGGGTCAGCCAGAGAACGACAATCACAATTCACCACTCCATTGGAAATGGGATGACAAGGCGAGGCATTTAGCCGCCAGTCTTCCAGTCACACAGGAAAGAATAGACCGCGGAGCTCCAGCGTCAGAAACACACCACAGGTCACAGCAGCAGCCGGAATGCCAGAAGTCCAGCCACTGGTGATCGGCCACACCCCAACGTCTGTTTATCCATGCTAAAACGGGTAGATATCGGATAGTAGTCCCTTCTTGTGTACACCAGCACACAGCAGTACCGGCCAGAGTGTCCCGTGCCGGCGCGTGTACCTGCGCTCTCCTCGCTACACGAACATGGCTGAGCAGCGAAGGCAGACGATCCGGGCGTCGGGAGAGTAGACCAGCCATGGCGCCGGACAGCAGCTATAGGCGGGACTTCGGCCCCGGCGCCGCCGGTCGGCCGCCTAGAACGGAGCCGGACCCGGTCAGCGACTCCGGCTCACCCGTCTGTCTGTCTGTCAGTCCGTCTGTCTGTCCGTACCCTTCTTCTTAGTAAAAACATCCCCACGGAACTTTAACACACCCACACACAGCCGGCCACAGAGCGCGTTAGCTTTATTATGCGTAAGCTATACATACGAGCCCCAAGCAAGTCGATTCGGGACGCCAGTATCCGGCTCATCTCCGGAATTTTCCAGACTTCTCTCGGGTCTCGAGGCGTCAGGTCCCGCAGACGGCTAACGCTACAACACTCCCCTGGGTGTGCGGGCAGGACCTCCGCCCAGCGGTTCGTCCCAGCGGCGACAGCCCGCCCCAAAGTATAAATACGGTCACTGTAAACAGCACACTCGGCGTCTGGGCCACGACGCTAAATCGATCTCTCTATATGTGCACAAGTCTCCCCCCTCTGTATGTCTGTGATCACTAACATCGCGTCAGCTCCCGGCCGGCCAGAACTGGGCAACCGACAGTCTATTGGAATAACAAAGTGCGGCCTCGCTCACACACCAACCAATACATACATTTATACAGCGGAAGTCGTCTCCGTCTAACACTGGGGGCTTCCAGTACTGCCCCGCCCACACTCGTCACATCACAGGTACCTTTCCTAGGCTCATCGCTCGGCCAACGTCGCCCTATCGGCAGCTACAGCCGGGACTGGGACGGGAGCGATACCCATAGCCGGCCGGATGATGCCGACTTATGTCTTATCGGTCCTTAAGCTCCTATGCCTGCGGTTCTCGCTACTGGGACCGTTCAGGGGTTCAGCACCGCTCCACTCGGAGAGAGCTTCGTTAGAAGTATGCTCAGGGGGTGTGAGGGGATGGGCTCAGTCAATGAGTCGTATGTTACGGCATAGCTGTCGGGACAGGACCCACTGCAAACCACGTTAGCTAGCGTGGAATCCCTTCGTCCAACACCACCAACAAAGCAGGACTGCGCGGTTCTATCACGGGATACGACGGCTCCGGTAAAATGCATGAAATCACGTACAGCACACACACCACCCTTCGCTGCGCTGTCATATGTCAGAGTTGCCATCTCTGGTACCGAGATTGCGACTCCGTCCGATTGGGAAGTTCGAACATTCTCTTTGGCCAATCTCCGTCTGACCGGCCTGTGGAGTCCGCTCGATATTACCACAGGACCGGTCGATCGGCAGGTCGGACGCTCCGAACCCGATCCCAGCGAAGCCCCTTCGGTACGTGTGCTCGTGTGTGGAAGACGGGCCGCCGCGCGGCGCTGTGCTGTCGCTCTGGTGCCGGTGAACTGAGCGCCGCTCAGGACCGTCCGTCCGGGCCGCTCACGTGGATACAGACCGAGTCGGTCGCCGCCGTCACCGGGCCCTGGAACAGTATACAGCCGGCCCGCGTCACCGGCGACCCGACAGCAGCGCTGTCCGTCGGAACCCAAACAACACGAAACAAAGCCCCCAGGCGGCACCCGGTAACACAACACGAACCCAAGCTCTAATAAACGCCCAACATAACACTGAATTGAGGCCCGACAAAAGACAACACAACAAAAAGAACAAAAACCCATGGTAACAGTACCCGAAAGCGACAAAACAAAATGAGCGATAACACAAAACCCAGCAATACAAACCTTTTCCTACGTTGAAATGACTATGACGTATGAGTGCCAATGCTGCATTTGTAGACGTGGATAGTTGTGACCTAAGCACATGAATGTGTGAGATGTTGTTACCGATTATCAAGTGTAGACTCAATGGAAACGAGGACTTCATTCGGAGATGGGAACGAAGAACCCCAGGAATTGTCAAGCTACGTCCAAACAGCCTCCTGGTTCGATACAGCATTAGTGTATTCACATTGACTACCTGGATACACGAGACGCGTGCGAATCACGGAATACAACGTCATCATCTGAACGACAGTAGCACCCGCTAACAACCCACGTATCACCGTCTGAGGCCCTACAACGGACACGCTCGCACGCGCTGTCACACACACTAACACACACGCCCACTCACACGGTCACTTCACCCGTGTGACGGCCGATCGGCCGGGCGCGCTGAATTCGCCGCTCAGGCGCCGGCGAGTGCGCCAGTCTAAGCTCGAGCAGTACGGAGAGAGATCAGTCCCCGAGCGAGAGTCGGCCGGCGGGCGGGCCGGCCCGGCGGCCACAGGGCCGGGTGCGGCCCCCCAGACGCACCGAGTCACAGGGGGGACGGGGGGGGGGGGAGAGACTACGGGATCGAGTAGAACAGGCCGAGACAGACAGACAGACAGACATGCACACAGAGCGGGCGGGCGGGGAGATATCACCGGCGCGGGGCAGACGGCACCCGGCAGCCGCAGTCACAGACGAGGGGCACGCAGACAGAGCACATGAACGACAGAGAGAGGGAGAGAGCGGGCGGACCGCCAGAGACTGACGGCCGCACGGAACGGCCGGAGGGTCAGGATACACCGAGAGACATGAGACCGACAGATACAGAGATAGAGACGCGATGGAAGCTAGCTGGCGCCGTCCGCGCCGCCGTTCGTTCAGAGTGTCTCAGTGCGGAGCGCAGCGGTGACCGGCCGGCCGGTGACGGCAGGTCAGCGAGCCGGGCGGTCCGCCCCGGTCTCCGGCGGCGGCGGCTGGCGGCGCAGGGGAGGCGGAGGGGCCGAGTCCGGCGGACGGCAGCGGCGGCGGCCCGACACAGCCGGTCGGCCGACGCCCAGTCGGACACCGCTGGCGCCGCCCGGCCCCGGCCGGTTTCACTGCAAACGGGCGCTCGTCACCGCCGGCCCCGGCACACGCAGACAGACACACACTCATGATGAATGAGCCAGCTTAGGGCTAATGAACACAGCCGACCGACGAGCAGTGAAGACGGATATTTCGTCGGTACTCGGTATTTCGCGAATGAGTACAGCACTACGTGAGCCCTGGCGCAAGATGCCAATACATGGCTAACATCCGATCGCAATTGATTGGCAAGTCGTTTACCATCCTATTATTTTACATTGGCAGTAGACAAAAATGCTGCACGGGAAAACCGCAGCTGCATAGAAAGCCGTATTCAGGCGTAAAGCCGCTTAGAATGTAATAGGACCAGAAGTTCATAGCAGGCACAAAATAATAATAACGGCCGTAGCATTTCAATGACGATGACAGCATAAATGCTGAAAAATTACATGCAGTAAACATAGGTAACTAAATTCAACAGAGCTAGGAATACATATCAATACAAATAGCGATACGTCCGCACACATGTCTCATGTCTCTACGAAGGCAACGTGCTACGTAGAGCAATATACTACGTGCTACTACATGGGCAATATACGACGAAGAACTCAACATCGCGACACATCATGCCAGGAATGACGCCGCAATTAGCATGCTGAGACACATTAAAGTAATTCATCATGCAGCTACAGCTGTTATGAACGAGGTATGAGAACAGGATTTATTCAGCGTCGTCATACGCGCATTTAGATGGCACACAACTAAGCAGGGATGTCGTTTAATTTCCCCGGAAGGCAGCCCACCTCCGGTATTTTAAATAAATCATTTTCCGTAGCATAAAGTGGCTTCTAAAATAGTTGTGGCAACATGCCAACACAGTGATAGCGTTGCCGCGGTGACAATCGAAGCATTATAAATCAATCGACGTGCTGGGTACGACGAAACAATAACGGAGCAACATATTACCTATCGGCCGACCGGCTCTCTCAAACCAGGAAAACAAAATAAATGATAAGAAATACTAACGAAAGAATAAATACGAAAATGCAGTCATCTAACAAAATGAGAAAAACTCACCAAGAATAAACATCTACTAATAGAGGCATGGAACAATGTCTCGGTGTTATTCCAAGACTGCGGCATCGGTACGCTGTTGCAAAAAAAAAAAACATAAATGTACCGACTTATAACATCTCGACAAAACATACAGGACGAATCATTACGCAAACTAAGGCATGCTAACGCGGGGCACTAGAACTCAGATGAGGCAAGGCCATGGGAATTCGGTAGGCATTCGGAAGGGAAAATGAAACTGAGCAAAGTGCATTATTGAAACAATATAATCAGGTGGCAGCGGTCGTGACTCGTGGTGTTGCGGTGGGCATAACGTACTTATATATATAAAAAAAAAAAAACATTACGAGGGTAAACACATAGTGTAAAATAAAGTGTCTGAACAACTGAAACACACAGAAAAGCGGACAGTGTATGTGCTCATCACAGGACACCCACACATTCACAAGCCGTGAGCATGCCAAAACTGCCCGTTCCCTCAGACCGGCTGGCTGGCAGGGCTGTACCAGAGCCTGGCCAGTGTCCGCCCACCCCCACACCACCCTCCTACCGTGGCGGGCCGGGTCGGACGAGACTCTCTGTCCGGGACTCACCATCTCCGTTTCTGTGTAGCCGCCGCCGGCCGGCCGGCCGCTCTCAGCGTTGTTCAGCTTTGTGTACGGCATGGTGTTGACGCCGCTGTCACGACTGGCGTGCAGGCTCTTCACCGGCGTCGTCGGACAGCCTGCCAACGGTAACGGCGGTGGGCGCGTCAGGGAAGGCATAAAGGGAACATAGGTATGCAGCGCGAGAGAGGTAAGAAGACGACTGATCTACTGTCTACTGTCGTAACTGCCTACTGTGTATATCGGCACGTGGTGCCGTGTTCGTCAAAAACCACAAGGCTGAACTACGTATACGAAACTAATGAACCACTGAGCTACGGCAGTAACAATCAAACTATTACGAAAATACCAAGAACCAACAGACCTCAGTTCCACAGTCTCCAAAAACTAAAAATCGCACCATGGACTCAGATACTCTTAGTCCGGGACCAACACATCAGCGAGATCTGTGCCCTCTCATCTCCCCCTCCACCTCCATCCCCCTCCCCCTCTCGTTCTCACCAATATCTCCGCTGCTGGAGCTCTCGGTGAAGCTCGGCGTGCCCTCTGTCCAGGTGGGAGTGCTGCCTTCCACAGACATGGGCGGTGTCCAGGTGACGTGCCGCAGCGGGCCGCCGGCCGCGCCGCCGCCGCCGCCGGCCGCCGGACCCGAGTCCACGCTCAGAGACGAACGTGAGTCGTTCCGCGCGTCCAGGTGGATGTCGGAGACGCTGTGGGTCGAGATGCGGGTGGGGAGACGGTATAAGTTGGTGGTTGTAGTGTAGAGACGCGGGGGGTAGAGAGGTGGGGCGAAAAGAATAGGTGAAAAGTGGGATAGCGGGAGGGTAAATGGGAAGCTGAATGCTGACCGAGGGTTACCATTTACGAGATAGAAGACGAGCATATGTGAAAAGGAGAAGTGGTCTAGCGGTAAATAACGAGGAAAGCGATGGGGAGGAATCGGGTGCAACAGCATCGGTGGTTTAGTCTAATATGATATCAAAATGTTGAACGCTGGGTATGACAGCCTACTATAGTATCGAGTATGAAAAACCTCATGATTGGACTTCACATGAAGGAAGGATGGTACTCATTCGAAGGGATTAACTGATCTATATGTGTTACTGATGTCGAAGCGCTAACTACGAACTATGCTTGGACAAGCGCGATTGAATGCGTCCCTGCATAACTTGGAGGTAAGAAACACGTGCGGCTAGTATGCTGACGAGTACAAATCAAACGGACGCACACAGGACGGACACAAATTCGACAGAACAATCTCCGGCAGGCTTTGTTAGTACATGGACCTGATGTTATGACAAATGTACGATGCGGCTGGCCAAACATTGCAGAGTTGTCCTGTAAACAAACAAATCACTCAAAACACGCGACTGGAAGGTCAGCTTCGCCTAGATGACGCCACCTCCTTGACTCACTAGAGGTAGTGGGTACTGTAGGTTTTCCATGACTGGACGGGGAGATCGCTTCTCTATTTACACCTACTGAAAAGGCTACGGGAGCGGATCAGGCTCAAAACGCAGAACCGGCGAACCAGTACATAAAAGTGGGAATTTTGAGTAGCTTTTGAAGTTGACATGAGGTGCAATATCCTTTAAACTGTTATATTCTATGATATATGTATTATGTAATATGAGCCAGTGATCTGGCGCAATAGATTGCACTGTCTTGTCGGTTCGGTGCTGTGAGTCCGACACTCCTCTCTGTGACGGGTTGTGCCTCCTGCGTTCGACAGTCGGTGCGGTACGGGGTCAGGTCGGGGTCAGGTCAGGTCAGCTTGGGGTCAGCTCAGGTCAGACCGCCGGGTACCTCACAGTCCTGTTCTCAGTGCGGCGCACCGCCACCACCGACACACTCAGGTGATGGACCGAGCGCTGGTACTGTTCCGAGCGCTGGTATCGCTCTGATCGCTGCACGGCAGTCACCACCGCCGGCCGCCGCCCGCTGTCGGCCACACGGCGACACAGACTGCTGAGCTGGCTGTGGTACGGTACGGTACGGTACCACAGGCACGCGCTGCTGCAGCGGTACACTTGTGCACACCTTCCCAGTACACTTATACACCAGCCCCGTACACTTGCAAATCCACCCGAACATCTCGTGCCCTCGCCACCACTTGACCGTACTCAGCAATAAAATGCCGCCCTTATCGGTTACAAAAATACAGGGGCAATGTAACAATGAAAACGCAAATGGCAAACGTGCACAGGACGCTGACCAGCACCGCATTCGGTTCACTCCATCAGCTGGCATTAGCTGTGTTATCTGCAAACTCGGGCATCACATTCGCACCTACACCGACTCAAAACCAAAACAAAATCGGTTATTTAAATCAAAACAAAAACCTCTCGAACCACGAGTGTCGTCTGAAACATCAATCAGCGTTCCTGTTAGCCTCAATTCACGCCGAGCTGCTGTTCTAAGTCGGTTAGTTCACGTCACGGCACACAGCACTCGACCAGTACCTGGTACCCGCACGGACCGCCTCCTCTGCGCGCCGGCGCATATTGGGGGCACTTAGCTCCGGGGTTCGCAGAACAGAAGGAAACCGAGCCAGATGGCGCTTATAGCCGACCAGCCTACCGGGCGGATAAGACGCACGACCACGTTAGGCACGCTAGATCAAAGGAAGGATTCCTGGTGCTATGAGCTCTATGGTTGGTGGACGGTGAAGGTGACGGTGCTTGTGACGGTAACACTGACAGTGATGGTGAGGGTGGCACAGTGACACTGACGGCGATTGTAGCGAAGACAGTAGAGGAGAGTGTAGACGGCCGGCCGCTGCGGGCCGCCCGTCAGTTTTGTAAGGATCAGCTCTGGCGCCGATGACAGCGACACTAACAGAACCCAGTGCGCGCCGGGTGTGCACGATCATCACGACCGACCCACGTATCTGAATCTCACCTGATGGAGTCTCCCTTGTCTCCGTCTGCGGTCGAGCCACTGATGGTGACCTGGGTGACGTGTCGAGACGAGGTGGTCTCCGGCTGGCTGACGCTGCTGGCCACACTCAGCTGCTGCTGCAGCGGCACCCCACCGCCGGACACTGCAGGGAGGGGCAGGAGTCAGAGGCAGGTCAGTACGGACAGCGCACAGGGGAGTGACCGACAGCTGGCTAGAGGGACCAGGGGTGTTTTACTAACAGGACACTGCGGAAAGATACAAGATTGTATGACACGGAAGCGGATGAACCAAAAATGAACACTATGGTTTAGTAAACCATACCACGTTAGGCGAAAGGGTTTGCAAGAGTTAGGGGGCAGATCAAGAATTGCTCTTTTGCCCATGTTCACATTTATCAGACTGTCGTGCCTAGGATGAAGAGCCTCCAAAGAAAAACATCCGCCCCTCGGCTGCGACGACGTTATGAAATACATCACTGTGGGGTGTGACGGCCGATCATATATCAAGGCTGATGTAGCGAGCACAGCTAACGGCGCCAGACGGCTTTATAATACTCGGACTGAGGAGCAGTCTGAGACTATTTACATCACATGATTTATAAACACAAAAACCCTATAAACTATGTCTAAGTTCAAAAATTCTGCAGGATCTATCAGCAAAGTAAAGAACAGAAGACTTGATAACTCAAGTGATGAGAATATACAACTCAATGAAAAAGGTGTACAACTCATCAGCTTCGTGTTTCTATTCACAAATCACTATTTTCACTAATTCCGAGGGCGTGGAAGTGGACAGCAGTGGAACACGATGCAGGCAGCAGCAGAACTGAAAAAGCAAACGAGAATAACCAATCCGAATTCATCGCTCATGTACAAACTCAGTCAGAAGGCCCCGGCCTGTGACCGGTACACCTAGACCGACTGACCGGCGGCCGGCCGGGTGTGAACTGAACGGGCAGGCGACATGCGGGCCGCGGCGGCCGGCGCTGTACTGAGCAGACAGACCGGACGGACCAGAGGTGTCGTCGGTCCGCCGCCGGACCACCAGAGCCGAGACTCTGCCGCATGCAGTCGGCCGCTCCTCGCCCTCGGCCGGCGAGACACGGCGGCGGCGAGTGACGGGGCGGGCCGGGCCGGGGCGGGGCGGGGAGGTCAGTACCGTGCCGTGCGCAGACGGGACAGACGGCCGGTAGAGAGGCCGTGGACGACACGCAAAGCAGCACGCCGGCCGGCCCGGCATGCCATGCGCGCCCGGACGGCGGCCAGCCGGCAAGAGGCCGCGGCGGAGACGGGACGGGACCGGACTCTGGTGACGACGCGCCGCTGCTCTCCGGGTCCGGCCGCCACCGCAGGTCTGACGAGAGGAGAGCAGGGAACAAAGGATGAGAGGAGAGGATATGAGAGATGACATCGGTGATTGAAGGAAGATATGAGTTTGAGAAGGAAGATGAGGATAAGACAAGATTATAGGATATATCAAAATGGCATAAAGACATAAAACGGCTCCAACAAGGACACCAAATAGGATTTGAGATATCAGTCGCATGAAATGAGTAATACATTATATTGATTGAAGCAATTTGAGTTCATGGAGGTGGGATGCTATGACTGTTTTTGATCTGAGGTCTTACAACTCTGTGAAGGACCGATCACGGGAGCCGGAGCGGGACGGGGTCGGACCTAGTCGCCGCTGGTCGCTCCAGGTCGTGTGCAGGTCTTCTCCGCGGTGTCGCGGGGACAGGAGCGGTTCAGGAGCGGCGCCCGGCGGCCGCACGGGCCGGAGCTCGGCCACCGGGCGGGGCGGGCGGTAGGGACGCGGCAGGCCGGCCAGACAGCAGCGGGCGTCGACCGGCGGCGGCGGCGGCGCACTACCTCTGCTGCGAGCGCCGACCAGCGGCAGCGACTGCGGCGAGCGCGGCGGCACGGGCGGCGGCTGCCGGCGCCGGCCTGACGGCGGCGACGGCCGCGGCCGATCCTGCAGCACGGCCGGCAGCGACACCTGGGCGGCGCCGGCCGCGCTGGGGGCGGGCGCGGGGCACGACGCGGGAGGGGTGCTGGGAGCAGCTCCTGAAACACGACACACACACACGTCCGCACCGCGTCAGCGCCCGCTATCTAGGCAGACCACCACCGGCACCGCCGACAGACTGTCGATAGAAATTCAGCCAGACAGACAGTGAGAAAAACGACAGAAGAAAGCCAGAGAGGAAAAAGAACATGGTGAGTGAGCAGGAAATGTAGTGATTCGATAACTGATTTGACTACACAAGTTGGGAAAGTGGCGATTTTAACCGAAAATAATCTTTACAGAAAATGCCAGGATACAATTACTGGATGCCAGACATGAATGATTCCAGGAAATAGAGTGAAAGATGAGAGAGCGAGCTCGATAGTCAGCTCACAACACCAACTGTGCGACAGAGCCAGCCGCTCGCGGATGCCACAGACCACATCTCAGACAGGAACGCGGCGCGCGCGGCGGAGCCAGCCACATGCCTCGGGAGGGGACAGAGGCAGAGGCAGAGGCCGGGGGAGGGTGACAGCCGATTAGCTACCCACCTGGCTTTGCGTCGCTGGTGGTCGTCGAGGGCTGTCCTGCAAGGGCAGCGGCAGCGTTAGTGAGACGCTCCCTACGGCACAGACCGCACTAGCACCGTCCCGACCACACAAACACACACGCAGAAACCCGGACTACAGCACAGTCGGAAAACCCGACAGAACAGCACCCCCACCACCGAAGAAGCGTTAGTGAAACTGAGGCCACGCCGCTTTGGACAGTCAGAAAACCCAACACCACATCACACCCACCACCGAAGAAGCGTTAGTCCCCGTAGCGGTTATCTGCCCCGATTAGACAGCACTTACTGCCGACGGCTGGCCTGCCGGGCTGCCGGGCCCGTCCCTCGGCCGGAACTTCTGACGACTCTTTGCGCTCGTTGTCTAGTGCTCGCATCCGCAGCGACTGACCTTTCCGCTTGGAAGGCGAGTGCCGCAGCGCTGCGGGCGTGGTGAACAGCGGTCAGCGCGGAGCACGCGGCGGAAGGGGCGGAGGGACACGGTATAGGGTAGGTGGCTCAGAGGGGCGTAAGAGGGGGACGATCAGCAATAATTGACACATCAGAACGCATCGAGAGCAGTTGCAAATGCTCGACAAAAATCTGCGGAAGAGCCAGGGCAAAAAACATCGTTCGACATATTTATAACCGATCGTAACATCATAATGAGGCGGAGCAGCAGTCCAAGCAGCAGGACAACAATCACAACTGTTACGTACCACCATACAACAAATAATCACCACTTCACTGACGGGCATCTTTAGGCAGCAATCTGCAGTTTGCATCCCCGCAGACCGGCCGAGCTCAGCTATGAGACTCAGCCAGTCCCGGGGTCGGCAGGCAGGGCGGTGGGGACACAGGCACGGGACGGCTACCCTCTATATCCGCGGCACTCTGACGCCGGCCGCGGACGCCAGGCGACATGCTGCCACCTCCGGCCTGCGCCGGCGGAAGCCATGCATTTGGCCGGCACTGTGAGCCGGCGCGCGCTGCGAGCCACGGTCCCTGAGACCGGGCCCCGATCGGGCAGGCAATTGAGCTGTTCGGCGGTCCCGCTGGCTGGCTGGCGGCCAGCAGCGGAGCCCAGGCGCCACGGGCCGCGCCGTGCCGGCACTGGCCGGACAGCTGGTAGAGCATCCCACCTAAACGCATTCTCTCCGCTGTCCCTACCATTCCGGCAGTCGCACCCTACTGTGATCTACCCTCTGGTGTCGCCCTCCCAGAGACCTGCGTAGTGCCGAAAGACGAGTCTGTCAGGGTAGCAGGCACGGCCAGAAGCCCGACATTCAGCCACGGGGGCAGTGCACACTACAGCTAACACCGAGTCACTAAACGGCTAGCGGGGCAGAGCAGGAAGAGCGACAGAGAAAGAGTGAGTGAGGGAAGAGAGAGGGAGCGCCCGGCGCGTCCGTACCCATGTAACTGGACACGAGAGTGCGGAACTTGCGGTGGTTGCCCTGAATGCCGTCCACTGCGTCCGCAGAAGACAGCGGGCGACAGAGAGAAGACAAACGGGGCGCCAAACGGGTCGTGTTAGTGCGGACGCTCTGTGTTGGGGCGCCGGGGACGGGGCGGGGCGGGGCGCTACGGCTGGCGGCGGCTCTCCACTACCCGAGCCGCGCGGATCACTCACAGACGGGGCGGGGCGGGCACGGCGCCGGCCGCGCCCGCCCCCAGTCACACACGGGAGTTACGGCAACACCCCGCCTCCCTCCCGCCACCCACGTCACACACAGACACAGTCAGACCGTACGGTAAAAACTGCGGAAACGACAGAACAGTGAAGTCTGCGCTGCGCCGCCACCCGGTCCTCTGCGCTCTCACGGAGGAGAGAAGCGGAGGCCGGAGAGAGGGGCGGCGCCCGTACAGCGAGAGACACTGCGGGTTCAGCAAGAGACGGCCGCGGCCGCGGTGTGCCGAAGCGAGACTGCGGTGCCGAAGACGCGGGGACTGCGGTCACAAACACAAGTGGCATACTCACGCGAGGGTATCTTCTGGAACACCGTCTTGCCCATGAAGTCGGTGAAGCGTTTGGCGTAGAAGTCGGGTCGGTGGACGGAGATGGTGTTACCGTCGTGCACCATCGACTTGAACGTGTGCTCGAGCCGCTTCTTCATCCGGTACGACTGCAGGATGTCTATGATTCCCAGGAAGAGCAGCAGCCGCTCGCCGCGCGAGTTTCGCGCAGGGATGCCTCCCGGTCTGTCGGGTTAGACACAGGGTCAGCCATCAGCCATTTGATGGAGGAGTGTCGAGTGTGGGGGGGGGGGGGCGGGGCTGCGGATCTGGAAATCTTAGCTGGTCTTGATTTATGGCATCGGCCAATACAATGACCGCTGTAAAATGGCACGTCCAGACAATACATATATGGCCTGAAATAGTGCTCTATTAACCCAGTAGAACGGCGAATCGACAGAACAAACACACCCAACGAACAAAACAAGCTGACGTCATTTCGCGGCAGACAAGTGAAGAGGAGTAAATGCATTAATTATGTATTATTAGGCAAAACGTCGACCGGAAAATTCAAGCTCCACCCAACCTGAACTCCAAGCCAGGTTATGTTCTCTCCACGAAAATCCATTTCATTTCCATTTCATTGATCTGTTCCGTCATCATCCGCCATAAACTTTCCGTAGGATCGGGACGCGTGCATTATGTGTCCCAAACATCGTGCATTATGTGTCCCAAACATCGTGCATTATGTGCCCCAAACATCGTGTCCGTGGGCTGTGAATCATCCCGAGCCGTGCGCTGTATTCGTGCCAGTCCCAGAAACACGGCCTACCGACGGTCAGCACAATATGGCATCCGTGCGTGAGTAATGTGTCAGCAGCGGCGGCAGGAGCGCCGCGAGACTGCACGGGGCTCAGTCGGCCGGAGGAAAACACAGGCCGATACGGAAATCAACACCGCGCGGGGGAGGCGAGGAGAGCCCACTCCAAACGGCCCGCTCAGCTGCTCTGTCCACTCCCGGCCTCTGCCCTATCAGCTGACTCACCGACATTGACATACAGCCGAGCCCCTCCCAGCCTCTGACCATCACGAAGGGTCGCCGCCGCGGCGCGGTCCGCCCCTCCCCATCCCCCTCCCGTCGCATGTCCAGCGCCACCCGGCCTGGCCTCCCCCTCTCCCTGTAACCATACCCTCTCCCCCGCTGACTCACGGCACGTCCTGCTGGTCGTCGATCGGCTCAGACTCGGCCTGGATGCTCTCCATCGCCGTGCTGTGAGCCACCAGACGGTGGCGGTTGATACTCCGCGACCGACTCAGGCTCGGGCCGTCGGCCGCGTCACCGTCCGGCTCCGCAGACTCAGCCTGCTAACAGACGCACGCAAATGCGCGTTAACACACTCGCACAAACGTTAAACGAAGAGGAAACCACGCACTCACACGCACATACACTCGCCAACAGACCAGTTCGGGTCAGCTGATGTCGGATAGCGGTCGGTCGCTGCAAATTCCGACAGTGTAACGCTAGCCACATAGGGTTGACTAGCCGGTCAATATCGTTCGCCTGTTGCTTTCGGTGCAATTGGCTCGAAAACGCCCGGGTTTGTTTTGACGTTTGTTTTACGTTCAGTGACACGAAATACGGCCGGCATTGTTAAGTACCTAATGCGAATGAAATGCGTTCACAGCAGCTGTCAAGGGTTGGTTTGCTTATGAGTTTGCCATTGGGCATTGATCATGAATTAGATTCACGGGAATTTAACATCGACCTTTCAAGCGTAGTTACGTAACTAGGCGCCAATGCATATGCGATGCGCTAATCCAGATATACGATTCAGCCTGCACGAAGCGTCTACTTACTGTCCGCTCTTTGGCAGCGATATCCAGGTTGTGAACGCCCACCAGCAAACTGTAGTCCATGATCTGGAAACTCTCCAGCACCTAGACGGGGGAGAGAGAAGGAAGGGCTTAATCAGGGAAGAAAAATACGCTCCAACACAACACGAAACTGCTCACACAGCCGAGCTCCATCTCCCTGCAAAACACAGACTTATGTGACACAAATGTAGGCCAACTATTAACATTATGATATTCGCTAAACAGTTACCAGCAGGACAAAACAGGAAACTCGGAGCTGTCCGTAGACTCACCCGGACGTCGTTCTGCATGGTGTGCATCAGCGCAGTGTACGTGGTTGCCTCCAGCATCAGACCCTCGGGATGGTGCTCCATAAAGTCCAAGTCCTTGAACGTCGGAGAGCTCTTGGCTCGCTCATGTTTGTTGGCCTGCATGGGGATAAGAGATTATGGTCAGTGATGATCGTGGTATGGGTGTGCAAAGTCAACACAGCCACAGCCTGCCAAACAGTACTTAGTTTCATTCCAGACATCAATCGGGTAAATTCATCGACAAATAGTGTGCACGGTTTCGCACCTTTCGTTTGTATGTGGAGCCCTTCAAGTCATAGCGCTGGTGCATTTTGATAGATGACGGCAGCAAGTTGTTCATGACCACCAGGCGAATGTTCTTCGAGTTGCACTGATAGCAGTACAGGCCGAAGAACTTTGGTAGCAACGTTCGCGGGTTCTGGTTGAGGTTCTGTAAACAAAAATATCGGTGTTAGCTCTACCCTACGACTGTCAAGCACATAATTCGTCGTGAAATAATCCTAGTCATAGCCCCGCGATACGCACAGAGTTGCCTCGCTGCAATGAATCTTATCGGGTTATCAGCAACGCTAGCACGCCGTACACATGAACTAAGACTAATAAAAGTGTAAGCAACGACCAATGCAAGGGTAACACCCGGTCGAGAATCGAGAGCAGGGACCCGCGCGGAGTCGAAGGGGGAAAGGACGACGCCGGCAGCGACTGACCATGAAGTAGGCGGGCAGCAGCTTGAGCAGCAGCTCGCCCTCCTTGTGCTGCACCGTCTTCACAATGAACTCGTCGTCCAGTGTCAGGTAGAAGATGCTGCCCGACGCGCCGGCGTTGGCCAGCTCGCGCAGGGGTTCGTTGCACATTGAAACCTGTGAAACGGACGGCACCAGTCACAAACCGGCTTAGGTTAAGACTGTAACGTTTTAATGGTCTGGTTTCGTAGCAAGTCACCTAGCCTAAGATCATGCATCATAATAAAGATCACTGATACTTAATGTGCACCAAATAACCTCTAGAACTCTACCATTACCCTATCTACCAATCAAACAGGGACAGGTAAGCATATGATCTACGCAAATAAGCTTAAAATTTACCGGCATGGTCAATTTGCATCTCAAATATGAGATAGCAAGCAAATACCCTAAGCAAATGACCTCAACAGATAGCCGATATAAGTGTTTATGATACCTTCATGAACAACCACACAGTTGACATGTAAGGATCTTTTTTCCTGTCCGCTTCGCGCAATCTCACCAGAAAGTCGTCGGGCCTGATTCCGAACAGAGTTCGGAAGTACTTGAAGCCGATAGTGGCGTATATTTTGAACCGGAAATCCGTGTAGTGGTGGGCCGGCGTGTGCTGGCTGCCCTGACTGGGAAAGGTGACCGTCTCTATCGTGTAGAAGTCGTTCAGGAGGACGTCTCGGCGCGGCCGGGACGCCTCGGAGCCGAGCGCGTACGAGATGCCCAACTGGATCGCCCCCATGATGGTGGTGGTTTGAATCTGACGGCGGCGCAGGTCGGGGCGTCAGGGAAACGATACGCGAGAATGCGTGGGTACATGGGGAAGGGTAATCGATTCTGGTGAGATAAAGTCGGTGGCGAATGAGCTTACAATTTAAAACATCGTAAAATTGTGGACGAACGAATATCAACCAACATAGCCTTGGAAACGAAAATTTAAGAAAAATTCAGGCTAATGCTGACATCAAAGTTAGCAACCATACAGCTTTCCAATTTCAAGCGGAGTACTTCTCCATCCATATTTCCAAAAAAGGTTATCCTCATGTTCCGTTCGCCATCACGATACAGGTGTGTCATCTGTCATCTGTCTTTCGCCGCTGCCTGCTGCAGCCTGGCGGTCCCGTCACTCTCCAGCCGCTCCTGGGCCGTACCTTTTTATACGTGACCTCTCCCTCTCGCACGCGTCGGTGGCCCAGCTTCTGTTTGTCGGCCTTATTCCGTGTGGACTGGCGTCTGGCGTCGGAGGGCGAGCCGGGACTGGGCGGACCATCGCCCTCCGGTGCCGAGGCGGCCGACAGCGCCACAGCCATGGCTGTCTGGCCGGCCAGCTGGGCCGCTGTGATCTGTGCGACAGAGACACGGGAGTCAGAGCACTGCAGAGGGACCTAAAAATAGGTATAGCTAGCGGGAAGGACAACAAAAGAGATGGACGGCATGACTGTACTTATGTGAGACGACCACGTAAGTAAAGTCAAGGAGGACACATTGTATACTAAACACTATTTGACGAGCAAAAGCTAAGTCTATACATCATCACTTCAGCGAGCAGGCACATATTCACGCGAGTCGCGACGCGGCCCATGCTAATACGCACTCTTGATAAGTGGGATGGCCTTGACTCATCAGTTTTGTGAGCTTGATAAACAAAGCCTAGCAAGGACACGCCCTGTGTTACACAACGTTTGATAACATTCAACAGGAGCAAGGACCAAACAGTTGTGCAAGGGCACCATGGGGCCGCGCAGTGCCATGCAGTGCGGTGGTCACCGTCGCTGACCGCGGTAATCCTATTCATATCCACCAATTTGTCTACCGGTCAATCGGGGCTGGCCCGAGGGGACGAAACAGGGACGGTTAGACAAAACGAGGGGCTCTCCACAGACTACAGAGGGAGGGGGCTGCTGACGGGGGGGGGGGGGGGTAAGGCTGGCGAATGCTGCTCGGCGACGGTGCCCTAATGGTGCCGCTCCTAGGGGCGGTCCCGCCGCTCTTTAGGATCGGGGCGGGGCTGCTGACGCGGGCGGGACTCACATCGAGCGCGGGCGGCGCCTTGTTGAGGTTGCCGCGACTGTCTCGCGGAGCGGCGGAGTCGCCGATGGCTCCTCCGGCCGCCGGAACCTCGGCAGCACCATTCTGCTCCGCCATCGGCCGCTCTGGAGAACACGCACACACACGCGTACGATCAGTTAGGTCAGCACATATTGTCGGCACATATTCGTGGGCAAATACCAAATACCAATTTATTCAGGCAAATCCACTCATAGTGGCCATTCCTTGCCATCAGTCAAGTTGTGAAATGCAGTGATATAAAGACATTCACACTTTCCATATGCACATAAACTAAAACGGGCATAAAAACTAAACTAAGACAAAAATGACGACGACAGCAATTAACTAGCAGTAAAACACGCATTCCTATGTTTCCTTCGTGCTGATAACCCGCTTGAGAGCGTGATTAAAATTGGCGACTGTCATCGTACGCATTTCCACTGGGAGGGCATTGTACAGTATCGGTCCACGAAATATGCAGTGATAACGTAACAGATGGGGACAGACAGAACATGCCTATAGCCCGTTGGGAGAGAACAGTAGTAGGTATAGGTTTCGTTAACACCAGGTTCGATTGGACGAAATTTAGCAAAATCGATAAATCATTCCACGAAACCATCTCATCACTATCGACACATAAAAAGCAAAAGGGACACCATGCCTTCAAAGAATATAGGAAGCTTTCATCTGATATTTAACCATCCATAAGACCGACTATCACCGGGCCAAACAAAGCCGATGCCAAAATATATCACGTTCCAGCCAGCCGGGCGGCCGCCGCCGCAGTTCAAAGCAGAAGGGGGCGGTTACGCCGACAGACGAGCGGCGGCCGACGCTGGACTGGCTTCCGGTACTCCGCCGCCCCCCCCCCCCCCCGCCCCCCTCGGCCGGCGGCCAAACAAGACCAGAAGCCCCGGTCCGGTGGCCCAGCCGGACGGCGTGACGTCACGGGGACTCCTCACCCAGTCACGGCCGTTACGCGGCGCGGCCGGCCGGCGTGACGCGACCAGCGAAAAGCCCGCGTCACGTCACACTCAGCCCGGTCGCCACGGGAATTGCGTAACGGGGGACGTCCGTGCCGACAGTGACTGGTCCCCGATCGTCTCGGCTCGCTCTCTCCCCGTTCCCCGCAATATCCCGCAAAGAATCTGACTGGCATCACCGCAACCCTGTGCCGCTGCTGCTCGTAATTCTGAGAGCGCTGAGACAAGAAAGAAGTGCAGGGGGACTTGTGGATGGCATGCTGTGGGAAGGAAACAGTTCATGCGATTAGCCTTGAGCTCACTGTTGATGTATTCAATATCCATGGCCAAATTTGTGGACAGGTCTGCAGTCTGCTACTGGATAGATAGACCAGTCATGGTGTAATGGGTTGAGAGAACGAACAGTCACTGATGTCTTAAATATGAAAGTGATTCCAATCACAGCTAAATGACTTAGCGCTTGAAATGGGATTTATAGTAACAAAGTTACTTATCTGAAATGAAAGAAATTGATGATTATGAATCATTGCCTATGGACTCTATCTAAGTCCTAGCTGAATAACTACAGCTAACCAGAATATATACAGAAATTTTCAATTATTAGGTAATGGCTAGATAAAGTTAACTGCATGTGCTTCCAAAACCATACAAAAGCCACTTGCAATTGACTGTTCCTGCTAACAGAATGCTAGTTATTTTTATGGGTTTACTCAAACATTTCAAAACTTTCAATTATGTTTTTTCCCACATTTCATATCATAATCAGCTCATAATCTACTAGTACTATAAACTGGCCAGAAATGTTGGCAATGTGGGATGAAAAAGAAATATATTAATGTATGGGTACCGTAAAACGGGGTGTTAAACGCAGTTCACACTTGACCGTCAGTCTGTCGGTGTCGGGCCCGTCACCGTCGACCTGACGGCCTGCAGCCCGTCGAACGAAAGTTGAGATTTGGTAGCTCCCATTGGCTGCCATATATTGTGACAGAAATGGCGCACCATTTTCGAGATTGACGCAGATGGGGGAAGGGGATGGGGAGGCCGAGAGGTTAAAATATTATTTGAATTACAGAAATAAAATACCACGCATTTACATTTTTATGTCAAATATTGCTGAAATTTTATTTAAATGAAAGACACATAGGTTCGCTGATTTAAATCAGGGATCGAATCTCAAAATATCGTGCCGTAATAAACACTTTCATCTAAAAAATGGATGGAAATTGGTATTAATACTCTTAAAAATGCATATAAGCTTAATGCTGCATGAGAACGTTCCTTTTCCTCTTCCTCCAACACGCAGATATTCAAACCGACGGGCCCGTCACCGTCAAAAGTTGAACATTGCTGAACTTTCCAAAGCGACGGCCGTCAGGTCCGGCGCCGGCGCAGTCAGCTGTTGCCGACCGTCAAACGCTGCCGGTTCACACATGCCCGTCGACCTGACGGCCGTCGCTCCGTCAGATTCGGCCGTTTTGACGGTGTCGGGCCCGTCACCGGCAGACCTTACGGGCAAGTGTGAACTGCGTTTTAAGGGACAGTTTTGAGGTGTTTTGTTATATAACTCAAGAAGGGTTGGAGATAGAAGCATCAAATTGTCAGCATTTTATGTGGAATTTGGTGCTTTACATGCCTGCCACATTAAAGTTTTTATGATTTATACCTGCATATTATTTTTTATTATTTTTCATCACTGTCTCTTAGCACCCCAATGTGGGGTGTTAAGGGACACCTATATTATTCCAAGAAATGGTCATCAATTGCCCACAATTGGGGTGTGGAAGGGCACACAATTTATTTATTGAAATGTTTTGCATATTCTGTCACAAAACAAGTCAGGTTCATTCACCACTAATGACCTTTTTAGCCAATTATGTGTAATGCAGTTTACGCTTGTGGAAAATGTGCTAATTATAAGGTAAACAGGACCAAAAAGTAATCTTCTGTCATCAATAAAAACCCATGTTGAAGCTAGTCACTTGTCATTATGTTGCCCTCTTTGTTTTAGCCTTTTTATGATGACATTACATTTACCTACATCAGTCTCCATTGACCCATCATTGTAAAAGAGAATGTTGAGATGTTTTGTTACATAACTTAAGATGTGTTAGAGATAAAAGCATGAACTTGCCAGCATTTTATGTGGAATTTGGTGTTTTCCATGCCTACTTAATCAAATTATATTAATATAATATTTTTTATTTTTTCTTCCCTGTCCCTTAGCACCCCACATCCACCTCAAAATATGCATGTATCCGGAAAAGAGGAAGAGGATGATGAATGAATGGGTGAATTTGCACAAGTTTTTCAGGAAACATGTGCAATACATGTGACAATACACCTATGCATTCATTTTCCCTGTACACCCACTAGTTTATGTGGTACACACAGAGTTTTGGAGATGTTTCAATTTTGTGAAAATGTAGCATGATTTTCAAATCCATTTTTGAACCAAATCACTTGCATGAAAAACCATACCATTTTCTCCTATGGTCAAGAGCAAAACAGTGTCAACTACCACACTGAAGTTTTTATTGAACCTTCTCAAATTAGGAAGTTAATATGACTCAAAGTTTTTCCCATGCAACTGTCCCTTAACACCCCACTGTCCATTAACACCCCATTTTACGGTACCTACCTACATCTGGTACCCAAAACTAAGATCAAAGGTGAAAGCAAGTTCTTTGCCATTCATATGTATTTGCCTTATAATCAGAAGGCCCACTGCCTATCAACCTCGCCCACAAGCAGCACAGAATCCTGTGATACAATGTGCTGCAATGGTAGATGTAGGTGAAGGTGTACCCTTTGCATCAGTACCACCTGGTTTTGTTCAAATTTTACTTTTACTTTTACTGTTCGGTTGCATTACTTTCCATTGTTTTTTTTTTTAGATAGGATTTCCACAAGAGGACAGGATTAGGTAGGGTGGAATGGATCTTGCCCAAATGCTTCTTTTACATTAAAGGGGCCCTCCCACCTTAACATTAGATTTGAGTTGAGATAGCCAAAATGGGGTCCCTGGCTCACAATTACCGGTTTCGGCACTCACAACATCGAGAAATGCCTTAAATCGGAAATATTGAATTTCAAAATTGCAGCATTTTGATTCAGAGGGGCTAATGCATAGGAATACCCCTCTGAATGTGTGACGTCAGCGCAGATATCTAATGATTTTTAAATGTTTGACTAAAACATTTTGTAGCACGCGGTGGTATATGCTGCTTTGCACGCAAGAAGTGCCGCACTTTCAGCTGCCAAACTATTGCTTCCAAATAAAGTCGCTAGGAACAGCGGAGATCCCAAAAAGTAAACAAAAGTAAAGGTCTAATATCTTGAAAACCGGTGAATATTTTTCGGTGAAATTTGGTAGATATTCGTTTTTGCTCTTTCTGAACCGAGCGACATCCCTTTCATGCCAATTCATAAACTTTTTTGAAGGTGGGAGGGTCCCTTTAATGACTGAGACAGATCCATATGCAGGGAGCTTCATATGGATAGATCTTTCCAGTCAGGCATTGGTTGTCTTCCATTCTCACTTGTTCAACTACCCTGTTTGGGGTTTCCTTGGTCTGAGAGTACCTATCCAATAAACAGAGGAATAGAGAGAAGGTTAGGAACCTGCATGGAAAGAGCTTGACCAGTGGATGACAACCAAATCACTTGAGAAATATAGCCTGCAAGTCACCAAGTATCAACAGATGAACCAAGAAACACATAAAAATACAAACAGCAATATCATTTCAGTTAGTAGCACAGTATCCAGTAGACATTCAAAGGAACATTAATTCAGTAATTTATGCACTCAGGATTGAAGCATGCATTTTAAAACTATAAGGAAGTATACAACTAAGAGGTCAAAGTGTACTTAAACAATACTATGGTACACAGTCAGAATACACCACTCTGAAACAGTTGTATAAAAAACAGCATGCTAAAACCCTGATCATTAGACAAACCTGAGGGGTGTTCACGGGCACCGCACACTGCTGCGTGCGGTGTGTGCGGTGCGTCCAGCAGGCGTGGGGGTAGGGGATGGGTAGGCGGCTCTGACGTCACGGCTGCGTGCGGTGGACGGGGCCAGTCCCGACCGGCCACAGCGATCGCTGTGTGCGGTGACGGAAGGCTGACGTAGGGACGCAGTGGGCGGAGCTTCGAGGCTGTGTGCGGTCCGACCGCACACAGGGTCCGTGAACAGCCCTCTGAACTTCCCAGGAATGACAGCGGCCAGTAGGTACAATAGTTGCGTCCAACCGCAAAATGTCAAATGACTAACATTTATTCAGGTTTCAAGTGATCATCTTATTTTCATTTGGGATGAAACTCAAAGAATCATTGATAAAACTCCCGATACCAATACAAAGGCATAAATATGTTAATAATATATGGGGAAAACGCTAAACCATTAGTCAGCTTTCCACACCTCATCAAACACTTACCACGGCTTCCTTTGTTAACTTTCCAGCATACAAAAAGTTTCCTTGAATTTCCAGTTCTTAAAAATTGTTCCTGCCTGAGCTTGCAATAAAACAACAACAGAAATCTATAAATTCGACACCGATTACAATTATCGGAAATTCACCCAGGGCGGAAACTCGCGCAACAAATTGTCGCAGTTTGTGACCTTTGACGTGATATGGTAGCAAATAACCCTTACCTCATCAAAAAAGAAAACTTCACTCTCTTGTACACAAGAATGTGATTTGCATTTTTCTACCTAATTTACGGCACAAACCTTGACCTAATTCTGTTAAAAGAATTAATTTTTATCTCATCAGCTGTCATTCTACTTAATAAAGGGAAGACATAGCTGAATTTCAATGAATTGTCTGACTCTGTTCAGTTGAAGTTTTCGTTCGTGCGTAAGAAGTAAATCATTTGCCGTAGTAACTTCGCTGAGGATGTGAGACAAAAATGTTATTGACACACAGTGAACGAATATGATGGAGTTGGATTGTAGCTACAATGCAATTGAATCTTTATTTCAATACCTACATCAAATAGATTCACTTTAGAAAGCCAAAAGCCTTTTCAAGTTCGCAGAAGGAAAGGCAAAAATTACTTCATATGGCACAAGTGATTGTTTTCAAATCAGGCGCATTGCCGGAGCTGCGTGCTGAAACTGGCGCTCTTGGAGAAAGCCGCGCCTGGCCGCCCCCCTCGCCTGCTGCGCGCCCTAACTCTTCAACAACAACAACAACAGCCCCCCTCGCGTGTTTTCGTTTCATGCATAGTGATTTCAATTTCAATTTATGATATTTTATTAGTTTGTCTAGTGTTATCACTTGTGTTATTTACTTAGTGAAATATAAGGAGGCATTCACTTTTTTTAGTAACGGCAAAACATGAGCTGATGCCTGCCTAGCTGAAACTAGAAGCTAGAACAAGAAGCGTGATCTGAGATAGGTACATTTTTCGATTTTCCTGCTTCCATTTGAGGCTGAAGTCCTTTTTTTAAGATATGGTGAGTTATTTAACATTTGGACACATGGCAAAAAATTATTGCCTCCTAAGTGGCATCAGTGTGTGACCATCATAACTACCTACCTCTGCTGCTGCACTTCAGGGGGACGCCGGTGGGGCTGACACTAGCTTTCATTTTATAAACAAGATCTACAAGTTTTGCCACTTAAACCCCTACCCTTTTTCCTAGGAATGCATTAGTTTACACTTGGTGTCTCATTACTCACCATCATCCATTGTATTACAATGCAGCCAGATATCATATCAACCAAACATCAACATTGGAAGAACCTGTAATAAATTGACACCGCGTTTGATGTCTCTCAGATGATGAAGATTCTATATCGTCTGGCCAGTCATGTTCCATAACCTCAGCCGAGTCTCCACTGATCTTTAACGGGATTGGCCAGACGACGTAGAATATTTGTCGTCAGGGAGACATTGAATGCGGGGTAAGTGTTTTGCTCAGGTCACACACAATTTGCATATGATTTACCTGCACTTGCAGTGTACAGTGTGTTGTAGTGTAGTGTGTAGTGTGTTACTGATGAGTGCTGTGGTCAACATCCAAAATCAACTGAAGTGTGTTTGGTTTTCAGTATTCCCTGCAATACAAAAAGGAGAATGCTCATGATGACTGCATCTGGAGCTGTGCCTGGGGACGCTACAAGCCCAAGCCAGCAGATGAGCAGCCACCAGCAGAGTGAGTCCATTTCAAAGCTAAGTCATTCAGCCCTGAAATGCCTCCTGTTTCTGAAGAAGTTGATTTGTACAACTGTTTGATTCCTCTTGAATATTTGTTGTTGAGATTGTCTCATCTTTGTAAGTGGAAATAAATGAGACTGGTTAATTACCTTTCTATTTTATTTCATATGATCTTTTCAGAGCTTGGCAAATCACATTTAGTATTTTAGAATAAGAAAGCCATTCGCCCACAGCCCAGCTGATATTTATGAAATCAGCATCTTCTAGTTACTGTGAAGTTCAGCCAAATGTCCACAGACACAATATCAGTCTATCATGCTTCTCAAACTGTCAGTTCAAAAGCTACCATCACCACTCATGTTTTACCTCCTACTGTCTTGTCCAGGGAGACAGCAGCGGATGGTGACGCACCGCCGGCGCCCAAACCCCGCCTCCTGCCTGCCGACTACATCCTGACCGGGTCGCTGGACGACACGGTCAAGGTGTGGGAGTGGAACGAGGGCCAGCTGGCCCTGCGGCACACGCTCGAAGGTCATGCCCTCGGCGTCGTCTCCGTGGATATCGCCGCTGATGGCAACGGTGAGAGCTCGCGACGAATGCGGAGGCTAGGCTGCTGGGTTGGGTCATGGCAGAGCAGGGGTTAAGCGTGGCTATGATTATCTGTGGTTGAATGGTTGTTTGCACACTTCTGTAGGTATTTCTCGGTTCTGTTGGTACTTCGTTCAGGGAACGTAGAAGCTAATGCATTTAGTTTCACCATTTAACGAAATTGTAGCAGGCGCCATGAATGAGCTTGCACTATATTTTACGTATCATACTTGTATCATACTTAGCGACGACGAAGCTCGCTGTGCCTCGCCGTCCTCTGCCGGTCCGCCGGGCCGGGGGCCGCCGTCGTGGGGCGTCGTGGCGCCGCCTGGCTCGTGAATAGGTAGTAAACACACTGGCGACAGGCAGCGAGCGGTGCGCCGGACGCTAAATTTATTGACGGATCACGGGGGTGACAGATGTCTGCTATGGGAGAGTGCCTGGTGATGTTTAGAATGTGTGTAGCATGCTCGAGTGTGAGCTGCTACCGTGCTGCTGGGTTGATGTGTGCTGATGGATGGGTGTTCCGATCAATAAACGTGAGGGAAAAAAAAAAGCTCGCTGTGCCGGTATCGTTGAATATCACCAATGTAACTTAACACCTCTGTTCTGCGTCCGTCCAGTGGCCGCGTCCAGCTCCCTGGACTCGACCATTCGGCTGTGGGACCTCGGCACCGGCGGTCTGCTGAAAACGATCGACGCCGGTCCGGTCGAGTCGTGGTCGGTCTGCTTCTCGCCCGACTCGAAAATGGTGGCCACCGGCTCCCACCAGGGCAAGATTGTGGTTTACGGCGTCGAGTCGGGCAAACAGGACCAGAGCTTCGACACTCGCGGAAAGTTCGCATTCAGCATAGCCTACGTGAGTGATGCGCGGGCTGCGGAGCCGTTAGCTGCCAGGACGAGTGGTATGCGACTTTCAGATGATATAGAAGTCGTATTATTTCACCAATGATACTGCTTTAGACGCTGCTCAGCTGCAGCTTGCTGTTCTTGTGCAATATTTGGCGATTGGTTACACATAAAGTGGGTGTTTTACATACACAATACTGATCTTTCGGTTTATTACGGAAAGTTACGGCTAAGCACCCAAAATAGACTCACCTATCTTAGCAATACGGTTACGGTCGTAGATAGCATGAGTCATGCTACGACCTACTTAATAAGCTTAGAGCACGGTCACATCGTACGGGCATCGATTGTTTTATTTCGTTATCAGCGCCTTAACTGGTCCACAAGGTCAATCACTCTCTTCCCCTGGCCGCAGAGCCCCGACGGCAAGTACCTAGCCAGTGGCGCCATTGACGGCATCATCAACATCTTCGACATCGAGACGGGCCGACGACTGCACACGCTCGAGGGACACGCTATGCCTATCCGGTCACTGGCGTTCTCACCCGACTCCAAACTGCTCCTCACAGCATCTGATGACGGTCACATCAAGATGTATGACGTGTAAGTGTGAAGCGGTGTGGTATTAAGTGTTTAGTGAGTTTTCCGTCGGCGTCGGGGGGAGGAAGGGGTCTTGGTACATTATGTGGTGGGTAATTTACGATAGATATTTTGTTTCGTGAACGTAACAGCCTACTTGCATCGACCTGTGGTCGCCAAGTAGCGACATAACTACAATATTCATTCAATATTCATCGTGTTTTCGTTCGGTCTGACGATTGTCTCTTCTACCAGTTATTTTTAGCAATTGTCGCGTCCATGGGATAGCTTCATTTTCCCATTAACACCTCCCTTTTCCACAGGAACAACGCTGCGCTGGCGGGCGCGCTGTCTGGCCACTCGTCGTGGGTGTTGTCGGTGCATTTCGCCGACGACCACAAACACTTTGTGTCTAGCAGCGCCGACAGCACGGTCAAGGTGTGGGAGACGGCCAGCAAGAACTGTTTGCACACATTCCAGGAGCACTCGGACCAGGTCAGTGGTTATATAGGGATGATATGGATGAGATAATCCTGGAATAGTGACTGTACCGCTCAACTGCAGAGGATAGTTATGGGTGACATGTGATCAAGTGTATGTGAATGTGTTTGTGCCGAATGAAATGACTACCTCCCCCTCTCGCTGCTCGCCCGCAGTCCCCTGTGACCGCCCGCCACCGTTTGACGGTCCACCCCGGCCCCGCCAGGTGTGGTGCTCCCGGTACAGCCCCGCCTCGGAGCGCATCGTCTCCGTCTCGGACGACCGCAGCGTCCACGTCTACAGCTGTCCGCCCTGAGTCCGCCCGTCTCCGGAGGCACGGACCTACACTCCGCCGCGCCGTCCTCCCGTCCCCGCCGGTGACCGGTCGGGGGCTCCGGAACACCGGCCGGCCGGCTGTGACCTTTCTACCGCCACCAGGGGCGCGCCAGCCCCGCGCCAGGGCGGCGGAGCCAGTGAAACCGCGACGTGTTGTTATTATGTTTGTATTGTGAACGGCCGACGGGATAAACATGATCACTGGCTGACTGGAATGTGGAAGACGCAGTAGCTGATTGTTAGTACGCAAAAGGCACTGCCATACTCGATATATATGATAACTAGCTACTCTGACACGGACTACTATCGGACTTAGACCAGTTCAGCCCATCACATACACAATCACAATACACTACTCAATAGATAAACTGGGATGAAATGCGAGCCTATACACTAATGTTAGCATGCAAGGATATGACACCAGTAAGTACTTCAGGGGATATAAAATACACCATAAGCGCTAGGAGGCAAATATACATGACTGACATACAGATATTGCAATTAGATTACACACGCTCAATATGGGACAATAGGTTCTCGGCTAAGATATATCAAGATCAAGACATCACACAGCACAGATGGCAGCACGGATTCAAGGCACGCACTGACGCACGAGATATACCCATTTATCCACCATTTGATCCACGGGGGTCCTTTGTCAGACCTTCACGCACGACAGCACATCAGACTGCAAGAGCTGCTTGCTTTAAGGAGTTTCCAACTCCGCATTGACATACGCTCGTAACACATTACGAAGGCGCGCTTTTGTACAGCCTTCGTCGTGGCGCAGGCCGGTCGAAACGGACACTGGCAACGTCCGTAATTCACTCTGACTGGACGAGAGTCATTCGGGACGGAGGGAGAACATCTCGATCAGATGCCGGCAGGAGTCTCAGCCTGATAGAAGCAGCTTAGTCGTGGTACTCGGCTGCAGGGAGCCTCGCATGGGAGGGCTGCCTCGGGATGTCTCAGGCCTAGGGCGCTCGGTCACATGCCGTTTCAGACGACGTCCGCTGAATCACGTCCCGTCTCACACCATCACGTTTCGCGGCACGTGCTGCCGCGTGTCGCGCTCGGTCCGCTGCGACTCCCACCAAGTGGCCACCCGGTCGAAGCCCTGGCCGACGGTGCTGGAGACCTTGTCCGCCACGTCCGAGGCGGTCACGGATACCTGCGGGGACACGAGGGTCACAGGGGAGGTGAGGGACTGCTCCAGGTTTGACAAGCAATGGTTTATGTCTTTGTGATGAGTGTGGGTGCGGCCGAGGCACCAACCAAAATGACATGGATAGATACTTACGGAGCCGCAGGTGGGATCATGGAGGTGAGTGGTATCTGATGTAATGTGTGACCACTCATCACACGGAAGGCGTAGACTCGGTTAGATAAAAGATTACGGCAGCTGATCTGCTAGGCCCACAAAGACTTCTAACCATACACCAGCCCAGTCTCCGCGAACGTCTTAGTGAACAGTGGAAACGCTGATTACCAGCACCGGGTAATCGGACGTCACATTTAGACGGCAGGTGGAGCCACCAACCCCTCCAAGCCCCGCGGGCACTCCATGTGAGATAATTATGGCGTCCAACAGCCCATGACAATTACCCGTCTTTGGTGAAAGCCGAAAGCCATTGGTTACTCTGAGGCGCTGCGTTACCTAACGGCAATTAGACCGAGCCTGTGGGCGGGAGAGCGCGGTATCCACATCCTGCGGTGGTCTGCTTCTCTCACCTTCCGCTGCACCTCGCGCCAGTTTTCCGGGGAGGTGACCTTGGCCCACAGCGTGTCCGAGTCGGGTCGCTCCCAGGCCTCGACGCGCTGCTGGTCCAGGCTGGCCAGCCGCGGGAAGTACGTCAGCACCATGATCCTGCCGAACGCACCGTCATCGGTCAGACCGACTGAAGATTTCCTGCGCCAGAACGCAGACAGCGAAAACGCTGTACTCTGATGTGCTAGCAAGGACTCTCTATGATGGGTATAACAGGCAGCCGGTCACCGAAACAGCCTTGAGTATGTATAGTTCATAATAGTTCAAATAGTTGGGCTAGCTGTCATGTGCATTGAGCATACGTGAAACACGCAAACGCTTGTAAAATCGCAGGCATCGGGAACAACAGCACGCCTGTATTTTACCAAAAAGAGACACGGTAGCACTATTATCCGGACACAAAAATGAGGCCACCTCCGTGTAAAACATCAAAACGGAGAGTCGTACCACTGGGACATGCCGCCACCTGTTATCAGTGACCTGTTGCCACCTGTTACCACCTGTTATCAGGAAGCGTGTTGGGTAAGGACAGCATTATCCACGTTGGGCACGAAACAATCTACCACGATGATAAATATATAAACCCGTTAAAAAACGGCATATCTTGAATGCTTAACCCGGCAGTTGCTGGGGTATTTCGCCACCCACCATTTGCTGGGGGGGGGGGGGGCGTTAAACGCCCCCAGCCGATAACTCGAGAACCAATAGGCGCAGCGAAACGCACGAGGCGGCAAACGAAGGAGCGCGACGAGACGCTTCAGATGAGTACTTAAAAGTTGAATTGTGAGGTCACAGGTCGGGTCAAGGTCAGGTCAAACACCTGAAATCGGGCTTTCAGTAGCATGGACTTCAGGACTTCGCAATGGGCGCCTCTCGTCACAAACTCTGTCAAAACGGTGCACAATCCATCATATAAGGCCTACAAGAGTGTCAGCTCCATGTAGGGGTCAGTCAAGCATAGGTCAGGGTCAAGGTCAGGTCAAACGGGTAGGCACATATCCCCGAAAATCAAAACTGATATTCGCAACCTGTGACACATGTTTTATAGGTAATTTGGGGCGTAGAACACGATGGTGACATTCATTTTATCATATGTGTACGTGTTTGGCTCAAAAAGTTGAATTTAAGAAATGCATGTATCATGGTCGTGAAGTAGTCACGAAAAATTGCCAAGATTCAGTTCAAGATTATGGAAAATGCGGAACGATAATCAATAATCGAAGATAGCCATTTGATTGATCATGGTATTGGCAGTCTAATGGCGTTTACGGCATGTCTGTATGTCTATTCTGTGATTTTATATGATTTTTTGAACATATACCGTTTTTGGTCGAAAACTCAGAAATCATGACGTCACTTAAAACTCGATATCTCAAAAATTTTCCGACCGATTTTTTTTTAAACTTTGTCACAATAACCTTCAATCAATTCCCTACAGGTACCCAAAATTTGGCGCGCCTGCGGCGCTTTTATGCTATGGCCCGGCGAAAAAAGTGGGGGCGTTTAACGCCCCCCCCCCCCCCCCCAGCAACTCGCGGGTTAACAGTGCTGAGGCCTCTTGCACCAAAATCCTCTTGCACCAATGCTTGGATTATTTTGCATCGTATACCCAGTCCAAGTCTCAAATGTAACAATTTGTGTGCAAAATTTAGCAAGCACATGTAGGACTATGTAGTGGGCTATTGCAAACAAATTTACCACCGTTAGATTAGCTTATTCTGTAACCGGTTTTCCGATTTTACCTAGCTAGGTAGTTTGGTGCAAGAGGTCTCTGAGCGAACTAACTTAACTAATAAATAAATCATTATCCGAGAAAGGGCTAGGAATCTAACCAATGATCATTCTTTACAAACCTGTCAGGCGCCGGGCTAGGACCATTTTTTTTTTTTGTCTCATAAAACCGGTTGAGCGATCATCCAGAAGACTGACAGAGCAAGTGAAGGCCGGTCAGGTGATGCGAATGCCGCGCAAAGGGTCGCCGGTACCTACGAGCTGACAGCGCGCACACAGCAATAAGAATACCGCGGAGAAGCCTCAGCACAGAGCGAGGTTAAACCCAACACCTGGGGTCAGCAAGGCCGGGTGGGGCGACTGTTCCGTCGTTGCGTAATTCGGAGTCGGGGACGGACGTATTGGTATGCTTCAAGCGGGGTACTCGTTGACTACTGTCAGCCACAAGGTCAAACAACAGGCTCAGGTCCGGCTAAATGGCTAGTAAATTCTGCTGCAGTCGCGGCCACCCGCAGGCGCACGTAAACACAGCGCGGCACGCATCGGCAGGCGACTGCTGCGCCGAGCGAACGCAGACACGGACTAGTCAAGGACAGCGAATCCCTAAAAGGTTAACTTACCTTCAGCGTGTGCAGTGTGCAGGTGTGTTTGCGTGGAATGGAAACCAGTCCAGCTGTTTAAATATAGCTACACTGAGCAGGAAGTTTGTGAAAAAATACAAAAGGAAACTACACACTCGCGACAAATAGCCGTCCACACATAATAGCCGTCCTTCCACTATAAAAAGCCGCCCCCCCCCCCCCCGCCACTCCACAACAGTCGGCGCCGCTATTGCTCATCTGCTCATCACTTATCACACGAGGTAAGGCTGGGCCTTTGGGTACGGCGATCACTGACCTGTACCGATAGAGGTCACCCCGCGACGATCCGCCCACCAGCGACGGTACGCTCGGGTTGCCGATCATACTCAGGTGCCGGATGTTCGGGCAGTTGTAGCGCAGCGCCCGCAGGAACGGCTGTAGATCTGCGGTCAGGGAAAAGGGGAGGTAATGTCAGTCGGTGCCGCACTAAATGACCACGTGGGAGTGTCGCTAGCCAGGCGATGATAAACGACAGTTTAACTCAAACATTTACGCAGACAAATAGCTGTTCAGTTCTCAGGTGCCTGGTAGGAAGACAATGTTCAACTATCATGTGCTTGTTTAAAGTGGTTCTCCCTGGCCAGTGGCCATTGAATTAGCTTTGTGTGTCTGGTACTTTTGTGGCCTGCGTCCTACTTACAAACGAAGACAATCAACCTTTTTTTATAAATTTTGTCCGAACCTTTTGATGGGAAGGATTCACAAGGACAGAACCACCGCTAAGCGAAGCTTGTTGCGATGACCCTGCCCTCTACCCTCCGATCGCGCAATTCCGATTCTATGGCAGAATTTAGAGTCCAAAGTTTAACGTGCGCACAAAGCCGCGCACGGCCGGTCCCCTCGCTGACTTCGCCTGGCTACGGCCTGCCACCAACCGCAACCATACCTGTCAGGAGGCCCATAAATGTCGAGCGCCCGTCGCGCTTCGAACCCGGACTGTTATAACCGGGAACGCGTGCTCTCACCACGCGGAGTCCAACGCTCTAACCAACTGAGCTACGGGACCGGCGAAACCTAAAGCTTTTGTTTAAACAACGTCCACGTGGAACGCGATAGGAAGCAGATACGTAAACACAAAGCTATCGCTCAGAAAAGAAAAGAAAGACATGCTATCAACACTATACCACAACCTCCAGCCTCACTTTCTCCTCAGTCAGACTGCAGGTAGCATTCGTTCGTGACATTTGTCGACCCCCTATCGCGCGTCACAGAGCCCCGTATCAGACTGACCCTTGATCTTGTTGTGGTTGATCCAGAGCGTGGTGAGATGCGGCATTGGAGGCGGCAGGCTATGCGAAATCAGACGGTTGTGGTCCAGTACCAGTGTGGCCAGGCGCTCGAACCGCACCAGAAACTGCAGATTACTGCAAACAGAGCGACAGACACGATGTAAGACGACAGCCGATACTCGACCGAGTGTTTATCCGAATAACATCCGCCCCGGGTACGGGCTGTGCCGAGCGAATGGCACGCGGTCCTATGTACATACAAATGGGCGCTCGATGCCGATCTGTCTTTGTGAACCGCATGTCTCTGATTTTCAGACTGCGTCTGCGGAAAACGTTCTTAGTATTTGTAGAATACGCCTTCCGTACATCAAGACTGAGTACGGAAGGCGCCGCTTCTTTTACCGAACGGCCGACGCGTTTAACCGACTCCCTGCCTCTGTTACCATCTGTCGCATCGGAGCCTTCAAAAGACGCCTTCGTGGCCATTTAGTGGGTACTGGAGCCTGGAGGCAACAGATCTGTTGTCGAGTGATGGTGGATTAGGGTCAGAGTGGATGGGAAGCTTGGTTGCGATTGTGTGAACCTACCATCAGCCCAATGTGACTCGAGTCATGAAAAACCAGTGTATACATATGGACTGGATGTACTTTCGAAAATACAGATACAGATACAGATACAGAATATAGGATACATTCACAATCACAATACTGGAAGCATTTAGGATACCAGAAACATTTAAAATAGGAATCAAATGTGTAGGGCAAGGATAGAAACTGTACACTCTTCTTTGGCACAGTACCTAATACTGCATAAGCAGGATGGTTCCGAAATACATTCAGTGGGTGTATGTAAGGTGGCATTGGTGAGCGATATCAAATGCCATCCGCAGCGGGGCTGAAACCGGCTGGACCGGTGTCGCAGCGATGTCAAGCCGGGTAATCATTGAAACACAATGGCGGATCCAGCCCATATGTTTCGGTGGGAGAGGTCAGAGGGAGTTAAACAATGCATTTCAGCGCGTTTCTGCACTGTCGGAGGTAAAGTGTCAAACTTAGGTCGTTATTTAAGTTAAAGAAGGAAAAAGAATGCATCCAAGACGTATTCATGGCCAGGCCCACTGGCACCGTAACATCAGCGTAACAGGCGGAAAATGACCGAACCATCAAGACTGTGCTGTCAAGCGGTGCCAGAACTCTCACATTAGTCGAGCTACAGAAGCCTTATCCAGCCCCCCCCCCCGTGACTCACCTAATCCCACCCAGTCCCGGCCTCCGGGAACCCAGCTCCGGCCTCCGGGGACCCGACTTCGGCCTCCACTAAAACCATCCACACCAGGAATGTGGGCCGCTTCGGTTTATTCGAAACCCATCCCCTAGGGCGCCAATGTCCGTCCGGATTAGATGAGTGCAAGATAACAGTCGCACTCATAGCCATTAAGAAACGACTGCTGTCGGAGAGCTAGCCCTGTCGCATACACTCGCCGACATGACTTTCCTCTCAGTTTTCAATGCAGGTGGGTTCAAAACGCCAGCAACGGTGCGGCGCGGACACCTAACCTCGTAAACCGGTAGAGGTCACACGACGCAGGGGATTGCTGCAAAACGGCGTACCAGAGAAGAGGAGAGGTGAGGAGAGAGAGCACGCGGCACATCAGCCATGTCGTCATTGCACTACAGGTCAACTGCAGCGATATGGGACTGGGGGGGGGGGGGGGGGAGCCAATACGGAGATGGGGATCGGCTGTCGCTCAGCTTTCTACTCCCTACAAACTGAAGGAATCTGTTAATGAGGCAGATCATGGGAACAACAACCCTAAGGGGACGTCGATATGTGATGAGGCTATTGATAACACCAAACGGCTTCCAGGCGACGCATCCAAACGACTTCTCGAAAAGGTTCTGCCCGACGGACACAAACAAGCTGGCGTTGGGCTCTCCCCTCCGCCTCAGGCGTAATGGCAGATTTCACAACATGCCCCTTGGTTTGATTGATCTCCCAATGTCCCAATCATGTGCCGGGCCGTGAGGTAGGATCGAGCGCAAGCCACGCAGCGTTTGCTATGATAAAATATGCTAATGTATGGCCGACGGCGGCTACAGGGAGAAGACACCTATGCACAGAATACGGTAATGGCAGGCGCGGATACAAGGGGGGGGCATGGGGGCCATGGCCCCCCCCCCCTTGGCCGATTTTTTTCAAAAATAAAATAAAAAGTTAAAAAGTTAAAAAGCTGAAAAGGGGGCCTCCTGAAAATAAAGTGGCCGAAATCCGATGAGTTTTTTTTTAACCTACCCACTTAGTTATTTCTTAGAAGACTAGCTGAGAAGACTTCTTTGTTAGAAGATTGGTAAAGCTTTTCATAACTTGGAGGTCTCTTATACTCACAGAGATGACCACTTTTACAGGGCCTCCTAACCTGCACAGAGGGCCTCCAAGCCTGCACAGATGTTGAGATGTTGCCTGAACAGCTAGATAAGCTCAATAGACGCAGTTTTTTTGGGGGGGCCAACAAGTGGGAAGATGGGGCCTCCAACAGGTGGGATTATGGGGGGGGGGCCTCCTGGTTTCTAATGGCCCCTCCTTGGAGATTTTCTGGATCCGCCCCTGGGTAATGGCATACCCGTTATCGAACTAATGGACCTATGCACAAGCTTATGGTTCTCTTCAAAGTCAAACTGTTGACCAAATACGCAGCATCATTCATCTGAAAAGTTAAACAAACCATTGAGCTCGGGAACGACAATATAACCACGTTGTAATTGCCGTCATATGGACCTCTGAAGACTGGTATCATGACGTGTTATAACTGTTAGATAAGGGGGCAGCAGGACTCACCTGATCTTGTTGTGACTGAGGTCCAGGTAATTGATGGTGGCGCCATGCTGGTCGGCCACGTAATTTGATACGTCGCGCAGATCCCGGTAGGCCAGGCTGAGCGCCTTCTGGTCGGCGCCCTGCGCCGGCTCGTGGCGAAACTCGGCGGCGTCACCCATCTCTCTGCCCCGGGGCACGGCTTCCTCCGGCGGATCGGCTCGCAGCGACGGCAGCTGCAGCACAGTGGCGCTGGCACCGGCGGCCGCCAACATGTAAACACTGTCCTCGGCGGTCAGCATGGCGGCGGCGGTCAGGGGCGCACACAGGGAGGCCGACGGCGGCGGCCGGCGCGGTGCTGCCGCCGTGCCCGCTCCAGCGCCACCAAGGTCCCGGCGGCGACTGGACCGGCGCACTATGGTTGGAAACGGCCTCACGGATGGCCGTGGGCAATTTCGGAATATATGTATATTTGGGGTGTCATTCTGTTGGAAATTGATGAAATGTTTTGAATAGGGCAAAAAAATTTATTTAGTTGCACATTTAGTCTCCATTATTGTACGTGGAATCGGGAGTTTCTGATAGTGGCTTTTTTGGTGCGCCGTCAAAGGTTTAAACAACCGCGCTGGTGATAGCATGTGGAGTACCTCCATGACGTTGTAAAACTGGATTATTATGTATCAAAATAATCCTTGTTATGTTGGCTATCGAGTGGAGTGACTCTTTTTCCCATGCGTGTTCAAAATCAGGAACGGCATTGCATTCTGTTTGCAGTGTCACCACAGCAATATTTGCAAAATTACGTTTATGTTTCATTGGACATACAAAAAGTTCTCCATCGACCTCCATTGAGCTTTTTGGCAGAATAAATCTCTGTTCAATTCTGCGTAAGGGGAACGTAAAAGCAGACTGCGCACTTGTGCGCAAAATCGTCCGTGAAGCTTCATCTCCCGAGGCGTACCTACCCGTCGCTTCGTTAGCACCAGGTCGGCTCGTCAGTCTTGCAATCGCTTATCCTTATAAATGATGGTAAGAAGCAGGGTTGCGGAGTCGTGGTGGCGCCAAATCCGACTCCGACTACGACTCCGACTCCTGACTCGTTGCCATGACTCCAGCCAACTCTGTCTCCGACTCCGGACCCCTGCCAGTGTTTCGGAGTCGTGATGGAGCTGTTCCGATTCGGACCGACTCCGACTTCCACTGCGGGCTCCTGACCGACCCCGACTCCGACTCCTGGCTCGTTGCCACGACTCTGGGCGACTCTGACTCCGACTCCGACTCTGACTCCGACTCTGACTTCGACTCCGCACCCCTCGTAAGAAGTAACTGCTCGCCCCTGCACCTGGAGTATGGATATCGTGCAAACGTGTATGGATATCCTGGAGTATGGATATGGATATCCACCGACAGAGCAGACATACAGACATGCTGTAAACGCCATTACACTGCCAATACCATGGCAAATCAAATGGCTATCTATGGTTTTTGATCATCGTTCTACATTTTCCAAAATCTTGAACTGAATGTTGGCAATTTCTCGTGGTTAGGTACTTCACGACCATGATGCATGCATTTCTGAAATTGATCTTTTTTCAACCAGCCACGTACTCGTATGATAAAATGAATGTCACCATCGTGTTCTACGCCCAAAAGTACCCATAAAACATGTGTCATGCATGGGCTGCGAATAGGTACCAGTTTTAATTTTCGGGGTTATGTGCTTACCTGATTGACCTGACTTTGACCCTGGCCAGTGGCCTATGTTTGACTGACCCCTACATTGATCTGACACTCTTTTAGCACTTATATGAAGGGTTGTGACAGTTGTGACAGCTGTGACAGATTGTTTAGGACCAACTGATGACTGAATTTATTTAGGACCAACTGATGACGATGTAATCGAAACGCGAAACGCGAGGCACCGATTGCGAGGTTCTAAAGTCCATGCTACTGAAAGCCCGATTTCAAGTGTTTGACCTGACCTTGACCCGACCTGTGACCTCGAAATTCAACTTTAAAGTATTCATGTGAATCGTCTCGTCGCGTTCTTCTTTCGTTTGCCGCGCCTCGTGCGTTTCGCTGCGCCTATTTGTTCGCGAGTTATCGGCTGGGGGCGTTGAACGCCCCCCCCCCCCCGGCAAACGGCGGATGGGGAAATACCCCAGCAACTACCGGGTTAATCTGACGCATGTTTTGTCATTTGATCGTCATTTTATTTCTTACTTTTTTGCCCAATCTAAAAAAATCATAAATACTCTTTCTCCAAATTTTTGACCCTTTATGACCAATAGTAAGACACTGTGCGTCACTACGTTGATATTTCTCGCCCTAAAGCATAACAACAATATCCATTCAGTAAAAGCAGTATTCAAAACATGTTCAAAATGCCTCGCGATATCGATAACATAACGAAAGACATAGGCGACTTATAACATACTTGCAATGATGACGTCACACACGCGTGACGTGACGTGACCTCGTCATTTCTGAGTTACTGTATGATGCACGAAAGACACTGGTATACCTATGCAAAGTTTCATCGCAGTCGGTCTACGCATTAACAAGTTATGGGCAAAACATTTTTTCGCGTTGACCCCCGGCCATCCGTGAGGCCGTTTCCAACCATAGTGCGGCGGCTGGAGCGGACCGGACAGAGGAGCGGGACGGGGCTGGGGCCTGGAACTAGCCACCGGTTATGTAACCGTCGCACAGTCGCCGACACCGATTGGATGCTAGCTCGGACCAATGGAGGGGAGGGCTGCATACAGAAAGGTTGCAGACGCAGAAAGGTGGCGTACGGCGTACCAAGCTGATGCGTGAAAAATATAGATTATGATATCATAAAAAACGCTTATTAGGGGTGATACAAAAAAGAGTCATTGACATTAATCGGAGTCGGGGTCTCTGTCTCCGACACCGACAGCTGTCAATGCACTGACATGGCCTATGGGCGCAATCCTGGGTTACTTGTAACCACGCCGGTAAAGAGGGATAAATTGATGCACTGCTTCCTCTGCGTTTCTGAGCTGAATGCCGCACGGGTTGTACGAGCCCGCTAAAATTTCAGCATTCTATAGGGGAGAACCGTCCAAAACGCCCCCTTAACACTGTGTGTCACCGCTACACTGGTTATTTCACCATGCGTCATCAGGTATTTTAGGTCTTATCTTTCGACTATTGAGCAAAATAATGCGCAAGGCACTCGGATGTTGCATTCCGGCAAGAATGAGCTTTTGCAAGACCTCTGCAAACGGGGCCTTTTTTGTACATTACAGGTATTGTAAAACGCCCCACTTTGGCTGTCACCTGTTGATGACTTTCGTTTGCACAAATATTTTTTTAATACATTAGTCCGAACCTATTGAATGGAAGGATTCACAAGGACAGAGCCCACGTTAAACGAAGCTTGTTGCGTTGACCCTGCCCTCTACCCTCCGATCGCGCAATGCCGGTTCTATGGCAGAATCTGGAGTCCAAATTTTAACGTGCGCACATAGCCGCGCACGGCCGGTCCCCTCACTGACTTCGCCTGGCTATGGCCTGCCATCTACCGCAACCATACCTGTCAGGAGGCCCATAAACGTCAAGCGCCCGTCGCGCTTCATACCCGTACTGATGTAACCGGGAACGCGTGCTCTCACCACGCGGAGTCCAACGCTCTACCGACTGAGCTACGGGACCGGCGCGGCGGCATATACTGTGTACTGTTTAATAAATCTAAGTGTTTTGCTGAGGTTACACACAGTTTACATATGACTTACCTGCGTTTAATATTGCATTTAATATTGCATTTACCTAATACTTCGTTTTTAACCGTACTATTCTACTGTTTAGGTATGTAAGTAGAATCGTATTAAGGTCAGTAGCATGGCCTTCGGAAAATATAGTTAGATGGAGTACCGTTTCGAAAACAAACGATACTTCAGCATTTACAAGCAAAGTTACCTATCTCGCTCAATAAACTGACCCATTGCAAAAAAAAAAACACCGTTTCCAATATTTTTGTCACCTCTTTACGCGACAGCAACAATGCATCGCAATGCATTGCGAATGCCACTTTTGGAATGTAAGACATTTTTACATGTAAAAATGGTATGGGCGGGCGTTTTAGAAACCAGGTGCCGGGGCGTTTTGCGCTGCCTCTGTGTGGCGACATATCTGATAAAGCAGCAAACATGGAACAGTCATTTCGCACTACCTTTGGAAGACAATGAACTAGTCTTGCTTACCGAAGCATCTCAGATCAAAGTGACAACTGAACAGCGAATTAATGTCGTTTTATGACAGATATTTTTAAGGAATCTCGTAAAATCATGTTTTTGGCAATAAAATCAGCCCAATGATAATGGCGCCCACCAAACTTCATCAGCATTTTGCCTCCACAGGGCACAGCACCATGTTTCACCTGTGATGTTTATAAAAGGAAGGAAACAATTGTGTCATAAATAAGGGGATGAGCGTTTTACCTACCCTGGGCGTTTTACACGGTTCTTCCCTAAGCATTTTCGCATATGTTCTGGTGACAACATCAACGGGTCATGTGAGGACATCGGCGCATGAAACGACATTCGAAGACCGGCAAAAAAAAAAAGAAGGCGAGGCGAAAGACCGATATCCAAACTATTGGTGACGATGACGACCTGAGGGTAAAGTCTGCTCATCTGAGATAGAGAGTCAGAGACTAGAACGATTTGCTATTGTTCTTTTTTTTTTTTTAGCTGCCCCGTCGCTTCAATGGGAATAACGGCACCCTGCTTGAGCCGAGACCACAAATCGAAGGCCAGAAGCTTCGATGCGGAGAAAAGTTGCTCGGTTCGAAGGGGCCAAATTACACTTGGTCTCTAGGACTGGGACCAAATTATGAGGTAAGGTCGCATTCTTATTTTATCAATGCCAAATCAAACCAACGCAAAATATACGTTAAAATAATTATTTACGTCCGGCACGCGTTTGAGCTATTACCACTATCACGGGCAAGCTAGTAGCTACGGCTCATATTCCAATGCACATTCCTGGAGTTGGAGTTGAAGCAGCTTGAACAACTTCTGGCTCGTTACCACGACTCCGGGCGAGTCCCACTCCGAGTCCGGCTATCTTTCTAGTTGAGGGTTATTTGCCATTGGGTCTACAGTGCAGGAATATTTCTATCTCGCACTCCACTGAGATGCAAAGATAAGGTCTCGAGGGTTCATAGCTAAAAATCAAGAGTTCAAGTGATGATGGGTCAATAATCGAACCATTTTTTAACGGTTGTTTGTGTGTGAAACTTATGAAATATTAAAACAAAGTACTCTAAATCTATTTTTCCATAGATGAGAACATTTAAAATATAATAATAATGTTGAATTATAATAATAATAAACCTCAACGTAGAAAGATATATGATTCCTCATGACTCACTCGTGGAAGATCGGATATCTTTTCTTCGCGTGTTTCAGAAAAACCTCGCTCCCTCCTTCGTCGCTCGGTTCTTCAGTAACCCGCTTGGAAAAAATATCCTTATCTTCCACTCGGAGCCATGAAGAATCCTCTATACCTATATCATGGATGACCTATATCATCCAGACAGTGTTCTGGGGTCTTGGACGCTCTCCCATGTTTGAGCATCCGAACAAGTTGATGTTTCCATGGAAAAAAACAATGCCACAATATGTGCAGCACATTGTAGAGTCGTACCGTGAAAAGGTCGGAAGTTTCCTGGCCACAGAAATCTGCGGAGCGGTGTGTTCGAGGCTAGCAGGCGTCAGCGTTAGCAGGCGTCAGCGAGGGCCGGGCAGCGTAGCAGCACGTGTTTCAGCACATCAGCCTCTTTTCGGTACACAGTGCAGAGCACCGCGGGGCACCGCTTGTCTGGGCACTGCTAGCACGCCGTGGAGGGGAGACGGCCAATTCCGGATTCGGTGCACGCACTGGAACGAGCAGCCCCAGTGGCCCACTGTCATCTTGTGCACCGAAATGGCGTCCTCTTGGTCCTCCCCAGGGATGGGGAGTGGCAGCGTGCTCCCGAAGAGTGGCTTAAATAATGACTCGGACCAGTTGTCATGCCATTGACGTGAGGCCGCAGGCGCACAATGAAAAATTCAGCGGCCAGCATGCGCTGAATTTGGTGCATATGAAGTTATGCTGGACAAGCACTTAAATTTTTGGCACATACCCGCCACTACGCCGAACACTCTGCACAGCACAGCGTGTATTTTTTCCAGCCTGGTCGTAGCATGAGTTCTGACGTCACTGATGTGTGCCATCAGCATCTCAATTTAGACACTACTTGTTGTAGATTTACATGCCACAATAGTCGAAAGATTTATAACATTACAATATATTCGTTGCTACCTTCCCATCTGATTTATTATTGGTTTTAAAGGTTCTAGGTTCTATATTGTGTTCAACACTATGAGCCTTGAAAATCAAGCAAATGATCTACAGCTTACCTCGGTACCTAATACAAATTGAAATTGAATGAAATAATTGACAACTTAAACACTGAAAAGTGATAAAAATTGCGCAAAATTAACGTGAAACTCGTAAAACTATTCACGCAATATTTCCTTATATTGAGACTAAAGTGGCGCAATCTTACTCAAATAGTTTCACGCGGCTTGGATTTTATCGTCACAAAACCCACTTCACTTTGCATGGGGCTACTGCCATAAAATCGATTTTTTTATCCATTCATTCATTCATTCGTTTATTGACCTTGGGTATCGGGGGGGGGGGGGAGAGACACAAACGCGAACATGGCACATTAAAACGATGCAAGCAAGACAGGATAAAATACATTAAAAACAACCCTCAGTCCATCAATGATCTCTAGCGATTCGGCGCGGCGCGGGCTAACCGCCCGTGGGACCTCGGAAGTCGGAACCATCTCGACTCCGGGCCTAGATATTTGTAAGCAACATATAACGCGCAATCGGCAATCGATGAGTACAGACGAAACGTTCGGCAAACGGCGGACACTACTTGAAGGCTCTAAGGACGTCGTAACAGAGTTTCGGGGCATTAACATTCGTGCACATTGATAGAACGTCGGGGAGGGAATCGGCCTCGTTAAAGCTTGAGACGTTGCGTGTCAGCCTACATTGTCGTATGACATGATCCTCATCCTGTACGAACGGACCACACGAACATAGGCGTAGGTCTCTCGGCGTGTGAGACCATCTCCCCGTCTCGACCCGGAGGCGGTGTGAGCCCAGCCTGAGGCGAGAGAACGCCAGCCGGTGTGGTTCGAATGTGTGCGAGTGTGAAGACGTTTTTGTTTGGTAGATAATTTGCGCATCTAGTGAGGGATTTATCGATTTGTACGCGACTGCTCTGGAGTTTGTCGCACCCCTGATGCGCGCCTTCACCTCGGATAGAGCGGCCACGGGTGAGCTCAGGTGCGGGGAGCCCAGAAGCTTCTCAATATACTGGCCCATGGGGCAGGCATGCACGCGCGCGAGCTCGATGGCCTTCTGCACAGGGCTACCCTCAAAGTGTGTGCTGGCTTGGAGCTTCATCAGAAAGTTTCGCTGCATCTGGCCTACCCTAGCAGAGAGAGGTGGGATGCCGGTCTCGACATAAATCAGATCAGACGGGGTCTGATACCGTACCCCGACCAGATCCTTCAGCGTGTGCTGGTACATCTGATCCACCGGCTTAAGGGAGTCCGTCATCCACGTCTCGCAGCTGTACAGAATGCTGGCGTTAAGAGCGCTGTCCCACACGGCCTTCTTTACGGTGAACGGGGCCTCATTGTTCTTCCGGAGAAAACTGCGGAACTTCCTAACCTGACACTGCTTTAGCTCCATCTGCTCGCTGACCTGTTTGTGAATCGAGGCGTTCGAAATCGGAGAGCCGAGGTACACGTATGATTTGGTATGCTGGATGGCAATGTTGTGAACCACGAGTGGCTCTGTGTCTCTAGTGTGTACCGTCATGAATTTGGACTTATCTGGATGTAGCTGCATGTTCAGCTCGTTACAAGTGCTGATGAGAATGTCTAATTTACGTAGCATGTTGCAGCGGGAGGTCGCAAAAATTACAGTGTCATCCATCAGTAGCAGAGAGTGGAGGTTTCCTAAGAATCCATCGGGACCCAGCTCTTTCAATTTTCTGATCGAATCGTTAATATAAAACGTGAACAGGGAGCAGCTAGTCAGACCACCCTGTCTAACACCCGTAGTGGCTCGGAAACTATCATCCCCTATCATGTTTATGGTCTGGTTAAGAGTCTGTGTGATTGCTCGAAGATATCTGAGACCGCAACCGGCCGCTGCAAGTTTATCGACCAGCAACTGTCTGTTCACCTTATCGTAAGCGGTGCGGTAGTCTACGAACACAATATACAAGGTTTGTTTGGATTTTCTTGCGATGTCGATCAAAAGGCGAAGGGTCAGAAGCTGCTCTTGGCAGCCTCTTCCCGCCTGCGCCCCCGCCTGCTCTACATCCGGTTTAAACCATAAGTTAAAACGCTCTGAGAGAATGCCGTCGTACACTTTATACATGGCGTCAAGTGTTATAACGTGAGCTCTTTATTCACAACCAAAGCCGCATTGCGTTAAACCTCCTAGAGCGCCAAACACCGATCGCTACTACCACAACCGCGCTCCGCGCGGGCCGGCGGCCGACTGCTCTCGAACCCCGCGTCTGCGCGCCGGCGCCGCCAATGGCGTCGCCAGGCCCCCGGGCAGGGGGGAGCAACTGGCGTCGCCAGGCCCCGGGGCAGGGGGGGAGCAGCTCGCGACACCACACCCTGCCGCCCTTAAAACGGAACACATTCACTTTGACCTGCCGCCCTTAAAACGGAACACATTTTAAACCGGAACGTGGAAACAAACACATTACGCGTCGGAACGTGGAAACAAACACATTACGCGTCGGAACGTGGAAACAAACACATTACGCGTCGGAACGTGGAAACAAACACATTTTAAACCTCGGCGATCAGTCGCCTCGGGCACCTCCGGCGCCGAGCGGAACGGCGTTGCGAGGGGCCCTCAGTGTCCCCGCCGCCCCTGCCGCCGCCGTCACCGCCACCGCCGGTGTGACTGTAGCCGCTGAGGTCACCGGTATCACCGCCGCCGCCGAGGTCACCGGCACTACCGCCGCTGCTGACGGCATCACCGCCGCCGCTGAGGTCACCGGCACTACCGCCGCCGCCGGGGTCACCAGCACGGCCGTAGCCACCGGGGTCACCGGCATCCCCGCCGCCGCCGAGATCACCGGCACGGCCGAGGCCGACTGCTCCCCGGTCACAGGCCTGACCGGCGACGCCGGCGCGGCTGCCGTCACCGAGGCCATTGGCGCGATCGTCTCCGACAGGGCGCCCGGCGCTGCCGCCGGCGCCACCAGCCCGGTCACCGCCGGTCGTCGCTCTGACGTCACCGCCGGTCGTCGCTCTGACGTCACCGCCGGTCGTCGCTCTGACGTCACCGCCGGTCGTCGCTCTGACGTCACCGCCGGTCGTCGCTCTGACGTTACCGCCGGCGCTGTTCCCTGGGTCCGCCGCCGCCGCCAACAGCTGGTCAACGTGGCGCGACCAGATCACGTGTCCCACGTCCACTTCATACGACACGGGACCGGGGCGGGCGACCACCGTGCCGCGGACCCACTTCTGACGACCGTCATACGAGCGGGCCCACACTGTAGCTCCCACGGCGAATTCCCTGCTCCGTCCGCCGGCCGTCTCACGCTGCCGGTCCCGAGCCGCCTGCAGAGCTGTCTCGGCGCTCGGGACCATGAGGTTCATACGAGTGCGGAGGTTCCGCCCGAACAGCATCTCAGCGGGAGTCCGTGCGGTCGCGGCGTGGGGCGTCACTCTGTACGCCATCAGAACTCGGGCGAGCGCCAGTTCCATGCCTCCGCTGTCGTCTGCTGCCAGAGTCGCCTTCAGTGAGTTTTTTAGCGAGCCGACCGCTCGCTCCGCCATCCCATTAGACGATGGGTGATGGGGCGCCACTCTGACATGTCGGATCCCGTTAGAGCTGGCGAACTGGGCGAATTCCTGGCTCGTGAACTGTGGGCCATTGTCCGTTACCAGCACCAGTGGTAGTCCGAGACGAGCAAAAACCGTCCTCATCACCGCTACGGTCCGCTCGGACGTGGTCGTCTTCATTGGGATCATTTCAGCCCACTTGGAGAAACTATCCACCATCACCAGGAACCAGGTGCCCTTCAGAGGTCCGGCAAAATCGGCATGCACCCGCTGCCACGGGCCGTCCGTCGGCTCCCACGGGTGCCGTGTCGCCTGCGGCGGCTCAGCTCGCTTTGAGACGCACGCCTGACACCCGCGAGCCAGCGCCTCCAGCTCAGCATCGAGTCCCGGCCACCACACAAAGCGCCTCGCCAGCTGCTTCATGCGAGTGCAGCCGAAGTGACCCTCATGCAGCTCCCGCTTGACGGTGTCGCGCAGGCTGCTCGGGATGACGACTCGGCCGCCCCAGAGCAGACAGTCGGCCTCAGTCGTCAGCTCCTCTCGGCGATTCTTGAAGGGAGCCAGGTCCGGGTCCACCACCGCCGGCCAGCCCGATCGCACCGCCGCCAGAGCGCGGGCGAGCGCCGGGTCTCGGCGCGTGGCCACTGCTATCTGCTGCGCGGTCAGACACGGCCCCTGCTCGGCGATGAACATTACGCCGCCTCCGCCGTACGCCGCCTCCTCTTCTGCCGACAGCCGGTTCTCCGCCTCGTCCGGCACCGACAGACGGGACATCGTGTCCGCCAGCCTCATGTCCTCCGTCCGGCGCAGCTCGATCTTGTACTGATACGCCGCGAGCTGCAGCGCATACCTTTGCATGCGAGCCGCCGCCAGAGATGGCAGCTCACGGTCCGGGTTTAGGATCCTGGAGAGCGTCCTGTTGTCGACCACCAGGGTGAACGGCCGACCAAACAGGAACTGGTGGAACCGCCGCACTCCGAACGAGACGGCTGCGGCTTCCCTCTCCACTTGGGCGTACTTCCTCTCCGTCGGAGTGAGCGTTCGGGAGGCGTACTGTACCGGCCTCTCGAGCCCCTCGGGCGTCACTTGCATCAGAGCCGCTCCGACTCCTGTCGCACTGGCGTCCGTGACGAGCCGCAGCGGCAGCACGGGGTCGTACCGCATCAGGACCGGCGCCGTGGACAGCATGTCCTTCACACGGCGCACTGCCGCGGCGCACTCCGCCGTCCATGCCCATTTGACGCCCGTCTTCAGTAGCGCGTAGAGCGGCGCTAGCACGGTAGACAGGTTGGGCAGCAGCCGCTGATAATAGCTGACTGACCCGATCAGAGATCGCAGCTCCTGCACGTTCCGAGGGTCAGGTGCTGCTGTGACGGCCGCCGTCTTCTCTTGCACCGGGCGCAGACCCGCCTCAGACAGTCGCCAACCGAGATACACCACTTCTCGGACTCCGAACTGGCACTTCTCTTTCTTGAGGCGGACGCCGTTGTCCTTCAGCCGCTCCAGCACCCGGTCCAGCCTGTCCATCAGCTCACGGTCACTGTCGGCGCCGATCAGCACGTCGTCCAGGTAACAGACGACTCCTGGAAGACCATCCAGCACCTGGTCCATGATCGCCTGGAACTGCGCTCCACAGGTGCTGATCCCGTACGGGAGACGGTTCATCCGCATCGCACCACGGTGTGTGGTCACGGTGGTCATCTCTCGGCTCTCTTCGTCCAGCTCACACTGGAGATAGGCGTTCCTGCAGTCCAGCTTGCAGAACTTTTTCCCTCGTATGCTGGCGAATAGCTCCTCCGGCGTGCGCATCGGATACTTCAGAGGCTGCAGCTGCGGGTTCACCGTGATCCGATAGTCCGCGCACAGCCGCACGCCGTCCTTCTTGGGGATGGGTACGAGCGGCGTACCCCATCCGGAGAAGTGTCCAGGAGGCACCTTCTCGGCGATCCCTTGATCCAGCCACTTGTCGAGCTCCCGCTCGATATCTTGCTGTAGCGCAAACGGCACCGGTCTGGCGCGTCGATAGACCGGTTTGGCGCCTTCCTTCAGTCTGAGCGCCACCTTCACCGGGATTCTGCCCAGTTCTTCTTTGAACACCTCACGGTGTTTGTCCATCACCTCCTTCAGCGTCGGCTGAGTCGCCACCGGGCACACGTTCAGCGTCTCCAGACCCGACGCCGTCCTCAGCGCCTTGATCCACTCTCGTCCCATGAGAGGTCGGTGAGAGCCCATGTCGGACACGACGAGTCGCAGCCGTGTCGCTCGGCCGTCCGTCTCCACGTTGACGTCGGCCTCGCCTCGCAGACGGATTTGCTGGCCGGTGAATGACGTGAGGTGCAGCTCACTCGGCCGCAGCGTCAGACCGGGGATGTGAGTCTCCGCGCTGATTATCGTCACCGGTGAGCCAGTGTCGATCAGCATGGTGAACTCCTGGCCGTTCACCCTGACCGTCGCCCACTCAGCTGCGGCTGGCTGCACGGCGCTGACTTGCCAGTCAGCCTGGTCGCCGTCCTGAACCAGCTTCACGCCAGTTCGCTGTTTGCCGCAGTCACGCTGCAGATGCCCACGCTCTCCGCACCGATAGCAGCGCGGCGCGCCGGCCCGCCATGGCCGCGCGCCGGCCTGCCGCGGCTGCCCGCTGTCCTGCCGTGGCTGCCCGCTGTCCTGCCGCGGCTGCGCACCGTCCTGCCGGGGCCGCGCGCCGGCCTGCCGCGACTGCGCGCTGGGACAGTGGCGCCGCCAGTGGCCCCGGCCGCCACAGCGGAAGCACGTGCCTGGCCCCGGGGGCTCGGTCGGCCTGACCCTCTCCGTCCGCTGCGGGCGTCGCACCAGGTGAACTGCCTCCCCGTCCGTCTCGGCCGGCGCCGGCGCCCCTGACAGCCGCGTCGTCAGATCCATCACGTCCCTGTGCGCCCGTGCCGTCCGCCGGACGTCCTCCAGAGAGAGGTCGTCACCCTTTAGCGCCGCCTCCCGGACCAGCTTCCTCTGTAGCTCACCTCGGCTGCCCAGGACGCATCGGTCTCTCAACTCACGGTCCACCTGCGCCGGCTCGTAGCCGCAGCGCAGGATTTGCGTCCGTAGTCTGCCCAGGAACTCCTCCAGACTCTCTTCCTGCTCCATTTTCATCCCTTGAAACTTTCCTCTTTCCGCCACCACATTATTCTTCGGCACCAGATACCGTGTTAGCTTCCTTTTCAGGCGAGCAAACTCGTCTTCTCCCTGTCTCTCGGCGTCCTCCTCAGGCAGTGAATCGCTGACATCGGCGAGGTCCGGGCCCACCAGGTGCAACAGGACTGCACACCGTCTCGCAGGCCCTTGAATGTCAACAGCGATCATATACCGCTCCAATGCCCGGAGCCACTTTTCAAAGTCCGTGCCTGGACGGTACGGCACCGCAGACACTATCTGCATCCCCGTTGGATCCATCGTGCCGCCGCCCTCTCACCAGCACGTCGTTTCTCCGGTCGGCTCGCCGCCGCTCCACCGTCGGCCCGCAGCCGCTCCACCGTCGGCCCGCGGCCGCTCCACCGTCGGCCCGCAGCCGCTCCACCGGCGGCCCGCAGCCGCTCCACCGGTCGGCCCGCAGCCGGGCGTCACCGCTCACACCGGCCGGTCACCGCTCACACCGGCCGGTCACCGCACACGCCGGTCGGTCACCGCACACGCCGGTCGGCCACCGCTCACGCCGACCGGTCACCGCTCACCGCGCCGCCCTGCGCCTGTACTTGGCGCTGCAGCTGCGGTTTCCCGCGCTTTTCTCGACGGGGGCGTCACGTGGTAGTGACGTCACACGCACGTCACCGCGCGCGCATGCGCACTCGCCCCACACCGCCCGGCCGCGCGCCAGCTTCCCGCCGAAATTACCCGCTTCGGGGACCAGGCGCCTCAAACCGCATTGAGGCCCTCTCCGCCGCACCGATCGGCCAATCACACGCGCTACCACAGCTGCGCGTCACCCCCGGCCGACCAATCAGCGTGCAGGACGCCGACGCATGCGCCACGCACACCACACTGCCGAGGCATCATGGCCGCCACGAATTTCGGCGATCACATGGGAAACCCTGCCAGGACAACGGCCGCCGCGCGACAGGCACACTACCAGCAGCAGCGCGAAAATAAAAATACTAAGCAATACTAAGCACTAAGCATTCGTACTAAGCAACGTTTGCGCCCTCACCGTCCGTGGCCTGTCCGCCCTCGCTGACCACCGCGCACTGATCACTGGCCCGTTTCGCCATCACTCGCAATCACAGCTCCAAGGCTTCACCTTGATCTGATCCTCGTCGCCAGGATGTTATAACGTGAGCTCTTTATTCACAACCAAAGCCGCATTGCGTTAAACCTCCTAGAGCGCCAAACACCGATCGCTACTACCACAACCGCGCTCCGCGCGGGCCGGCGGCCGACTGCTCTCGAACCAGTGCTGCCAGATGGAGAAGGCTGTAATCCTCCAGATCAGTTACAAAAATCCTCCAGATTCCTCCAAATCCCATTGGCGGATCCAGATAGGCGGTCTTGGACGCTGCGGGAGGGCATATCTCCGAAAAGGTTTCTCCAAATTCTAAAAACTCATCGGATTTCGATTCCTTTCGCACTGCTGTGTAGTTTAAAAGATGCTTTTTTATAATAAAAGTTGTTTAGTTTTCGTTTTATCCTTGAAAAAAAAAAACGAAAATTTTCTTCGATTTTGGACGCTGCAGGAGGGGGGGGGGGAATTTGCGCCAAATATCCCCCTTTGATCCGCCAGTAGTTCGGTACCTTCAAAAACATATGGTACAATCGTACACGAAATAGGAACAAATAGTCACCATGATATTCGTGGATATAGCTACAGACTGAGACATTCCAGTCTCACGGTGATAAAGGGCAGTGATATATCCTAACGGGTAGGGTGAAGCTGGGCAGGAAAATGTCTTTTGAGTCTTGAACGCGTTGTATTTTTTCATGAAATTGAATATATTAATCGGGTGACAAATCCTCCAGATTTTCCTCCAGAATCAAAAATCCTCCAAACGCGAAATTTGTCCGCAAATAGAGTTCAAAATCCTCCAGATTTGCGGAAATCCTCCAAATCTGGCAGCACTGTCTCGAACCGGCCCCCGGTCATTGTCATTGGCAGCTTCCTCCTCACGTGACGTCACCAGAGCTTGAAGTTTTTCCTTCACTAATGTTAAGCTATGGGAAAATTCCTTATTTTACCCATTTTTTCTAGCCGCATTATCTCCGGAACTATAAAACCCAAAATAAAACTTTTGGTAGCATTTGAAAGCTAAATCGATTACCTTGTGCATCCCGGGTCAGTTTTACAGAAGAAAAGTAGAGAAGTATGCAAATTATGCCACCGAAAGAAGGTCTACCTCCCATTGACTAGGGTTACTGTGTTGCTATCATTGAAATGAATGTCTGACAATATCGTTCTTGGTTACCGTTGATAATAGCTGTTGATTTCCATGAAAAGTCGCGGTATTCAAGTGCAGCGAATTAGCAAACATATATGGTTTCAGAACATATAACTTATATTGTGCAGCTGATGGTCGCTGGTGTTTCGTCGGGTCACCGGCTGTAGAAGTGCGAACAATGCTATACATAGATTCGATGCAGCTGATTTGCGATTGCATAGCCGATCATCAAGTAATTCTATTTTGTTTGTATTTCCCATGCTTTACATACGTAAACAATCCCTTTTAAATAAAGGCATCTATGAATCTGGTTTGCTCAATTACCGTTCCAAACTGACTGAATGGATGAAAGCAGCATCAGGCAAGAGCACAGCCTTACATTTGAATATCAGTGATACGATGGAGTACACTCTGAGCCTCACTGAGCGTGTGCCCGCAGTTTCCGCACCTTCCGCTTCTGAGCGGACTCAGCACGGCGGGCGGCGTTGAGGGCGCGGAGGCGAATGAATGTTCTGACGCGAACGAACGTTTTGATAAACTGCTCCGTCTCCGCCCTCCCACCATGCTTTGACAGTAGCAGCCCCGTCACTTTCGCGATCACACCTCTCTCCCTGCTAAGTCCGTCTCCGTGAAAGGCGTGGTAGGTGCAGAACGCCGTATCGAGCTGGTTAAACAGGTCTAAGCAGGACTGGGAGGGGATCGTGAGTCCGCCGGTCGCGCTGCGCAGCCGAGTCCAAAGCGTCTGAACCGGCGCGTCCTCAGATGCCATCGCCAGCACGCCGAAGCTGGGGCCGCGCTTTCTGGCGATGTAGCCGGCCAGATGCGCCACTGCACTGTCGGTGGCCGGCACACCAGTCTCAACGTCCAGCGCCGCTGAGGGCGCAGGCGGTATATGCGCTGTCTCGGCCTCCCGCAGCAGCTGCGCCATCTCCTCCTGCTCCGCCTCCTCCTCTGCGTCCGGATCTGGCTCTTCAGGGACGGGCTCCAGGCTCTCCGTCCCCTCAGGAACTTCTTGGGGCGGCTCAGGGCATACCGCCTCCAGCACCTCCATCTGCGCCTGGTCGGCTTGGTCCTCATCTGCCTCCGGCTCTGCCCCCGCCTCCGCCTCCCCTGCTGATACCGGGAGCGCCGCGGGGTAGCGACTCTTGATCTGCACGCCGTGACGCGCCAGCTGGATCAGAAGGAACAGGCGGAGGCGCGCCTTCACCTCTGTCGGTGTGGGGTTGAGGCTCCCGCCGCCAGAGCCGCGGATGTGGCTGAACGAGCCCTCCAGCCGGTCTTGGGTGACGTGGCGGAGCAGCAGGTAGCAGTCAGGGCCAAAACGCTGCTGCACGTCAGCGAGCAGACCCCGCACCGCCTTCACTGTCACTACCAGGCCCTTCTGGAACGGGAGGAGGTGACCAGCTGAGCCGACGCGCAGTCCCTCCACCTCTTCCACCAGCTTAGAGAGGGCGTCCTCCTGCTCGGGAGTGCCTGAGTATCCTCTCCGCAGTGGCTTGGCGTCCCTCGGATGGCCGCTGTTGAGGACGTCCATGCCGCTGTCAATGGTGAAGAGAAAGGCTGCCTCCTTCTCCTTTCCGGGTATGTACCTCTGCACAGCCAGACCGCACGAAGCAGACAGCAGCTCGTAGGCGGGCCGGACTTTCTGTCGCGCCATCCCGGAGACCTGACAACAAATAGGGAAACAATGTGTTGGATTTTCTCGATTTCGTGGCCTTTCACTTTCCATTCACACTTACATTACATACTGTCTTTAAAGGATACGTTGCGAGACAATTAGGACGGCATCACACTAATGCGTTTTTATGCGGCGCGGCACGACAGGGCACACTCCGCGCAGTCGAGTTTCAGCCGCGTAACATCTGCACTAATCACCTGTGCGATAGCCACGCAGAATATGCCGCACAGGCATATTCTGCGATCGCGCATGTGATGGAGCGTGTCATGTCGTGTCGTGCCGCGAAGACCAAGCGATTGCGGATTATACAGGAATCACCACACTTAATTTTAAGCAAGAGCACTATGAATAAAACATGTACGTCAATGTACTCTCTGTAGCGTACGGTAATTAACAGCGTTTAACCTGATAAGGCATGGCTCGACGGAAAGACAACAAGGTGGTCAACGAGTGGTAACTTAATATGCTTAATGTGCAAACAAAGTTCACATTCAATACCAGGTATAAAATGATCGCAAGGACAAAAAAAAACAATTGGCGAAACATGAATAACGTTAAGCAGCATACACTGAATTCTGAAGATGATGCTTAGTCTGACCACGATGATGATTCGAGGTACTCACCATCACGTGGGATGGAAGCTGCAGCTTGAAGAGCAGCTTCAGCTCCGCGCCTCCATCGATCTTGACGATGTCCTCCATCAGAGCGCGGTTGAGGCGGCCGCCCAGCCTGGTGTGCACCGTCCTGTCCAGGATATGGTTTCGGAGACGTTTCATCACGTGTGGTGGGTCAGCCAGCGTCCAGATCTTCCTGAAACAATTGAAAAATGTATGTGATGTAAATTTGTACCAAAACGCAAATGACGACGGACATGCTAGGTAAAACGTAACATCCCAGGCCGATATTTACAAGCGACGTTCTAGGATATCAACCATCGTCGATAATGATTGCAGAAAACCAAAATATTCTTCAGACAAACTGCAAAAGTTAGAAAAATACATCAAGCCATTCTTCCCCAGGTTGTGTGGCTAATTTTAATGGTAGGTCGGTTTGATTGGAGTTCGATAAAACGATAAAGATAAACAAAAAACATGTTGCTGCAAAAATAGCAATATTTACTATTGCAAGAAGAATAATTAATGCTAGCCCCGTCCTTCAGAATTATGATATGAACAGTTCTAGGGGATTTCTAACCCTTTCCGTCAGCCATTTACACGTACTGTTCACCGTGTGTGATGTTGTGATAAAATGTGTTTACTTGATTACTGCTCTTATCATGTTTTACAATTTATTGGTCTTAACCACCACCCCCGCATTAGATAATGCGAATTCCTTAACTATTAAGGCTGAGGATACCTAAAAATAGGTTGGCTGTTCTATCGAAAAGTTTTGAAGTCACAGCCCAAGAGTGTTTTGATGCCATACCTGGAAGGATCTGCCGGATTTGTGAAAGAGGCTCCGCGGAAGATTGGCCCATCGTAGCCGACGCCGAGGCTCCTCCAGAGGCCGAGGTTGCCGGAGCCCATGTCGTTGACTGTGCAAAGCACCTGACCTCCAGCCGCCTCCACCGCCTTGATCACTCCGCATAGGATGTCTTTAGTGGCAGTCTCGTTGAACGCGTAGTAGACGGGGAATTTCCACGCCTTAAAGATGCCGCCGAGAAGGAACAGTTGGAGGTGCTTGAAGGGCCCGAGCACTTGGTCTAGTTGGTTGTCGTAGGTCGCGATCCCCATTATGTCCATTTCGTCCAGCATCAGAACGCAGCACCGATCCCTCTCGCTCATCGGGGCCAGCAGTTTCCGAAGCAGTGAGCACGGGACCTCTGCTGATCCAGGAGCGATGACGAACTCCGAGAGCCACCTCCGAAGAGTCGAAAGGCTGGGCAGCGGGATGCAGTTGTCTCGAAGCCAGTCGTACTGCGCCCTGGACGTCTTCAGCCGCACCTGCAGCGCCTTGTGCATTGACTCGTCGTCCCAGGGATATGGCTTCTTGCCGGACGCGAGGTAGGCCGCCTGGGGCAAGGGAAGAAATAATATTAGTAGATGTTGATACCAGATGACAGTGAGACGGACAGAGGACTAATATAATGCTCATGTGCCAACAACTCTTTCCGTTCCTGAGGCCTATTATGAGCATATTTGCAGAATAGGAGTTTCAGAGCCATCAAAACTTTATTAGAGGATCGGTTCTATTGATTATACTTCATCCGTTACACAGAGAAGTAGAAACCAAGAAATTGTCCACAAATTACATTTTAAAGCAATTAGTGAGAATATTTTTTACCTAAAGAAACTATTATTTGAAATACTTTTGTGATATATTTGTTGTGCTCTTTCTATATACCGCTTTCAGTTTTCAACACAATGCCTGGAAGACAATTCATATAAGTGGGGTGAATACAATATATATTGCCCCATCCCAGGTACTCACATTAGGGAAAAATAACCCAGTGACCCGCGGATAAATTGACAAAGAGGCAGAATTTAAGATACTAGGTTTTATTGAAGCATACCTGCTGGTTGGTGAAGAAGCCAAGCTTGAGCCCACCTCCAGGACATGGTGTGTCGTTTGGGGAACTAGCGACCCGCGGCCGGGCGCCGCGAAGAGGTGCCCACCATAGGGTTTTGGGGCTATTTTTTCACGTTTCGGTCTGAATCGCGAGAAGTACTGGTCGTAGCAAATATGTTCCCTGGTTTCTGAATTTTCAGTTCACGTGGAATGCGATAGGGCAAGAGTCATTTTCGTACAGACAAAACTGTGCCCGCGTTTTTTGGTCAAAGTAAAAATGTTCAGCAGCTTTTAACACGTGGGCCGCCGCAAAACAGGGTACACCGGAGGACTTAAGATTCAATATCTCCTAAGCCATCATAGATAGCAAATATGTTCCCTGGATCTATGTAGATAATACTTTAGAGAACACTTCAGGCCAAAAATTGTTTCTCGACAACTTACACCCAGCCCGCGTTTTTGGCTTAACTGCAATGCAACACGGCAGCCGACCTTCAGGGCTCAGTTAGCGAGTTTATTTTTTAGCGAGCACTTCGAGCATTTCAGCGTTCGATGAAATGACATATTTTTTTCAACGCAGTCGTTTCTTCATTTGCATCTTAACGCGACCTTTATGATAATGTGACGGTATCGTCACACTAGAATGTGTAATTCATCGTAATTTATAGTGCTAATTCTCGGCGCACAGCAGCAGACGGACACCGACTGACCCACCATCTAAAGGCAGTTTGGCGAAGCAGTATCGTGAATCACAGCCGCGAGATGTCCCTAGCGTAGAACACCGTCTGTGTGCCTAGTTTAAATACGTGATGTTTGCCCTCTGTCAACCCCTCAGTCATGGGGCTGGGGTCGCGGATGAATGGGCGACCGCCCGCCGCGCGGGGAGGGGGCTGCTCCCCTGACCCGGACCGCCACGGCGTGGGGACGATCCCGCACTCGCGTGCCTCACGTCGCCGCCTCACACCGGTCAATTACGCTGGTTTTGAGGAACCGCTCATTGTGGTAGTGGGTGATCCAACGCAGACCATGCCAGAACCCCACTGAAGGGGTGTCACCCGTGTCAGCTGGCTCAGACCCATGATTTCCCCTGTCCCCATACCGAAAGCGACGTTCCAAAGAGCAATATGCGTATACCTAGTAGGTAGGTATTATTGATGTTTAATTCGAGAATGTAGGTATGCATGTAAGTACATACCTAGAGGAGACCCGGGACCGGGAGGTATGGGCCCCCTGGAGGTATGGGCCATCGCAGTTTTGAAGAAGTGTTGCGTATTTTTACACATTTGATCGCGTAAACTGGTAGCAGCCATTCCCCTATACAACCCACGTGATTTCCAAAATTTTCCTCAATCTTCTTTTGCAATGAGCGGTGGGGTGATAAAGCGTTTTTGCCAAGGCCATAAATAGTGTTTTGCTCTCTTCGAGTAAAATACGGTACATTCCTATAGAAAATTCGCGATAAATTTGAACCAGGCTCGTTTTATGATGTCAGACCATCGGTGATATAAAGTTTAAAGCATGCAAATTAAGACTGGATAGACAATATGAAGCTTTCTTGCAAGATTATGAGCTGAGGTGCTACGCACATTCTGGCGTCCTATAAACCGAGAGGTTCGGGCCACCCACCCCCGTTGATCCTAAATCAATAAAATGATGCCTTCATTGAATGTCCTCTTCATTTTCAATTAGTTTTATTGTTGTCGCGTAAGGTCGAAAATTTAACTACAAATTTCATTCGAACAGAAAAATATTATTTATCTTCTTTCATGGAGCATGATTGAGTTTACCAAAATACATATGTGCCCACGTGACCCCCATGAAGTAAGCTGTTGGCCGCTTGTACGGTTCCTGAGCTCTAAGAGAGATCAAGGTAGATACCAGCTACGAGTATGTTCTCATTATCGAGAAAAGAATATGAAACATGGCACCGGCCCATACCTCCCGGGCCATGGCCCGTACCTCCCGGTGTTTTTTTGATGGATTGAAAAAGCGCATGATTTATTGAAAGTTATCTCGAGACAAAATAGTTGACCCCAGATGCCTAATATCAGGCACACTTTGCAGGCGAAGGGCAATTTCACGTACACAGAGTGAAAAACCGGGTCTAGCCACTTCCCACTGGAAGAAAATTGCCCTTTCACAAAACCGTCCATACCTCCCTGGTCTTTCCTGCATGATGTGCTTAAGTACCCCAACTGTACAACTTTGCCCTCTCAGCCCGAGGCATAACCTTTTTTTTTTTACTTTAACGACAGATTGTTAGTGACTTAGCACTCGCACTTACAGCGGGGTCGAACGGACCCCCCTCCTGGGTTTCGCGAATAATTCGCGCAAAAAGCGGCCGATCCAGACGAAACTTTCAGTACCCTCAAGTTAATCAATTTTACACATATTTTTAAAATCATTGACCCTGACCCCAATGACCTTTGACCCGTGGTCTGATTCTCGAGACCATGTTCGACCGGAATCGCGAATTGGCGTATGTCGGCTCACATTATCCGCGTAATTTCCAATCTTTTTGTGGTGTGGGTTTCAAGGTCACGTGAAGGTCAGGTCAAGGTCATTGACCTTTGATGACCTTGCTTCACTTTTTCGAGTTTTACATATTTCTAGGGCAGTTTCTGGAGCTGATTTCGAATTCCCATTTGAAGATTTATGAAGTAGTTTTGGTGCTATCGTAACACGCTACGAAGCTGTCAGTGGGGGTCAACACCTGCTATGGATGGCCGGCAGGTCTCCTACTGGTTGACCTGACCTGACCTGACCCGACCTGGCCTAAATACATTAAGACATCATAAGTATGTGATCAAAACTAACATGAACTACGTGTTCAGCACCCCGCAAAATTCCTTTTTCAACATCACTTTACGAGCATCCAGCAAGTCCCGATTTTTCCGATTTTTGGGTCATTGACCTGACCTGGAAGGTCAACCAATGACATAAATAAGACCATAAAATTGGGTATCATCGGCTTACTCTCGTCGCGGGCAACACGCTCGTTTTTTCTGCGAAGCTCTAGCTCCATCAGAGGCCAAACGGCAAGGTGGGTCCAACGGACCCCCCCCCCCCCATACGTTAGACGCTGGCAAACACGAATACGGGCGAGGGTTAAAACGCAGGAGAAATATTATTACGAGCGAACGGACCGCGCAAGCGAACGGCGAAATATTTTTAAGATAACGGAAAGTTATCAGCATTTACATATACCTAACGGCCCGGCCCAGCCTGTAACGCTTTTGAGAGGCATATATTTCATGCCTCAGTAGTCAGTATCCGTTGCAGTGGTTGGGCTGATCGACCTGCCACCCTTTTTGTTGGGAAGCCTATTTCTTCTACCATGTGATTAATTGCTCTTAATACATCTACATACATATAGGTGATCGTCGTGGCACGCAGGGGTGGAGCTTCCTGTACAGTTGGTGGGGCGGCTGCCCCACCAACTTGCCATTTTGCCCCACCAATAAGTGTTTTGCCCCACCGAATTAAGCTGATTTGCAGGACTTTGTTGCTTTTCAAATCAATCATTGAGGAGCTTTGGAATGTCTGTGCTATACAAAATGTTACATTTGCAACGACAGGAATTGATTCAGTGTTCATTTTTAATCAACTTCACAGTCGGACAGTGTAGACTGTAGGTTTGATGCCTTTTTGCCCCACCAACTTCCTCTGAAAAGCTCCACCCATGGTGGCACGTGTCACGCGAAAGCTGTTTTGTTGAAGTAACACTTTTGAAAGACCTAAACCTTTCTAGTAGAGGTTTTAGCCAACGGGTCTGCAGTGCAGGGATATTTCTATCTTGCACTCCTCTGAGAGCTAGAGTTTCGCGGAAAAAACGAGCTCGTCACGATGTTGCCCGTCACGAGAGGAAGCCGATGATGCCCAATGTTAAGGTCCTAGGTCATCGATTGACCTTCTAGGTCAGGTCAATGACCCAGAAGTCGGAAAAATCGGGACCTGTTAGAAAGTCGTGAAGTGTGGCTGCTATGGGGTTTTCCCGGGGTGCCGATCACGAATATCGTGTTAGTTTTGATCACAGATGATGTCATTGAGCATTTAGACCAGGTCAGGTCAGGTCAGGTCAGGTCAACCAGTAGGGGTTGTGACGGGTATTCGTAATACGTGTCAACCGCCTCTAACAGCTTTGTAACGTGTTACGAAGGCACTAACACTACTTCGTAAATGTTCAAATGGTTGCTAAATTCGAATTCAGCTCCAAAACTAGCCTAGAAACATGTAAAACTCGAAAAAGTGGTCCGAGGTCACCAAAGGTAAATGACCTGACCTGACCTTGAGGTGACCTTCACATCCACCCAAATGCATGGGAGCAACATCAAATCACATTTTTGAGCACTTGAAACCACAAAAAGCTTGCAAACGCGCGGCTTATGCGAGCCGACATACGCCGAATCGCGATCCCGGCCAAACATGGTCTCGGAAAGTAGGTCACAGGTCAAAGGTCATTTGGGTCAAGGTCATGAAATTTTCAGGGTAGGTGTAAAATTGATCAATGCGAGGGACTGAAAGTTTCGTCGCGATCGGCCGCTTTTTACGCGAGTTATTCGCGAAAAACCTTAGGGGATGGTTGGAAATGGATACCCCCCCATCCTCCCCCGTGCCGGCGAGGGTTAAGCAGTCGAAAAAAAAACACTTTTGGACAATTGACATGTGATGAGACGTGGAAGAGCAGTAAAAACAGCTGCAATGCGTTCAGTTTTACAATAGGCAATCGATTGGGATGCAACATGATTTTTACCGGTCAGGTCATGAGCTCGACCTTAAAAAATGTTCATCTTTGGAGGTCAAATTACACACCATTCTACACCATTGGACGAGAGAGACATGATGCTAGCAGAACTGATTGTTTTTAATGCCTATGTACCCACAACAATGACAACAATGCACCGCTGGCGCTGGGCTACGCTTCGCTAAGCTTGCGTTCCAGGACCATAGTGACGTCACAGGAAGGGACGCGGGCGGACCGCTGATGACCCGCCCGCTGTCAAAGGGCGGGCTGGGTTTGACGGGCGCACAATAGCGGCCGAGCGCGTGTTCCTGGAAGCGATAGCGAAGACACAGGCGCCGGAAGGGTTGGACGCTTTGACCGTCTCCCAGACCTCCCGCTGTTACTGCCAATGTTACTGCTACTGAGAAGGAAAATAAGTGACGGTGGTATTCACACAGGCTTTTCCACTAATTTCTGACGTTTCGCACGTGTCGTCAACAATCCGTCCCCTAGAGATACTTGCGCGAACACTAAGGTAACCGGACTGTTAGCTTGAAACGCCGTCAGGGAAAAACATTCTGCTCCATGATATAATTTCTTCCACGTGTGACCGGTCTGGAGCCTTTTCGCATTAGATCGATGCGTGTTTTTATCGATATAGGATCTCCATCGATCTTAGAATTTGCGATCTGAATGATGGGGTGGAGCAAGATTAGAATGGGTCTGAGTCAGGACAGTAGAATCGGAGTTGGACCCAGAGTCACCAAAATCTTACTAACTCCGACTCCGGAGTAGAATCGACATCGCTAACTGAATGGGTTAAAAATCATACCCGAGGCGGAAGCCAGTCTGCCGAAAAATAGCCTTTTTCACGACGGGCTTTTTGGCGAGTGGACTTATATGGCAGTGTTCGCCATGGGCCGGGCCAGCCCAATGGGTCATGGGCTGGGCTGGGTCACGGGCTGGGCTGGGCCCTCAAATATAAATAATCGATGGGCTGTGGATGGGCTGGGCCAATGACTGTAAAGTGGACTCAGAGGTTCGCGACTGAGCTAAAAACCACAACTAGCTTATTACTGTGCGAGACTAAAAAAACGAATGAAAGCATATATATATGCAATGTGCATTGTGCATGCAGCATGCTGCTCCCGAAAGATTGTTTCTTTGCACCTATGGGTGACATACGTAGGGTGAATGAAAAGTTTTGAGCCTAACATAGTTACAGGTGACGCAGATCAATGAAACTTTGGTCACACATTTTGCCACTATTGATATGAATTGACACAAAATTGTGAAGTCCTAGCACTTTTTTCCTCACTTTTATAGCGCCTTGAATCATGCTATTTTGGGTAAGTGCTCGCGGTGTCAACTGTCAATGACGTCATTATTTTTTTGTGAAGCGTCATCCAGTCAGTTTTTTCTTTAAGTTTAGACAGAAAAAGACACCCTAAGGATGCCAATGCTGTTTAAAAGATTAAATTTGGGATACTTTGGAAGGCTCAGTAATTGATTGTTTACACTGCGACCAGTGAAAAATACCCTGATTTATTGTCCTGGTGAAACACGACCAATTTTGTCAGGATTGCCCTTCTGATCTTCCTGATTTTCTAACAAAGGTGTATCAGTGGTTCATCCTAGTAATGCTCAATTACAGTAAGACCCTTTGAAAAAGTACACTTGCAAGACATCTCATTTATTTTCCGAATTACGGAACACTTTCCTCCTTGTTGTGACTCTGACATTTAATTTTTCAGATTAGAGTAGAGACGTTCTTTCACTGACTCCACTGTTCTTCCCATGCTGGATTGAAGTGAAACACCCACAGTTAATCATCGGTAGCGAAAAGTGACTTTGAATCGTCAGAATCTGCTTCAACTAGCTCCAAATGTCATTACACATCTCTCGTCGTGCTCTGCAGCAAAAAGCCGAGAGGCCCAATGAGCAGAGACCTTTCTTATGTCATGCCCATTGGTAAGGATGTCGCCAGCTTGCTCCTGGGAGATGTCCATTCTTACCGCTATCTGATGAGCTCACAGTCTTGGATCCAGCATCCACACCCCTAGAGCAGGGTCAATGTTTTCGGATTTTGTCACATTCTACGGAGTTTTTGATATTTGTTCATTTTGGACGCTGTTCCTGCCCTGCTTGAAATTAGCAGCTCAAACCTTAACAGTGACATATGATGGGCCACAACCAACAAGTTTAATTTCAGGTCCTTTTTAATTTCAGATGAAGGCATGGCTTTGAAATCGCAATACTTTATAAAAGTTCGGTTCTCGATTTTCTCCCTTTTCACCGAACGCGTAATCTTCTTCACTTTAACGGGCTCTAAAAACGAAACGAAAAGGACTAGTACTTCAAAACTTGGTGTACACACCTAAAAATAATTGCAAAATGTGTGACCAAATTTTCATTAACCTGCGTCACCTGTAACTGTGTTAGGCTCAAAACTTTTCATTCACCCCGCGTATGTAATACCTGTTTGGTGTCCATGACTTTTAATCCATTCATTTTTGACGGGCTGGTCCGGGCTGGACGGGCTAGACCGGGCTGAGCTTTAACAATTTTACTATTGCATGTGTTCGCGCTGGGCCGGGCTGTCAACCCATGGGCCTGGGCCGGGCTGGACTGGGATTTTGCGGCCCGTGGCGAACACTGTTATATGGACTAAATCTACAAAAAATCTCTTTTGCAGCAAACATGTTCATATCATGACTTTATTTTAGTGTTTTAACCCTCGCATGATGTTACTGGCATCCGTTTGAACATTTACTAAGTAGTTTTAGAGCCTTCGTAACATGTTACGACGCCGTCAGTGGTAGTTGACACCTACTATGGATAGCGGGCAGGACGCCTACTGGTTGACCTGACCTGAACTGACCCGAGCTAGCCTAAATGCATGAACTCATAATCTGTGATCAAAACTAACATGAAATACGTGATCGGCACCCCAAAAACTCCATAACAGCTCCACTTTATGAATTTCTAGCAGGTCCCGAATTTATGCTTTTGCACCAATTTAGTTTACTACAATCTGTTTTATTTATTTATTCATTTATTCATTTGTTCACTTATTTATTTGCATAATCGCCAACAAAGCTATCTCCACTTAGGTACAGGCGAAGTCGGGCTTAAAATCAGTAAATGGAGAAACAGCGTAACATCAAATAAAGTTGTATTTCAGTTGAGACAAGTATAATAACACGGAACAAAAATGATAGACGAACGCGTTTCGGCTAAATCGCCGTCATCAGGGTCTAAAAGGAGAACAAGGGGCACACATACCCTGGGGGCACACATCGAGCAAATATCACAATCACAGTTCAATCGTTTTGATTTTTACATACGCTTTTAAACAAGCATGTGACAATGTGGTTACATTTCCTTTGGTTAAGACAAAAAAAAACATCCTAAAAGAATAGCCACATTGTATACAGTTTACACAGGTGTTGCACAAATCACATGCAATCAGAACTCAAATCATCTCTCATACTGGGACGGGGCAAGGGTCCTCACGTCATGCAGTAATCGTGACAACAGAAAAGCTACTGAAGCGGCGTTTATTGCTACGAGTGATACCATTAATGTAAGGGTTGGTTTCATGAAGTGGGCAAAAGCAGCGGCGTCGTTAAGCATTTTAAACTTCCGCACATATGATTTATGCAACACCTGTGTACACTGTACAATGTGGCTATTCGTTTAGGATGCTTTGTCTTTACCAAAGGAAATGTAGCCACATTGTCACATGCTTGTTTAAAAGCGTATGTAAAAATCAAAACGATTGAACTGTGATATTTGCTTGATGTGTGCCTCTTGTTCTCCTTTAAGACGCTGATGACGGCGATTTAGCCGAAACGCGTTCGTCTATCATTTTTGTTCCGTGTTATTATAAAATAAAATACTGAGTAGGGGAGAATGGGGTAATTTGGCTGGTGGTGTAAATTGGCCGCCCCCAACTGGATATCTGATAAAAGTGAATGAAATAACTCTAGTCTGTATTCATTCGTCATGGGTAGAATTAACTCGAGGACAAATGTCAAAATTTTTCCCCCTGGTAGCTTTATTCACTATTAACCCGCGCCCGGGTGGGTCTCTCATGCCAACTTTGCCATGGTGGGGGTGGGGCCGCACCATGGCCTTTTTGGCCGCACCAGATTACCTCGAAAGTAAGCAAGCTAGAAAGACACAGTAAAAGCAATAGATAGCTCGCTACAAGATCTTTCAGAATCACTTAGGTCATTTTTTGATCAGGTTATCGCTGAAGTCACTGGAGGTCACTAAAGATAAAATTTTCACGATTGTTGCACCCGATCTTGACAACTTCTCACAAATCGGCGCATAAGTCGGGAGCTAAGGAAGAACGCATTAGATAGCTCTTTCAAAAGCCGTTCTGATTAATCCCTCGGATTTGACCTAAGGTCAACGGTTTTGCCTCCAGAGAGCAAAAACTATCAAAATAGGACGTTTTTCGAAAAAGGTTTTCGTGTCATAACTTTTAACTCCAAGCTTGCATGACGCTGATTTTACCGGCATCGCGTTTTTTCTCGTCGAGACGCGTCGAATGAACTATAACTTGACCTGAAAAGGTCAACTTGAAAATTTGATCTCAGGTCAAATCACTGAAAAGGTCATGTTTGCATGTCATTCGACTTCTATTGCTGAACTGAACACATTTTTGGTGTTTTCAGCGCTCTAGCATGTTTCTATCTAAAGTTATTGTCAAAAAGCTGTTAAAAAAGCGTAGGACAATCCGTGAGGCACTGGAGATTAAGGTGCACAATTCGTCAATGAACAGGGGGTCGGAAAGGTCACCATCAGCCCTATTTGGGACATTGAGTTGAGATAGGAACATGTGTGCGTTTGCCTGTTACAGTGTGCCTTGAAATGTGTTTCACCACGATTCATTTGTTCGGTTTTTCGTAAGCTAGAGGATCGTCATCACTGACGGCACGATATGAATATTTGAATTTTTAGGTCATGTTTTTTTAGAAAAATGTATTTCAAACCAGTGAACAAGGCTGATCAATAAAGCCGAAATATTTGGTTATAGGTAATAATTAGTTTTACTCAGCGAAGCCCGTTTTGAAAACAATTAACTTTTAGAGATCTATTAACCTGAGGAAAAGAATAATGACGCTTCGGCAAAAAGCTGTTAGTAACGTTTCATGATCTGAGATGACCTCACGGGCATAAAAGTGGTCACAGGTACAATGTTCCGGTTCAGTGTGTCATGCTTACCTATGTCACGATGTTAAGGCCGCCCCACACTGGAACTCGCATGCGGGTTGCGGGTTTGCGGGTTTTGAGTTTGCGGGCATAATACCAATTCATAGAATGATTAGACCGTTCCCTTATGGTAACATCATGAATGCAGTGAAGCCGGTACACCTTCAGAAAATTGCATATAGTCGCAATACCAGCGCAACGAACCAAAATTCGACTCCAACGAAAAACCCGCAAGCCTCGCAGAACTCGCAGACCTCGCAGCGAGGAAAATCGAAAGTTGACTCAAAATCAACTTTTGGAATGCAATGCAAGGTCGCTCGCAAGCTAAAAACATGCAGACTCGCTTGTTAGATGATAGTGTGGGTCACTCAGCTTAGATTGTATTATTTGATTTTGAAGAAACCCGAAAATCCAAAAACTCGCAACCCGCATGCGAGTTCTAGTGTGGGGCGGCCTTTAGAGGTTGTTTTCGGCCAAACAAAGAACATTTCAATTTTCCCCATTGACTTATAATGGAGAGGTCGCAAAATTTAGCTGACCTTAGGTCACCGATATGAAACTTCCGAGATATACGAATTGTTCATACTGATTTCCTCATGTAAAGGTTTGAAAGTTTGAAACGAGTTTTAAACCTCTGGGATGTACACTGTATAGGAATGACAGAACCACGAAGCTTTTTAGAGGTATGGTTACTTAAGTTGACCTGGTGACCTGACCTTACGTGGCTTGGGGTCAACATCTTCACACACGATGAGGAATTGATGTATGATAAGCTATACAAAGTTTCGTTGCACGCGCAAAAAAAACTGGCAGGTATGGCCAAAACGCCTCCTCCCTCCGCCCCCGCCACTCGGGCAAAGGTTTATAAAACGTGGCCGGATTTCATTAGAAAATGGTAAACTTTATTTCCGTTTAAAAAGTTGTATTTCATGTAGTAGTTGGGCTGTAAACGAATTCCGACATTATAGCGCCATTCCTGGGGGTGATCAACGGTTCCAAGAGCAATATTATCTAGTTCCGTACAATCCAAACAAAAAGTATACCATTCGACGCGCCTGAGCGAGGCAAACACGATGCTGCTAAGTGCCAACATCGCGGCTCTGCGGCCGTTTTTTGCGAAGTTATTCACCAAAAAGGGAACCGTGCCTTGGGGCACTTGACGGTTTCTCATCAATATATTATTCATTCTGAGGGATTACCATATTTTTGTTAGTCCATGACAACTGCCAATAGCAATCCGCGCGTCTGAATCTTTGGTCATTTTTCTTCTGAGCGTCGACATATTTAACGATATTTATCAGCGTGTTGGGGTGGGCCATCACCGGCAATGTAATAAAATGAATACTGTGTGGGAAGGGGTAATAATAAAAATATTGCCCTCTGTGACGCCACTGTAGCTCTCGGGCGAACAGTACAGTATGGCCACAGAGAAAGTCACTGAAACCCCCTTCCAGACCAACACCATCCATGTAATATTCAGGTCGGCGGCGAAATAAAATTGACCCGGTACATCGTTGATGTCCTCGATAGTAGTGATGTCAATTACAGAAAATCGGAATACCGATACCAAACCAAATACCAACCAAAACCATGGGGAAATACCGAAACCAAACCAGCTTGGGAACATGAGAGAAATACCAACTTTTTACCGATTTCTTAGCCTCTTATGCATTAGTGAGGATTCATGATACCAACAAAATACCAAACACATTAGGATTGAAATACCAAATACTAAGTTGGTATCGGTTTGGTATCGGTATACCAAAAAGTTGGTATCCGATTGACATCTCTACTCGATAGCATGCAACTTGGCATCAATCTGCCTCAGGGGCCAGGGCAGCCACCAGGTCCGGGGTCTCGGCGTCCTCAGCTCCCTTGACGTAGGCTAAAACAGTGGATGAGCGTTTGGCTAGAAGGGGGCGGATAAGCTCAACTGTCAAGTTAACCCGCGCCGTGCTGATGGTCATAGTTTTCCGTGTCGTGCTGAGGGGGAGGGGGCTTTTTCACACGTCTAACTCGGCTCCTGGGCCACGTGGTGACACGCGGTAAGTGGCATTCAAAACAGCGTCAAAATAATGAAGAAAATAGTTAATCGTTTTTTAACCCGCGCCCCACTGGGGGGGGGGCTATTTATAGCCCCCCTCCCGTTTTTCTGCAATAACTTCCAAACCGCTTGACGGATCGACGCCAAACTTTCAGTACCTTCGGCTGCATCAATTTGACACCTTGTGTCAAAATTTGAACTTCGTAGCTACCATAGATCGGCCGGAAATGACGTCAGAGTGACGTCATGTTCGTCCGATTTCGACGCAAAACATTGAACCACGGCAATCACTCCCAAGAGCTCAGTTTTTAAGCTAGATCCAATTTCTTTGCATGAAAGGACTCAGAATTGACCGCGCTATCAAACTGCTATCTCGGATTTTCAAAATTTTGAAAATTTCGAAAATTTTATATAATAATATTCAAAATTTATATTTTTATATTTTTTTTCAAAAAGTTTTTGACTTTTCGAAAAAACCGGAATATATGTGACAGAACGCATGATTATGACTATCTCTAGCAAGTTTTAGCTAAATATCTTCAAAAATGGCCAAGTTATACGCATTATTGCAAAAAATTCACAATTATTAATTTTTCAAATCAAATTTTTAGTACGTATTTGACATCGTACACCAATATAAATGGCACCATCGTGTTCCTGAGCTCAAACTGCATCCAATAGACACCTTTTTTATTGAAAAATTTTAACTTCAAAATTTGACCTTTTTTGACCTGAAAGTGACCTGACCTAAGCTAAATTCGACTCAAAATGACCTCGAATGACACAGACGACATCAAATTCGAAATCTATGGCCTAAATGGACCATAAAACATGTGTCACGTGACCGACGCATGATATAATATTTTCGTGACCTGTGATGACCTGACCCTGACCTGAAAATCAAAGTACAAGTTTGGTACCCTCAAGGTATCTAGAGCATCTGTTCACGAGTGTGGAAACCAAAAATGAGCCTGATCTGACTTGTAAGACGGCGGCCAGAGCCGAAAATGTGTACAAGCCAAAATGTAATAATTTTTACTTTGACCTAACCTGTGACGTCATCGGTGACCTCGAGGTCAATGAAATTAGGTTTCGCTCGACAGTTTTTTCCGGGGCTATCAGACGCCGTTTGAATTTTGACGATCGGCCCAGTAGTTTCGGAGTTAGGAGGGGGGGCTATGAATAGCCCCCCCCAGTAGGGCGTGTTATACACAGACCCCAGTGGGGCGCGGGTTAAGTCAGGTGAAAGGTCAGGTCGCCAAAGGTCAAATTTTGCCTAGGTCAACGTTTTTTCTTCAAAAAGCGGCGCACAACTCGGGAACCAATACAGCTACCCAGCCGATAACTCAAAAACCAATAGACGCAGCAAAACGGACGAGAGGCAAACGAAGAACGCGACGAGACACTTCCGATGAGTACATGAAAGTTGAATTTCAAGGTCACAGGTCGGGTCAAGGTCAGGTCAACCACATGAAATTGGGCTTTCAGCAGCATAGGTCCAAAACACCTCTGGTGACCAGGACCTGACCTTTGACCTGACCGAAAAGTGACCTAAGTAATTTCGCCATTATTCCTTACGCTTTTTCGAACGTCGCTTTCCCCGTATCGCTACATGGCCCAGGAGCCGAGTTCAAAGGGGGTGTTCAAACACCCCCGCCCACCAGCAGGGCGTGTAATTCCAGGACCCCCAGCGGGGTGCAGGTTGTATTCACATTGTATTCATTGTATTCACATTGTTTCGGAACTTTCCCCAATCGACTTGGGGCTATTACAGTTCCAAAAGGTCGGTAACAGCGAAAAACAGTGGCGTCATCACATCATACATAGTGAGCACAACACAAATGCCGCAGCATTGATAAACATAACGAAAAATGATAATAATATGAAATGCATGCATCATGCGTCGTGAACTCGTGAAGTAGTCACGAGAAATTGCCAAGATTCCGTTCAATAGTTTGGAAACCGTAGAGCGATAGGTAATCAGAAATCGAAGATGGCAATTTGATTGTTCATGGTACCTATTGGCAGTCCAATGATGTTTACGGCATGTCTGTATGTCTATTCTGTGATTTTACACCTATGATTTTTTTTAACGTGTCGTTTTTTGTCGAAAACTCAAATCATGACGTCACTAAAACCTCGATATCTAAGAAAATTGGACCGATTTTTTTGGAAACTTTGTCACAATAAACTTCTATCAATTCCCTACATGTACCTACCTACACAAAATTTAGCACAAAAAAACGTACCTATGCTGAAATTCTGCACCAGCAATATTCCAAGTGTTCGTGCTTACAAACGGGCCAATTGTCTATATGGACTCTCAGCTGCTCCCGGGTCATGCGCAGCGCTCGCCGGCTGAGCGTAGCCAGGCGACAAGCCAGCCCGTCACCGCAAGAACGGCGCTGCCTCCCCCCCCCCCTCCTCCCGACCCCGTCCCCCGACCGGTGCGGCATTCCTCAGGCCACAATAGTGACTCCCCTCCCTCAGCTGACCCATCCTCAGGTGCGGTGTACACTGGACAAATACCTCTGCCGGGGCTGACGGGGTACATGTTTGAACAAAGGATTAAGGGAAGCCTTCAAACATCTCAGACGGAGTTTTCGCCGAAACTACCAGCTAGCGCCATCCACCGGTGAACGGCGGTACTAAACTTCATTCGCTAGTTCCCGAAACGACACACCATGAACACAGTGCTTCTGAAGCTCCAGCATCTGCTGCTTCAGGGTAGCCACCTCCACCTCCAGAAGGCTGCAGTTTGCACACCTGGGAAAGGGATATTTATAAAGATAGATCTACCAATTCACTGTCAACAAATAATGAAATGAACTTTTATAGGAACTACTCTGATTAAGGAGCAATAGAACAATCATAGAACTAACAAGGATAATCCCAGGAACATATAGCATAGAAAGTAAGAACTAATTGTGTATCCAGGAAGATGTTTTCAATGGTAGTGTAACATCTGGCAATGAGAACAGTGATTGATGCTACATCAATATAATAACAGAAAATATGATGGGACAATGATATGAAATTTGGTGATTTAGCAGCCATTTTTAATAAAGCTATTTTTAGCAATATTGTTTTTAAAAATCTTGTAACAAAATGTCTGGGATAGGCAAAGAAATATATATGTGTGTCTGGTCTGCCTAATGACCCAGTTTGTATAAACACATGGCACCAGCCACCAGTTGTTGATGTTGATGACTTATTGGTCTTCCAGCCAAAACCACAGCATTATTGAGGCTGAGCTAAGTCTGGCAACTGGCAAGGTAACTGCACATACACATACTTACTCGTTGGTTCTGGGACCTGGTGTTTGAGAGCTGGCATCTTGGCGTCCAACGCCAGAGTCTGCCTCTGGTGAGGCAAGTTGCTCACCGCAGGCACAGGACCTTGGTGCGCAGAGCTGCTCTGGCTGGGACGCACACCCTCTTTTTGTAGCAGCTCCAGTCCGTGGTGTATGGTTACTGGAGCAAAACAATACCTATGAAAAATCTTAGCATCTTTTTTTAACCAGGTGGAAGAATACACATGAAGAATGGTGTCAAATCGGAGGTGTTGTTGCTTTCTCCAATCCAAAGAGTAAATATTAATTTTATCATGAACTAAGGATTAATATATATCATGCTGAATCAGAAACTCAACTACAATTCAATGAAATAACTAGCTTTTATTGCAAATCAACATTAGCAAAGAGACTATCAGACTGAATATGTACCTTTACATTACATTTTCCCGTTACCTTATACCTATCAGGACTTTAGGACCAGGAATATCAAATAGACAATGTGTGGATTTCTAACCTCACAGGACGACTCAGGTGACAGGAGGGGACGGCATCGGGCAGAAGGATAAGTTTCTTGGGCACCAGCTGCCTGGATCCAGTCTCTGTCTCGGATGTTGAGGAAGCCGCACTCAGCAGCTCATGCTGGAGATCCCTCTTGTAATCACCATCAGAAAAGTGGATAGAGCACACATAATGGGATGAGAAATTTTTCGGGAAACTTTCACCTCGCTTTATCTTTTGCCACCAAAGCCTAGCTCGGTTCTCTTCATTTGGAAATCGGTGCATTCTGACACCTGCAGGCAACTTGTTACCCTTGCCCGTGCCATTGCGACATAATGGCACGGCACAGTAGCCCATCATACACTTTAGAACACAACCAGAGTATAAAAAATTATCAGATAGTAAAAAAGATCAAATGCCTTGCCTAACGCATGTAAAATATCGACATTCAGTATCTCCGAAACCACTGAACTCTCCGGAATTAAATTTGCGAGCCGTTGCGCAGCAGAAAACCGTTCCAAACAAACTCAAGAAGCCGTAAAACTTGTAAAATGTTACACCTCAACCATTGATGACGTCAATTCATCCTATTTTTGTGTTTTTTAGCTTATTCACCCATAAAAGACATGAATAATCAATTAAACAGATTTTTTATCACTTTAAGGTAAAATAACTTTTGAAAAACAACAAAAACAAATGTAATACAAAATAAATATTATTAAAACGTCATATATTCCAAAAAGATTTCTCATGCTGAAAATAATGCGCCAGAGATGTCTTTGCTGCGCTTTATCCATCACAAATCCCGGGCTGCCAAATGACCATACCCTGTAAGTCAATATACCCTGTCTCGAACGCATATTTACGTCTGGACAACGAGTTGCGGGGAAAAGTGCTGATTGTGTTGCAGTTTTAGGAGCCGGTTATTAGGCTGGATTTTTGGGTTACTTTTTCGTTCCGATTCATGTATTTCATAGTGTTTGGCTTTTGAATATTTTAGTTCTTTCAGATAAATATTACTTGCCTTACAACTTTTGTAAAAACGTTTCATTTTTTTATAAGCCGACGTTCAGAGTCCTAAAAATACATCAGCACTACAATAATTGTAAACAAACAAATGAAGCACCACTTGGCTCTGTTCCAAGGCCATTTTTTAGTTTATCTGGTGGTTTTCTTGCTCTTGTACGTCGTTTTGTTGGATGTTTTGAATCCCTTAAGATTGACTTATATCATATTTAAGGAGCATGTTGACTGAAAACAATCTGAAGTATCCAGGAGGCTGACAGAGGTCCTGACTACTGAGCAATATCAATATCAAGTTGAACAAGTTATGAAATTTTGGTTGATAAACGCAAGTTGATCGGGCTCATATATCAGCAAGAAAAAGTAAAATTAAAAGAGCTTATTGTCCAAAAACAAGCTATAATATTGCAGACCTTGGACTTGGAGCAATACTGAAGAGCACGCTGAGCAGGATCATGCCAGAAAATGTTGACTGATGAGCGCATATTGATGTATTGGTATGAATATTGAATGATAACTTACAACAGCAAAATAAATTAGTGCTAACTATCAAGTTAAAATCTAGAATGAATGGACTTGGGCAGTTTTACTATGCTTAGATGCTATGCAGATTGTAATGTGCATCAGGTACTCAGTGTCTGGCAAATGAAACATGCGATCATTCCATTGCTACTGGAGGAGAATGCTTGGATCACTAAATCCACTTTATGTTGATTTTGATGTTAATCATCATCACTGTATGACTATGTGTTCATAGTCATTCGTGATAGTCATTATTGGTCCAATATACAATGGCAAAGCTCTCAGTCTCAGTGTTTCTTCCTGTGGATGGCCAGCAGTGACTCAGAGCTAGTTAGAAGTATTAGTTTTCTTCACAGGGCTGGGATAAAAAGTACTGAGGGTAATCTTCCACCAAGGAACTCTACTTTGACATGGTATGAGATGTAGGCACAAGTAGGTAGGTGCTCAGTTCCTATAGTCAGTAGTTGTGTATGTTTAGTCAGGTTAGCTTAGATCAGATTGTTAGTTTTTTAATTTGCCAAATGTCCATAAAAATGTGACCTGAGCAATGAGCATACCTGAACCTGACTAACCTGACAGCTGACCTAACCTCAATCATCACACATATTTGCAGCCTACCCAAGACCTGCATGGCAGTAGCACCCAGTTATAGGTAGGTACTCACCCTAACTCAATCTTACCTGCTAACCTTCAACTTGCCAAAAGTTAGCTCACATTGCCAAGCTGTGTCCAGGGAAACAGTCCACTGAGGAACTGGCTCATTGGGTGGCTGGTGTGAGTCTGCATGTAAAGTGTTTCTTCTCTGAAGCTGCTCTGCACTGCTGTATGTCATGTTAGATGCTCAGAAAATGTGGGAAATGATTACTAAGCTACTTTAGAGCTTTGTTAATGTTCGAGACATGAACAAGTACAGATCCTGCAGGGTACAGCTATGAGTTAGGTGCTAGGTGAGTATGTTATGTGAATGTGCTGTTCCCTGTTTGACCGTAAGTATACAAACAAGCACAGGGTCACAGTTATATTCAATCTCCACATAAACATACAACAAAAACGGCCATATAGCCTAACTCCGAACACACCACAGATAACTTAAGCCTTTAAAGGCACAAAAATGTTTTGATTAACAGGACAGGTTTACAATATATCCTCTGTCCTTGGGGGATCTTGCTGCCAAGTTGAGGTATGATGACTGAACTTCAGGATTGATCAACATTTTCTTAGCCACTGCCTATATACGAGAAGGACTAAATGCTTGTTTTGATTTACAGGACATGTATACAATATATCCTCTGTCCTTGGGGGATCTTGCTGCCAAGTTGAGGTACGATGACTGAATTTCAGGATTGATCAACCTTTTCTTAGCCACTGCTTATAAACGAGAAAGACCAAATGCTTGTTTGTAAACTGCGTTGAAAATTTAATGATCCACCTTCAATTCTGACATGAAGGCACAAATGAAATAGTTCCCTCTCCTTTTCGAATACACTAAGCAAAATATTTAATAAATTTTAGTGGATGGACAAGAGCAATTAGCATAGCTTTCCCTCAAGTTAACTTCTGGCACTGTTGATGAAAATTACACTGACGCTTATTCGCTTCATATTTTGTAACAAACGCGCTAAAACTGCAATATAACAGCACTATATGCTTCTTGACAAAATGCAATAGTATTAAAGATTTAGCCCTGATGGCATTCATTCTTGGTGGAAACGTAATTACAAAATATTTTGTAGTAGCTATTACATTCCGGCCGAAAACAGTGCACGGTTTAAAAAAGAATCATTCCAATGACGGTCCATTCTTGCGGTCCTGAAATCGCCACTATTTCCGGCCTCTCCAACGCAACTCGTTGTCCAGACGTAAATATGCGTCTCGAACCCCGCGTCTGCGCGCCGGCGCCGCCAATGGCGTCGCCAGGCCCCCGGGCAGGGGGGAGCAACTGGCGTCGCCAGGCCCCGGGGCAGGGGGGGAGCAGCTCGCGACACCACATCAAGAATTGATATGCCTCTGTAATTGGCTGGGTTGCGAGAGTCTCCCTTTTTGAAGATATTACACAGCTTGGCCAGGTGCCACTGAGCCGGGTAGGAGCCACTGAAGATCACGTTGAAGAGGCAAACCAACAGGGGTACCCAGGCAGGGGGGACGAACTTCAGGATGCCCGGAGGGATCCCGTCCGGACCCGGAGCTTTATCTGTGCGCAGTCTACTGATGCTCCGACAGACTTCGGTCTCAGTGATCTGGTCATCCAGGACGGGACAGTAAGTTCCCTCATCGGGGCAGACTAGTTCGTCACTCTCCGTGAAATCGCTGTTCAGAAGCGCCCTGTAGTGTACAACAAAATCACGCTCTGAGGGGGTGGCCGACGGCTGAGAAGATCTATAAACGAGTCCTCCTTTCCAGTTAATGGCGTTCCATAACCCCTGGTGGTCCTTCCGATCCAAAAGCCTGAGCCATCGCTCGTGGGCGTTGTGTGGGCCCCGAGGTTGGGTTTGTGAGCGGGGGGACTGTCTGGCTGATCTGCACGCGCTGTACAGCGCGTCTGAGATTGCGGCACACATGTCTGCCACATTTGATGTTACCGTTACTTCTTGTTGTCAATTAATCACAAAAAGGATTGATTTGCAGATTTTTAAAATTATTTTTCGATAGTTCACCCGTTCAACATTCTTTGTTCTTTGGAAAGAGCAATTTGACAAAAAAAAGAAAATTTATGCCTTACCGAGTACCGACAAAATGCATTCTGATTTCTGTATATATGAAGCATTGAACTTTTTATCATGAAACAACTAAAATTTGAAACAAATTTGTATGCAAATTTGAGACAAGACCATAGACAAGACCAAGATTCTTACAGATAACAGATAGACAAGACAAACTAGCTTTCCGTCTTGTATCAATGACGTCATTTTGAATTGTGATCACAAATGAAGTAAGAGCAAATTCGATGCCCTTGATTTGTATTTGTGGCATGTTTGGGTGGTTTGGGTGTGTGTAATTTGTGTGTATGTTGTGTGCGAGGCCCTAAAACGTTGTTTGTGTATTTGTGCGCGCGCTAGCCGACGAGTTGTGTAAATAAGTTTCTCATGTCATGTTTTATTGATTCACCTAAATTGAAATGCTTTTGATTTTCTAGCAGTGATGATTGCTACCTCAGGTCTTCTCAAGCTCAGCCTTGGCCTTGGTACTGGTACCTATATCACTGACTTGATAAGTTTTTCACTATCTGCATTCACGCTCTGCTGATGCTGTGTCCCACCTTGACCTCTGTGAATTCTGAAGACTGAAACAAATCTTTAAATGACTCTTTAGTCATAGTGCCCTGGTCAAAATGACAATTCCATGCTATTGAAATGGTCTCGGACTAAAGGATCTGATGAGCAGAACAGGCTTACTGTAAACTGTTACCATAAAGGTTTCAACTTTCAATAATTTAATCTACAATATTACTGGTTGTGGTTATATTGTCACCTTGATTAAATCCTTAAAGGGATTTGCTACTTTTCTCCTAACAGTTGTATCACTGTCGTTGTCTATTTTTGTGCTTAAAATAATCAGAAAAGAAAATTATGAATGTTTATCACAGGACTTGTTGAAATATTTTCATGGAGAAAGCTTTATTTTCCATCTTTGGTACCTACCTAGCTAGAGGATAGATAATGCTTGCAGCTGGAAGCTAATTATGTCTTGGCTAATCATATCACCTAGTTCAAGACAACTGGGTGCATCCTGAATGGCTGATGATTATCCTCTGCTGCAGGTGGCTGCATTAGTGACATTCTCCTTTAATGGAATAATCTGCATAAGGGAAAGGTTTCAGAAAAAAATGATTCTCTTTGGCTTGCCCAGAATGATTGTTGAGGTTGTAAAAGTTCCTGATTTATGCTTGTTTTCACAAACTCAGCTTATGCTACAAAACTGCTATATCAGTTTTGTTAACTGTTTGAAACTCCATATTAAAAATGGTTTATTTCCTTCAAGTCCATAGAACTTAATGTTAAGTGAAGTTGAGGCATGTCTAAATGTATCAAAAGTTATGCCCTCAGTAGATCAAAGCACAACCTTATCCTAAAATTGTCTACTTTTCCAATAAATTTGCAGGGGTCAGAGCCTTTGTATGTTAATCATAAAATGATTTGAGATGATTTTTTTCCAGGTGACTAGTTGCATTTGTGCACAACCTGCATGCTCACAATAGGTAGATTTGAGCTATCATGGAAAACAAAGAAGTGACTGAGCCTGAAATGAAAGGATGGCTTTACAAATGGACAAACTATATAAAAGGATACCAGAAGCGATGGTTTGTTCTCTCCAATGGTCTTCTGTCATACTACAGGTAAATAATCAATGGAGCAGCTGGTAATTTTGTAATTGTATTGTGTTGGTATGTCCAATGTTCATTGTCCATTGTCCAAGCTGGGTCCCATGTGTAGTGTGCTCCCTGCTGGCATTTGTATTCTTGATCCTGATCTAGTATGCCAATGTTCTGTGACTGCTGTCTGATGCTCCTTGATTCACTAACCTGCTGGTATGTGCTGTCTCGACTCCCATTACCCTTGTCTCCAAGCATCCTCCTAGGTGCCATCGTGCTCTCCCATTAGTGTGTTATCCACCACCCGACCTACTGACACATCCTGTATGGTCTGCAGAACTCAGGCCGAGATGGCACACACCTGCCGTGGCACCATCAGCCTGCATGGCGCGGCCATCCACTGCGAGGATTCGTGCAACTTCATCATCTCGAACGTCTCCAACGGGGGCACTCAGACATTCCACCTGAAGACGCCCAACGAGATCGAGCGCCAGCGCTGGATCACGGCCCTCGAGCTGGCCAAGGCCAAGGCCATCAGAGCACTCGACTCAGGTGAGGCACTGTGGCGCGGCAGAATCGGGGAAAGAGTACAGACGGTTGGACGGACACTTCGCTACGGTGACTGATTTAAGGCGGGGAAATGGGTGCCGACCACCGTACCAACCAAAACAGCCAGGTGTCCCTAGAACCTAGTCGTCTTCAGCGCAGGCCCTGCCTGATGGTCGAAGGATTTTTGTTCCTGATCCAGTGTCACGGAAAAGTTGACATGCCCAATGAAGACGAGTGGTTAAACAAGTGTCATTCTGGTGGCGGTATCATTGGCAGTCTAAGGCTTCCCCTGTCCGTTAGTTCTGATGTCCGTTCCTGGTCCTGCGATCCTCGCTGCCCGCCGATCCGGGGGCAGGTCACGGGAGTGACTCCCAATCTAGCCACGGGGCCCGACTGGAATCCCGAATATGTAAAATGACGAAAGCGAGCCGGGCGACGGGGTCTGCCTTCATTGTGATGACTCCGATATGCGCTGGCTGGCGTGGGCCGCCGCTCATAATTCCGGTCCCAGATATTGACGGCCATCGACCGGGCCGGCGAGCGGAGCGCTCCTCCTGGGCCCATCTCTGGGCGACGGCCAGCCGGCTATTTGACGCCGGGTGCCGGACCGAACCCTGTATTACGATAGTCGGCCCCCACAGATGCCACCGCCTGTGTCGGCAATGTGACTCCCAGACTGTTAATGGAAAAGTCTCTGGTTACATCTCTTTATTTGCGTTGCGGAGCAAGTTTGCATTCATCTGCTATATATTGTTACAGTCGTTGAAGGAATCGGAGCGATCGGGACGATGCCTTTTGCCTTTTGTAACATCGAACCAGGGTATATTGAATTAGGCAGCGGCATCGAACAGTTTTCATATTCGGATGCGTTTAATCACATACAGCACGTGTTGTAAATTAGTTTGCTCTCGCGATTTTGAACCATCTCATTCCCAAGCTGTCCGTCGTGCCCCCAGCTAAAATCTTAACCTTTCTTTTCATCAGCATCGTCGATTTATCATCCTTCAGTGTGCTATTTGGGTTCCCAAGCCATCCCTGTGCTGACTAGTATCTCGCCAGTGGTTTTAAAACGTAAACGAGTTGTTGCCTAATTTCCATCTGCTATTTACCCATAAATTTGTATGTTTGACGATCATATTGAATTAAGCACGCTACAGTGATAAACGCCTAAGAATACATATAAGCAATATAACGAATTAAGATCATCACTTGCAGTATGTTTCTTGGACACTTGATGCCCTGGATCTCATGGTGCTTTGTTTGTGAAAGAAGTGCAACTTATCTTAAACGGATCCACATAAATTATCTTTTGATGTGTAGCACAATGCAAGCTGTGGTAGCGAGATCCCCATATTGATGCGGCCCTATGTATGCTGCATTCTTCCAGAAGAAGATGATTTCTACGAAGAGGATTTACCTGACAAGGGTGACATAATTTGCACACGTTTTCCCACCCTTGCTTAATAATTTGTAACTTTATTTTTATCCTGCTAGTCAGGATGACAGGTATCGCTGTCATCAGATAAGTTACATTAATAGTTTCCGAGTTGCGCTTTTTTGCTACATCCCTGGAGTCTGTTTGCACGACATACTGGCTATCAACGCTTCCTCTTTCTTTCTCTGACATTTCGTGCTTTATTTGAATCATACATTTGCTGCTTTGTGTGCAGTACTTCAGAAATGGTCCGATTAAGTTGGTCGTTACTATGCGTAGTTCGATGTGCGGAATGAATGTCTGTAGTGGTTTTTATCATTGTTGGTGCAGTTACGTTTGACACGTTTTGAGGCCTGCCTCCTGCTCTCCCCACGCCACGACTCCAGCGCAGAGTTATCATCCTAACCCCGGTACTGATGCGGTTCCAGAGGAGGACGGCTACGACGAGGAGGAGGAGCCCGACAAGGGCGACATCCAGGCGGTGATCAGCACGCTGAACGCCAAGCTGGAGGACCTGCAGACGTGCCATGACCTGATCGCCAAGCATGCCTCCACTCTGCACAGGTCAGTGCCGCCGCCCACCATTCCCCTCGCCCGCCTCCATCGGTCTCTACGGTGATCAAAGGTGGGATGGAATTCCGGTGACTTGACTTGCATTTTGATATTCGAAGAGGGCTTCGATCTCATGAAAAGCTGTCAGGCGCAGGGCTTCGTCGGGAGGGAGCGACTGGGGCGGAAAATAGGTACGGTCGACTTCCCTGCCCGGACACACTCGTTTAAAAGGCGAGCATTGAAGTGACATCGCGTGCAGAACAGGTGATTGTCGGCGGGTTCATAGTGTGTTGGCGAAAGGTCAAGAACCTTTAGATATCTGACCTATCGCGGTTATAAGTGAATGTCAGCAGCCACGTGGGCCCCGCCGTTGATCGCTTACGTCACCGATCGTAGTGATATCTGCTCGATATCGGCTTGTCTTGTATTACTCGTCTGCCACCTATTGAAATCAGCCCAAATCGGGCCAACATAAGGGTGACTTCTCGTTTCCAAACAATGGTTTGTGAGAAGAAGAGGCCATAGATAATGGAACGAATAAGATATCCAATAGACGGTCACCTACTGAAAACGTCTTTTTTATCTCAAAAGGTTAAATGGCAGTTGGTCTTTCAGGCTGGAGCCATTGCTGGCCCGATGTTTTCCATTGTATACGTTTAGAATACAAGTTAAATATATGGAACAATACATAGGACTGAATGCAAAATGCATCGGTAAATGTAATTGCCGTAGAAAGAAAGATAGTGGCATATTAATGGCAACTGGCTGTCATTTCTACTTTAATTTACATTTCTATTTTAATTTACATTTAAAGGACACACAAAGCTACTTCATCAAGTTAGTGCCATTGAGTCTTTTGTGGGAGACGCTTCTCTTGGGGGCCTATTCATGTTCAATGTTTTGGGTCTGAGTACACGTGGACCTCGTTTCTCCGCAGTACGCAGCATACCGTAACCGTCAGTCAGTCCGGCAGCACTCTGACAGCCGTCCCTCCGCGCCCCGACCGGCCTCTGTGCGCCTGTGTGACGTCACACCACACCGGCCGGTGGTATGACGTCACTCCCAGCCGCGTCTGTTCGCGGTACGGGCCGCGGCCGGTCGGTGTGTGGGCCGGTCGGCCGTCGGAGTTCTGCGTGGGCCGCAGCCGCTCCCTGACTGCAGACTCACTGCAGACGTGCTCGCTGTTTGACGTCATCCCCCCACTACCCCGTCTGGCACCGCGCCAACTGAACTGTCGGCCTTGGGCGCGAGAAGTTTTAGATGGACAAAAAGGTGAAGACCAGGGTCGGTCACTGCGATCGATTTTGTCGTTCCCATCCAGCAAGAGTTTTGCCGGCGGCGATTTTTTACGCACTTCATAAAGGTAGGTATTCATAAATGTTAGGGATCATTACCTACCATATCTCAACATAACCAGTGTCGACTTTCGATCCGGTAGTCAGCAGTGACTGGGTTCGGTGTGTGACCCGTTCAGGGGTCCGCCATTAGCGTGTGGCCATTAGCCGGGTCCCTGACCGCCTCGGACTGCGGTCAGCGGTGTCCGGACCCAAGGTCAGCAGGTCTTAAAGCGGGCCCGGGCCGTATATGCGGATATTTCGAGTTTGGATATCTGCATCGCATAGCCAGTGTGGGCGAGAAATACATCAGCAGTCAGCGCGCCTTGAAACCTTAATAAACAAACAAACAAACGCTCAGCCAGTGTGCGAAATTTGACACTCGCCACTGAAGCCTGCCAATGAACTTGATCGGAGCGTATTGGGTCGCATTGTTCTGAGCCCTTTGTATTGTCTTTCCGTTTAATCACGCGTCATCTAGCTCCTGTTCATGCTAATAAATGTCATAAATGTTTATTGGAAATTCTGAAGCTGCAAGAGTCGTTTGTGTACTGGTTATCGTTATGTAGGTAATGCTTTGTTATTCCACAGCACATGCGCATTGCGCATCCCTACTAGGCATGTTAACCCTCGCCCGTATTGGTGTTTTTCCAGCCGCGAACGTATAAGGGGGGGGGGTCCGTTGGACCCCCCCCCCCTTACCGTTTCGCCCCTGATCGACCTAGAGCTTCGCGGAAAAACGAGCGTGTTGCCCGTGACGAGAGGAAGCCGATGATACCTAATTTTAAGGTCCTAGGTCATTGGTTGACCTTGCAGGTCAGGTCAATGACCCAAAAGTCGGGAAAATCGGGACCTGTTGGAACGTCGTAAAGTGTGGCTGCTATGGGGTTTTTTCGGGGCGCCGATCACGAATATCATGTTAGTTTTGATCACAGATGATGTCTTTATGCATTTAGTCCAGGTCGGGTCAGGTCAGGTCAGGTCAACCAGTAGGGGTCCTGCCGGGTATTCCTAGTAGGTGTCAACCGCCTCTGACAGCTTCGTAACATGCTACGAAGGTACCAAAACTACTTCGTAAACGTTCATATGGTTGCTAAATTCGAATTCAGCTCCAAAAACTGGCCTAGTAACATGTAAAACTCGAAAAAGTGAACCGAGGTCACCAAAGGTCAATGACCTGACCTGACCTTCAGGTGACCTTGACACCCACCCTAATACATGGGGGCAGCATCATATCACATGTTTGAACGCTTGAAACCACGAAAAGGCTGCAAACGCGCGGCTAATGCGAGCCGACATACGCCGAATCGCGATTCCGGCCAAACATGGTCTCGAAAAGTAGGTCACAGGTCAAAGGTCATTGGGGTCAGGGTCATGAAATTTTCAGGGTAGGTGTAAAATTGATTAACGCGAGGGTACTGAAAGTTTCGTCGCGATCGGCCGCTTTTTACGTGAGTTATTCGCGAAAAACCATGGGGGGGTCCGTTCGACCCCCCCCCCCCTATACGGCGAGGGTTAATATGATTACTGAGCCAAAACAAATGTCAACTGTAGTGATTCACGCTGCATTATCGTGGATTGGATAGCATTGCGGCTGTCATTCCTGATTTTCTCATTTTTCTGGAGTCGGCGGTGTAGGGATTCGATGTGTCTGGAACTTGAATCATCCTCATCAGCCGTGCTCCTGGACTTCCGTACTAGCTCGTCGTTTTTTATATCCTCCACGACACCCGGGCTCTACCGGCGACCTGCTGACGTCCCGCTATCACGGACCGGTCCGTCCGCCCGAAAAGACACCGGGAATAGCGGCAGTGGTAGCGCTATCTCGCCGTGCCCCGGGCGTCGGCGGCGGCGCTGATACCGCCCCGCCCCGCCCCACCCGCGCCCCCGCCCGGCGCCGTGACGTGTCTCTGCCCATCAGATGGCCGGCCGTGTGCGTGACCCCGGCCCGGGCTACCGACCGACCGCGTGCCACGCCTCAGCCCCGGCCCGGTAGTGGGCGGTTGTAAACACTGCCCAGTCCCCACTCCCCACGCATGCGTGCCGACGTGCGGCCGGCGTCCAGTGTATGCTCAGTGGTCATACCTTGTCGAGACTGCCCCCTGTCGTGTCGTAGCGGTACCGGGGATATATGAGGGGCGTGTGTGGTTGTGGGGTCGGTGGTGACAGACGACATGCGCCCCCGCGTGACAGCGGAACGGACACGACTCGCCGTCTCACTCGTGACTCTGACTCGTGACTCTGACTGGTGACTCACTGCGGCCCGACCCTGCCGAGGTTGCCCAGCGTTCGTTCATGCTACTGGGAGCGACTGCGAGTCCGTGGCGAGTAAATAGGTCAGAGGTTGGGGGCTACTTCGTAAAATGGCAAGTCCGTCCTGACGTAGCTGAGTCTGTCGTACCTCTGTCAGTTAAAAAAGAATGTGAAATGTCCCCGGTCGCCTGACATATTGGAATAAAGGTATCGGCTCACATTTGGTATCGACGGGTGAGGAAATATTTTCGAATAGTTTCAATCTTTTATGCTGCATCATATGGACGCGTCTCCATTCTGGGGCGCCGATGGTCAATATAGCCATTAGCCAGGGCGTCCCTAAAAGCCAAACACTGTCATAATCGTTTCGTTTCTGTGTTGTTTCTTCAAAGAAGTCTGATGTAGATCACGTAGCTATACAGGGTGATCCAAAAAAATTGGAACCCCTAACTTAAAATGTCTGTAAGTCAGAAAATTTTCACTTGATTGACAAATTGCAAACACCATTAGAAAGAGCGCTCAATTCTCTATAAAACCAAGTTGATTGAAGTTAATTATTACTCTAAATATTGCACTAGACATATGCCTATAAAATTTGTGTCACGAAACTCAGTGAAACGGTTTTGAACATCATGCGCAAATCAGTGATTGACGGTTTGCTGTTCTGAACATGTCGCTTGTTGGAGGTTCATATATAAAAATAGCTCATTCACGTGCTATTGTAAGGAAAGGAAAGGCTGACGGCCTGCTGGGACCAGGGTTGTCCAAGAGACTGCTGGCCCGCGCAGTCGGAGCTGTCCCCAAGCAACTGCAGGCCTGCGTGACGGCCCACGGAGCTCGCGTTGAGCACATGCTGAGATGAACAGCGGAAGCTAGGACGCGTGTATCTGTTCTACTGTGTGCTTCTGTGTAAACTTTTATGTAATAAAATTGAATTTGGATGTGGTGTTATTCGCAAAAAGACAACAGATAGAGTGCTAACGGATTTCAGCGCATTGTTAACATTTGGCGATTTCGTTTCACTCAGTTTTCTGACGCTCATTCCAAAAACTAATAGTGTGCCAATGCTTTACAACATAAATGCACCAATTTGACGTGATTTTATAGAGAATTTAATGCTCTTTCTAGTGGTATTCGCAATTTGTCAATAAAGTGAATACTTTTGGACTTATAGACATTTTAAGTTAGGGGTTCCAAATTTTTTGGATCACCCTGTATACTACTCGTAAATGCCAGCCTCGTTTTGTTTCGAAACCAATCTCATTGTTATTTTATTATTCACGCGAGATGCCAGTTTGTAAGAACGGCGATACCCCATAAACACGACATTTGCCAGCCATAGCCTGGGGACGTCGACGGGACTGAACCCGGCTGTAACACAGTCGCCGTTTTCACCGTTCGTCGGACGGGGAATGTTGAGCGGTGACCGGTGTATGCGGTGCGGGTACTACTACCACTGGGGTGCGGTGAGCCGTCGGCGGACGGTGATGGGTGAACAACGACTGACGTCCGGTTACCGGTGACCGATGTGCACCGTGCACTATGACCTCCTTACAGTCCGCTGGGGTGCCGCAGCGTCTCCGTCCACCCCGATAGAGCAGATACCGGTAGTACGTGACCCTGCGGCTCTCATCATAACGCTCGACAACTCACGATCGATCACGCTTTCAGCCGGCGACGGGTGGACGGCCAGGCCGCGCCGGTGACGGCCCGCTGCCCCCGTTTCCAGGTCGCTGGCTGACCTGGAGAACACGGAAAGCACGCAGGAGGTCACGGCCAAGGTCAAGCAGGTCAACGAGCGGGCCACCCTGTTCCGTATCACCTCGACAGCTATGATCAAGGTAACGTCCTGGCTCCTCAACTGTCGCGACTCGAGCTCGCTGTGGGTATCTGTGGTAAGTCGGCGATAGCCGGGGAAACGCTGCGGCCGCGAGGCCGCGCTCTTTGGACCCAGGGATCCCCTCCGGCTGTGGTCTCCATTTTGTGTTTGTACTAGCTCCCGGTGCTAATCTGTCTTTATCCGGTGCTGGATTTCGAGCGGAAGGTCTATGTCGCCAGCGGACGTCGTCCTGTTATCGCGGCGCACCATCCCGCGTTATTTTGGCCCCGACGTTCGTTATATCTGCATCATACCTTGGATCGATAACTGCGAACTTACTGAGAGCGCCGTCGATGCCGCCCGCGCCGCTGCCGCTGCCGTCGCCGCCCTAGTCGCGCTGTTTGACCGCGCGCGGCCGGGTGCAGGTAGACTGAAATCGGCGGCGGCTCAGCTCAGGTAGATAGGGAGCGCGGTGTGCTGCGCGCGGGGGAGAGCGGTACCCAGTTGTGCCGTGGTGCAGGAGTGCAGAGATAGCGAGATCGACCAGTGATCGGGGTCTATTCTGGTGTTTGCGCTGGTTTTGGTGCTGCTGTGGCCGGAAAGTGACATTTGGGGCCGTGTGGTGTACGCTGCGTTACGTGGTGTTGCGTGGTGCTGGTGCTAGTGTTAGTGCGCTGTTGGTGTCACTCTGGTGTCGATCAGAGGCTAGACCACTGACCCTGCCACAACAACCTCCCTGAGAGAGCTCGTGAGTGGTCAGTCCCACTATCAGCACCCTCAACCCGCCCGCGTGTTCGCCAGGCGTGCGCAGACTACCGGGACCTGGTGCAGACGCACGGCCGCAAGTGGCAGCGCATGTTCCAGCACGAGCGCGAACAGCGCAGCCGCCTGGAGCAGATGGTGGAGCAGCTGGCGCGACAGCACTCGCACCTGGAGCAGGAGGCCAAGCAGCACGAGGTCAACAAGCAACTCAGCAAGAAGGACAGCCTCACGGGCGGTGAGTGGTCGCGAACGGGCGGCCGGCGCCGCCGAGTGCCGGTAGAGGGCGGGCGCGGCGCGGCCGGGAGAGTCGGAGGATTATGTTGTTCATGAGGATTGGCGATGGTGAATTAGAGACAAGTTTGTGGTATCTGCGCTATGGTTTAGTCCTTAGTTCAGCTCATTCATGCTTATCGGTTTTTGTTTGCGATGTTTGCTTGTTTCTCTTATTGCTATTGGGCGCGATATTAATTCATGATTTACTTAGTTTGCGATTAATGTCCATCAGTCGTCTTTCTTTGCAATTTGTAGATGTAGAGCGCTAGAACGCTTGGCTCTTTGGTATGACATGATTTCCTCAAAGCAACGGGATGCTACATTCGAGCTGAGAGGAAGGTGGCCCAGACATACTGGCCACCATAGCAGTAATTGTGGATAGTTTCCGTCCTCCATTTGTGTTTGTTGACCTCGAGCTGTGCCTCTCCAGATCACAAGATCGCGCTGCCTCACCAAGGTAAACACAGTTAACTCAGATTGTACATTTGATTGCCTGCCGACCCGACCAATTGATTTCCCCGGGGTATCTTGGTATGACACCACTAACTACTTCGCTCACCGACCCGGTTATTACGGAGCGAGCGAAGCGAGCGTAGTCTTTCCTTAGATTAACGGAAATTTCTGAGTATGAGCGGCCGGCCGGCCGGCCGGCCGGCCGGCCGTGGTCACGCTTTTGCGAGGCTTATATCTCAGCAACCACTTGACCGATTTACACGCGGTAATTTTTGTAGGGTAGCTTCATTCCTTCTACCAAGTATTGGACTATTCCCGATGCATGTGGGTGACCCCTTATGCACGTGCCACGTGCAAAACGAAGAGGTGTCACTTTTGTAATTGTTGCAATATCTCGGTAACTACTTGGCCGATTCCGCTGAAAGTTGGCATGTAGGTAGACGCTCACTAGGCAATGCATATCCAGGTGCCGGAATTGGGGTGCTGCTGCACGTGCGCACGTGCAGGGGTCGATTCCAGATCTCGAGAACGGCTGGACCGATGGCGCTCAAATTTGGCACATGGTTTAGGGACCGGTTAGTAGGGTGCCGTGCAAAAGTCAGTTGGGACCCATTTTGCACGTGCGCACGTGCAGGGTGCCGCTTCCAGATCTCGAGAACGGCTGGGCCGATTGTGCTCAAATTTGGCACATCGCTAGAGACCGGTTAGTAGGGTGCCGTGCACAAGTCAGCTGGAGGTACCCCCTCGAAATTTCGCACGTGCAAGGCTCACCCTCTCGCTCGCTCCGTTAGTCGCCCCAAAAGGCGTTATACTGGTGCGAAACGTCTCACGTTTGCACCTTGCTGAGGTTTTGGACATTGTGTATAGCCAATTTGACACTTTTGCTCATGACTTTTTGGGCGCTTCGACTTGGTGCAAGCACTACGAGTATGTGTTCTTCTGCGTTACTTTGAGGTGATTTGGCTATTTCAGTCATTTGCATAAAGGTATCTATTATCTAAACATGTATGTACATTCTATTCTAGTTAGAATATGCGGTTAACATATCATCTGGTGGTGGTCTTCATTAATCACATAATCTTGCAATTTTCTTGAAGCAACTTTTTGGGAACGCCTTGTCGCATCTCTGCACATCTTATTCAAAGGAAGGAGCTATCCATTTGTTCTGTTTAAACCGATTGTTGTATGATTGAAGCATCAGTTTGTCAACGTATCGAATTCGGCTTAGCATTGAACATCACAACAGTAAGCTTTGCGAAATGTAACGAGTCCTGATTCAAAAGTCCATGTGCCATTATCGTTAAAAGGCATTCATTACTTACGGTACGAATCCCTTCAATCATAAGGTTTTTAAATTGTGCTAGGTTGCAGTGAATGAATGCATAATGAATTGCAATACGTCACAGCCCAAGTGTACACTTATAGGATACCATTCACATGTATCACTTTGTTCGCGTTGTTCGCCAGCACGGTACCTTACCACGGGTAGTGAAATTAAATACACGGTAGATACCTGCTCACGTGTCGCTCGATAGCTGGGTCTCCGTTATCTACAAGACATAAGCCTTCCTCACCAGTGACGATAGTTGCAATTGTCCTATCGACAACGGTCCTATCATCACCGGCCCACAAGGAGTTGCCAGAACCCACTGACGTCTTTTACTACTCTTACGTCGGCCCCTCCTGTTTTTCCCTTCCAGGGTCAGGGGTCTCGTTTCATAAAGCAAGTCCGTGACTTACGCCGGTTTTTGGGCTTGTATTGCAAGCGCATGTGAAGCGATAAATTTATTTCCCCTTCTCCTTCTGTTCTTGCTTGCAAGATAAATAGATTCAACTATTCAAACTATCGTCATCGCTTCACATGCACTTGCAATACAAGACCAAAAACCGGCATAAGTTACGGACTCACTTTATGAAACGAGGCCCAGGTGTCATTTTCCAGTGACGTAATTTGTGTTGTCTGACACTGCTGCTGTTTTTTTTTTCTCCAGCTGCCAGAATCCAGTGACGTAATTTGCCTTTGTCTTCTGTCTTTGACACCGCTGCTATTTTCTCTCCAGCTGCGAGTATCCAGTCGAGCGACGATGAGTTCGAGGATGCCGCGGACGACTTCGGAAGTCACTTCACCGTGGCGGTGCCGACCAACCACAAACGCTCGGGCAGCAACGTCTCCCAGGTGGGTGTCCTGACCGTGGTGCGAGCCGGCAGCGGCCGAGGGCTGAGCTTCCACTCAGCCTAACGCGAGAGCTTCGGCCTCGGGCTGAACATAAAGCAATAGTGATGGTGTCTACGTTTTAGTGGGATGAAACGCTTACAAAATTGGATGTCGTGCATTTTTAAATAACTTACGCTCGTTACGTGCCATTGCTTTTATTATCAACAGAGTTGATACTTATCTACTATACGCGCGTGGTAACTGTTGTCAACATTGCCTCGTGTTTGATTTGTTGCCTTTTATTACGTCCCTGCCGCCTCTCATAACCGTGTGCGCGTGATGTGCTGTGCGGGCGGGCATCGCGTCCTCGTCCGGCCAAAGAGCCGCGAGTGACCGGCCCGTGCTCTGTTCTGTGTGTCTGTCAGACGTCCGAGGGCCGCGACAAACTGCCCAACGAGTCCGACTCGAGCAACGAGGAGGACAACTCGGAGATGATCGGAGTCATCGCCCACAAGCCATCCAAACAAAAGGTAAGGGCCGCGCCGAGTCGAGTGATTTAGCGAGAACGTATGGGGGAGCTGCCTCTGTGGGAAGCAGTTCGCTATTCCAAGCTTTCATGTCGTTCAACATAGTGAGTTATGCTACATGTATGTATAAGCTCCACGGGATTCCCCCGGTGGCAGGCAGTCCCGTGAACCTGACATTGCTATCCATGCTGCTCAATATCGCATTACGCAGCCCCAGTGACAATGTGCGTTGACCCAGGTCCATCCGGCCTGATAGCTGCCACCCCGCCTGTCACCGTGCGCTCTGCGTGTTCAGATCTCGGGACCGTTCAGTGTGCCATGGACGGGTGCATTAGCTGATCGCAGTTCCGGCTGACCGGCTGGATGTCATGTTTCCAGATGGAGACACGCTGATACGTCCGTGTAGTGTGTGACGGGATGGCAGGGACATTACGCGACTGTGCACGCTATGCTATCTGACTTCTGTGATGGGATTTCAGGATTATCGTTTAGTATGCGTGTCTGCATGTGTATGCGCTGGTTCACATGAGAAATATTGGTGCTAAGGTATTTCCTTTAAAGCTTCTTGAAACTTTTCAGAAGTCAGACAGAGTCTGACTGTGACGGCCTTTGTGTGTCAACCTTTGGTTGACAAATATCGAGCAGACAGACAAGATTGGCCCAGGTGAAAACAAATTGACGCAGAAGAACATGTGATTTAGAAGTAGAAAATGGGCCACAACATAGACCTCGTCTTCTTCTAGAGCCCAAACAACCTTGATTCTTGATTCTGGATTCTTGATTCTTTAGCTCACCGCTTCTCTCAGTTGCGTCCGCTAGGCGATTTTCCGCTGCTGTTTACGTGCCGATCGCTGACTGGCTCGATGCTGAAGTGGCGCGTCCTCTCTGCACCATGTACGCCGAATGGACTCGGTCGCGGATCTGCAGCTGGCCGGACTCTGTTTTGGGTCTGACTAGCCTCGTTTTTGGGTCGTCTCTGCTGGTCTGTGGACTCCGGCCGGAGACATCCGTGCCACTCTTTCTGTCTGTGAGTCGCGGACTGCGGACAGTTGTGGGCACCGCGTGTGTACTCCCGTGCTACCGGCGCCGGTCCGGCTGCGCTCCCTGTAACCGTACGGCAACTGAGCGGGGAGGGGCACTCTGCATGCACCCCTCTCCGCCGTCTGTTTACACGTTGAAGCCCCGCCCTCCTCCGGCGTCGTCGCGGACGCCCGCTCACACACAGACACACAAACAGGCTGTGAGACCGAGACAGGCAGGCGGGCCACCGCGGACAGACGGCAGAGGAGCGGGCGCTGGCGGGCCGGACCAGACTCGGTCGACCCGGCTGGACGCGGCGACACGTGGGGTTGTCAGGGATCAGCGCGCGGCACGCACCCGGCATGTGCCTGTTCTTCTTCTGGAGCCGTCGGCGTCGCAGGACGCTCCGGCAACGGGTCAGTGAGCAGTGACCGGTGGTCAGTTCAGTGGTCAGTGGTCAGTGGTCGTCGGTCCGGTGGTGGAAGCAAGTTGACGGTCAGTGACGTGAGCGGGCCGCGGGGAATCAGTGCAACAGCGGTTTTTATTAGTGGAGTTGGGAGCGGGGTCTGTTTTGGTGGCCCAGGCAGTGGGCGAAGCTGTTTGGTTGTCTCAGATGTGGACTTTGAACATCGAAGGTCGTCTGCTAGTGGTTAGAGACGGTGGATGGGTGGCAGGTGCTCCTCACAGGGGCAAAGATGTCCAGACTCCAGACATGGTGCTCCGACTGGAAGTATTTAATTGCGAACGCCGCAAATGTGTTGTGTAGAAAGACGTTTGATGGGACTGGGCGAATGGCAGTGAGCATTCCGCCCCTCTGCGGGATACGATAACTGCGTGCTAAGTGCCACTTCCTGCATTTGTATGGTGATTGCACGCAGTGCTGGTATTGCATAATGAGCGGATGGCTTGAATTGGGATGTTGCACTTTTTGCATCCCTCGTATCGTTTCTGGCATACCCTCTTCTCTCTTCTACTTGCTCACAATAACGGCCGCTGTTATCCATCTCAGACGCTTTCCACATGAAACTGCCTGTCATTGTCGCCGGCCTTCTGACCGGCCTGTATGGTAGCAGAGCAGTGTTTTGTTTGGGACCGGCGGGTCCGGCCATGGCCTCGCTGGCCGGCGTGGCGTCGGAACTGAGCAGCTGGGACCGAATCTGTCCATCCGTACCGTATGGCCTAGTCCGGCTGGTGGAGCTGTGTCCCTGAGGCAGGGTCCGGGACACGCCGCGACGAACCGACTGTGGCGGACTGGGTGAACACAGCGGCTCTGCCGAGTCAGCGGTCTGTCCCTGCCGTCCGTCCCCACTACCGCCGCCCGCCGCCGCGTCACCGTCCTATGATGAGACTCTCCGGGGAACGGACTAAAATCAATCGGACCGGCTGATATATTCTGTCCGGAGAGACCGGAGCGGGTCCGCTGAGCTGTCGTCCCAGGGGACGCGAACCAAAGCCGGTCTCACGTGACCCATTTGGCCCGCGACCGGCCTGTGACAGCCAGATGATCCTGTCTTTGAATTCAAATATCTAGCCAGGCTCCACGATATTGTGTCCGGGAGTGTCTTTTATCGATAAGAAATGGCTCAAGGCCACATCAGGGGTGTGCTGGTTTCAGGTTGTGATCGCCGTTCATGAGTCTTAAAAGCTGTGTGTCTTTAGTCGGATATCGCTATGATGTGGTTTTTAATATGGCTGTATGCTGGTTTGCTCTCTTGAGTCTTGGATCAGAGTAATCGTGAATCATCGACCCAGTTCAGGGTTCACTCTTTTGCAGTCGCACACTTTTGCAAATTACTGCCATCACACACCCAAATGATAACAATGTAATCGTATTGACAGTCTTCTGACCAGTCGTCTGGTGAGCAGCTTCTGACTTGGCTTGAACTTATGTCTTTTCCTGGGCTGTTTTACCAAAAGGGTTTTAGCCGGCCTATTGTGACCTGATGTGACTTGCTTTTACTTCACGTGACCTTACCCAGACTGTGGGGACCTGTTGTGATTTTCTGTGAGTGTATGTGCATTCAGGTGATCTGCTCTAAGCCTCTCTGCGCCTAACCGTGCCCTAATCTCCCCTCTTTTCATCCTCAGCGCGCTCGGGACGGCGAGGCGGGCAACGGCGACTCGCCTCCAGCCTTCTCTGCAGAGATGACGCACAAACCGGGCAAGAGCGCCCGTAAACGACGCACCACCATTCCGGAGAAGCCCAACTACCCGCTCAACCTGTGGAGTATCATGAAGAACTCGATCGGCAAGGAGCTCACCAAGATTCCAGTGCCGGTAAGTGCCGTGGGGCGTGTATGAAGTACATACAATGAACTGGACGTTTGGAGTGAAGATGGCATAGAGAGAAATGGTAGCACAGGGATGCTGGGAAAGCGTATGTCAGTCGAGGTTCAATTGTTGTTCGTGTAAGCTCTGATATTCTGACTTGTCATGCATAGCGATTACTTGATTATTCCGATTAGATGTGTACCGGTTGCCAGTTATGCCTCAGGTACAATTACATACGTATACCAGTTGTGTCGCCTCCCCTTCGTACTCCATCACCACGTCCCTTACTCTAACCCGCCCTTGTTCTTCTGTTTAGCCTCACCGCACCCCACCGCCACGTCCCGTACTCTGACCCGCCCTCGCCCCTCTGTTCCGACAGGTGAATTTCTCCGAGCCTCTATCGATGCTGCAGCGTCTGACTGAGGACTTTGAGTACAGCTACTTGCTGGACCGCGCCGCCGAGTGTGACGACCCCTGCGAACAGATGTGCTACGTGGCAGCGTTCACAGTCAGCGCGTACGCCACCACCAGCCAGCGGTCGGGCAAGCCGTTCAACCCGCTACTGGGCGAGACGTACGAGTGCGATCGGAGGGACGACTACGGCTGGAGGGTGATCTCAGAACAGGTGGGTCCGCTCGGACGGCCGTCGGGGAGGCTGGAGATGAACCCAGGGATGGCTAGATTAGGAAGGGAAGGCTGGGTGGATTGTGTTGCTCGCAGAGTCCGAGAGAAACCCTAGCGGCAGTGTATTCTAGCAGCAGCCCATTGTTTCCCTGCGCGGAACGGAAACCGTGGGTTCTCGTTCCGGGAGCCCACGTAGGCTAAAATGTAAAAAAGGAATGCAGAGACTGCTGATGACGCTAACGGCTCTCTGTTAGACTCAGGCGCGATCATCGGTGACTGCAGAGGCCGCTGCATGGTTGGCGACAGGTCCACTAGGTGGCGTTATCCGATTTGTGAGCATCATTTCTCCGCAGCATCGGTTGAGGATGTGAACTCGCTATCTGTAAGGAGCCAGCAGTCCTTTGAAGTCTGGATTCGCATCGTGGCTTTTTGTTAAATCATAAATCATCATGTACCAAATGCCTAGTTATTTTGCTTGATAGGCCTTACGCTAGGTTTGAAACATTAGGAAAAGGACAGGATTGACAGGCTGGAAGAGAACAATGAACGCGTTATTGTTGCAGGTTATTGAACAGTAAACACGTTACTGGGCACCACTTGGAGACGAACTGTCACGCCATATTAGGGCTTGGGTTATTTCGCTTTTTGTCGCTGGGTCTATACAATATGCATTAGGCACGGAGCGTGCCCGATTCAATTTTGAACCTCGCGCATTCGCTCTTTCAAAACACGTCCAGTGTGGATCCATGTTCGCATACGAACTACGAAGCTGTATTGTTTTTCCTGTGCTACTTTTTCCGATGGATTGTCATGGAGCTTAGGTCATCGGAGGTGAGTCGAGCTAGAAAGTATTCACAGGAGTATCTCCCAAAACACTCATTTAGCATACAGTATCTCTTAAAATAGCCTGCCGCAAACTGTCGTGTGACCGGATTTCCTTTCGTGAAACCTGTCGCTCTGAGACGCGTCCATCATTATCTGTCGTCAGCGACCACAAACCACAGCCGACTGTGACCGTGCCGCTCGCCAGCTGACCGCAGTATGCACAGACGCGTGCTGATGGTCACTTAATTACCCGAAAACTAGCAAAGGGCACTGAACGTAACGTGGCTGTGAGATGGACATTGGACGAGTGGGCGTCTGTGATAGGAAAGCCAATGGTGAGCACTGAGCGGTGAGCAGTGGTGGGAATGGTTCCAACTGTAGAATGGACGAGATTACCCTACCCTATACTATGCTATGCTATGCTATCCTATCCTATGCTATCCTATCCTATCCTATCCTATCCCATGGAAGGAAAATCTTTTGGATGGGTTCGAGCCTGCTTGGCTGTGATGTTGATGGGGTGCTAATGGCCAGGATGAAGGCGCAAGGTAAGGGCCATTTGACGGTAGAAAGAAGATCGTTGCCTGTATGTTACATCACAGTGTTATGTTACCGAAACCTTTCCAATTTAGCTGACACAAGTGAATGATCGATCATTCTCGTCATCTTGCTTATCATTGCCGAATTTCTGTTGTGTGTGGGAAAGCCATGGCTGAAATAAATTCCTGCCCGACAGTTCCATTGCGACGTAAGGCAACCCAAAGCTCTTGCGCCTGCTTTGACGTAACCGGCTGCACTCGCTCGTCGCCTGCGAAAGCTCTGTCTCCCCACCGATGTCGTTGCGCTGGCTAAGTGGTCTTTTGCGCCATGGTCTCCGGTGGTGTTTTCAGCTATGGGAGAGCGGGTGGACAGTGGCCAGATGTGGTGGTTTCCGGACGGTCACCGATGGCTGCCGTTCGCTGTTACACAATCCTACCGTCTCCCGGCAGCTCGCACGCTCGGTGCTGAGACCGGTCACGAGCGGGTTAGAGAGGAGAGAGGTGTGCGTGCGTGTGTGCCATGCTAGGGTGGACATTGCGCATTACTCGGGTGTTTGGCTGTGCCCACTTTGGCACCTTTCCCGAGTCGTGTTGCGCACGCTTTCCGTTCTACCCACGATGCAAGTGAAAGAGTGAACAATGAACACGGCTTGGGAGTGAACGAAACGACTGTTGGAACTGAAGCCCGATCGATTTTTGCGACGAAAACATTAGAATAGGTGCGCATGCTTATCGGTTTTTGATCCGTACACCGGCCGTCTAGATCTAATCGGCTCGGTTATGGGTTTTCCCATACCTGCTACATTGCATGATTAAATCGAGACATCCAGGCATTTTAATGGCACGTGCACTGTACCACACTTTTCAAAGTTTAATGCAGTGCTTTAATATTGCCAGCCGTGTGGTTCAAGGGCCCAATCTTATAAAGGTTGTGCTACCAAATGGCGTACTATCATTCCACCCCACTCTATTTACGGCACCCTATTCACGCAATCTTATAAAGAGAATAGTATGGTAATTCTATTCACGCCATTTTGCCCACAGTACAAATCAACGCCAGCAGGAAACACGCAACGTGATTGGTCAATGTCTTGTCGCCGTCGCTATTGGAAATTATGCGTACTGTTTGCGAACAGCAAAAGTTATGTGTTTTAATTTTTATGGGGCATTTATTTCTTTTAGAGACAGACATATGTGTAATGAATAAGTTATTTATGGAAAACGTGATAGCAAACTATGGAAAACACAAACATGCTTGAAGAATTCTCCTGAAAAGTGGATTGCCGACCAAATAAATTTCAGCGAGGGCATTCTCGCGCTCAGAAATTCGAGTGAATAAAGTATTTCTTCTACTTATCATTTGCATTTATTTGCTGTTAAGGCATTGCAATAAACTTGTTAAAGAATTATTTAAATAGTCATTTAATTATAGCTCGGCTACTGTTTCAGTAATTTAAGTAATGCCGTTGACAATGAAGCTCCTACAATTTGAGCATCAGGATATCGTACATTAACTGGATCAATTCAAGATATAGCTTATTTTCCTTCTTGTCCTAAGCTCTTGACATTTTCCTTCTTGAAGATAAACTACTAAAATTCGAAGACTACGTACATGAACTGAATTAGGTCAAGTTACAGCTTATTTTCCTTCTTATTCAAGCATAGGTAGGTACCTGTTACCTAACCTAAAGCTAAAAAGCAATTCCTCAAAAGATTGAAGAACCCAGTCTACATATCAAAGCATATCAAGAAAAATACTCGGCTCAGAAGTCAGATCGAGATGCAGGAAGAGAAGAAACAACACATTGATCCGTAACTGTGCCAGACAGAAAGTGAGGAGATACGAATAGTGAGTAGGAATTAACAATTTTTTTGACAAACTAAGGTATATCATCATTAATTTAAATATCTAATCAGAAGCCATGAAGTGCCCGTTATTTGTGTCATACGTGAGACGTGAGAATAGGCGAAAGACCCATACCGATTCTATAATGCAGTGGCTGCCGAAAATCTATGATGGTTACTGGTGCTAAAATCCTCTTAAAAATCCCCTTTTAATTTGAAAAATAAATCCATATAACGATGAACACTCGTTTTTATGTGTTTTAGTGTGCATTTAGTTCCTGAAAATGCGTATTTTGAAATTGATCGTTGTCTGTATAATAAGCATCATTATAATGAACCTGAGTTAATATGTGGAGGATGTATTAATCTTAAAAATATCATAACGTAGAAAATTGCATATTTATATCATAAAAACATTGAATTTATCTTAAATGAATTAAACTGTCTGAGAAACTCGTCAGAGTACGCCACAAATTCTGGCGTGAAATAGGTGCCGACGATGCCGCAATCAGCTGATTATTGTTTGTGTTTTGAGATGTGCACAGCTGCTCACGGCTGAAATCATTCTACGGCACATCCAAAACTGGCGGTTACCAAAACCGTAAAGAGCGTGCCGTGTTTTCGATTTCACAGAGCTTTATAAGATTGCGTACTATATATCCAGCCTTAGAGTGCTGCCATATCCATTTCACGGCGTTTATAAGATTGGGCCAAGGGGTGTGGTTAAACGCGTTGAACCACACGGCTGCTGACGTCACTATCAATTATAGTTGTGAGCTTTTTGGCAGGTATGGGAAACACCTTCCAGCCCTAAGGCCGGGAATTCAATAAATGTCACCTCGCTTTTTTAGCGAAAAGCACCTCGGGCCTAACGGCCCTCGGAGTTTTCGCTAAAAAACCTCGGTGACATTTATTGAATCATCCCGGCCCCGGGCAGGAATATATTATGTTTTTGGTTAATCGACTGTGTTATGCGTTGCCTGCGCGCTGGCCACGCTACCGCACTACTGCGACTCCTACTGCCATTTCATAACACAAAACAGCAAACGCATTTTAATGAAACTAAACCAGCCTTTCCCGCTCAGACACTTGTAGCACTATTTTGCTACTCATTAGTGTTCTGTCAGTTGTGGCAATTCATTTTTTCTTCGTAGATTAGTGATTATAAAGTCATCCCGAACTCCCTAGGGAGTGGATGCTTCCCAGGCTATATTGTCCGACGCGGTACTGTCATGTCGATGCGTCCCGCCCCGTCGTCACGTCTTGTGACCATGACTGTGTGACGCGTATCGCGCTGGCGGCACACACGGTTCCGTTTCACTTTTCCTGGGGACGCGGCTGGTGGCGACGTCCGATCCAGGGTGCTGGCTCTCGGCTCCCTTATTAGCACCGTCACGCCGCGCTGGCTTGCGTGACAAGACCGTCACTGGTGTGCGTATAGGTGTGCCTATGCAGTACGCAGTGTGCGTATCGGTCATTTTTAGAGCGGTACATGACTTTAAAACGTAGAGTACTTTTTTGTCGAGAAAGTAGCGGGCATTTTAACTTTGATGCTTGTTTATCGGTTTGCTTATAGTCGTAGAAGATCAGTGCGTAGTGGTTCCATTCCGTGGGTTAGTGGAAGGCGTTGAAATATGGTGATAAATGGGTTGTTATAGTCCGTGTCAAATGATGACAAACGATGTACCAAAATGATCATTCCCGGTAAGGAACCGAAACGCTCCGACGCAGTGGTTCGTGATGAAAGAGTTTGGAAGTCATTACACATTTCATTTATTTGACACGCCAGTGCTGAGCGTCCATATAACAATCAACATGCCACGATGTGTATAATACAATGGGATAAATACTCAGTAATGAGATAATGTAACGATTCAGGCTTATGATGAATGGCTAAGAGCTGAGCAGATAGCCTGCTAATCATATCTTCACGAGAGCTGACGAGCGCGACATTCGGGATAATACATGAACCTTACTCGTCACCTCTTAACTTCTTTGCATTAGGCTAAAATGTAAACGAAGCCTCACAAGGCCTCGAATTAGATCATTGGTGTGATGAATGATAATCCACATCTTCCGCCTACGAATGTTGCTGCCTTACAGCTAACCTCCCCTAATAACACCCCGTCTGTGACAGAGCGACATCAGCGTCGGCTCTGGCCCTGCGTCAGGCCGTGCAGCGCCATGGCGATGTGGTAGTAGGGCTGGTGCGCCAGCCCAAGCCGCTGATCCAGCTGCTGAACAGTGAACGGGCGGCGCCGCAGCTGGCTGGCGGCCGGCTCCGGCTCCCGGTCGGCCGCCGCCCGCTCGCCCCCGCCGCTCCTGCCGCGCACCTCGCGCAGTAGCTCGTCGACGATACCCTCCAGGTCGTTATCGTACTCGATGACGAGCTCCACCACGTCGTCATCAGAGGTGGTGTCGTCGTCACGTCTGGTGCCGCTCTGTGGGTTCTGCAGGTAGGCAGCCGTCAGCGCTGCCGTCCGGCTCGCCGGACTGTCGTTCAGAGACTGGCCCACCGGAGCCAGACGTACCGGCTCGAATTGTTCAACAGCGTCGACGGACGCCGGACCGGCGGCAGCGGGACTGTAGTGAGGGAACTGAGAGGAGACGCTGAATCCGCTCTCCGTCTCCGGGTACTGCTGAGGCTGCGGCTGACGCGGGCGCTGCTGGAGGGGCTGCTGCTGCTTGGTGACCTGCACGGGACGGAAGTGAGTCGGGTCCGCGCCGACCGGGACGCTGGGAGAAAACTGATCAGCAACGGAGAACGGCGCGCCGGCAAACTGCTGCTGGCCGAACGGCGGCTGGTCGAGTTGCTGCTGGGTAAACTGCTGTAGATTTTCCAGCTGAGGCTGTTGGAACAGCTGATGCTGCTGCTGGAAGGTGTTCTCTTGCTGCTGAGTCTCCTGCTGCTGTGTCTCCCGCTGTTGTGGCTCCTGCTGCTGTTTAGGAGCGGTCTGCTGCTGGGAGTTGTTCTGCTGTTGGGTGCTTTTCTCCTGATCTTGGAAGTTGTCCAGCTGCGGGAGGTTGTTTTGCTGTTGCTGCTGTGCAGGGCGACTCTGCTGCCGGAACTGCTGCTGCGGCGCGGGTCGCTGGCGATGCGCGCTCGGGCGGTGCGATCCGGGCCGCTGCCGCTGTAGCTGCGGGCTGCTGCTGCCGAACAGTCGCGTTAGCATGTTGTCCATGAACCCGCGGCGGGGCGGCTGGCGGCGGCCCGGCCGGTGCTGCGGCACGGACGGCACCTGCTGCACGGGGAACTGCTGCGGACTGTCGATCACCGCTCCGCCGGCCGGCGGCTCCACCACATACTCGGCGCGGTACTGCTGCGTCGGGGGGCCGCGCGGTCGGCGGGACCCCTCCGTGTCCTCACCCAAATCCTGCCGGTCGGTGGCCGAGTCTGCCGCCGCTGTGTCGTCGGTCGGAGGCTGAACGGAGAACACGCGCAGCCAGCCGCCGGACTGTTGACCGCGCCGTGCTGTAGCTGACGTACTGGTCACGGCGGCCGGGCCCTGGGTGGCACTCTCGGTTCCACTAGTCGTGCTGGTCTCGGTGGCTCGCCGAGCGGCGGCTGGACGAGCCACCTGTGTCGCTACCCAGTCGGACCCCACTGCTGTCCCGGCGTCAGGCTGGTACGTGTTGGATGTCAGTGCGTTCAAACGAGACACCTTTGAATCAGCGCTAGCGGCGGACTTGGCGGTAACTGCCGCGGAGGCCGATTTAGCTGCACCAGCAGCTGCGGTGGCCGTTTTAGTCTCCGGTTTGTCGCTGGCCGTCTTCTGCGGGTGATCTCCCATGGCGTGCATGATGTTGGGCCAGAAACTGGAGCCAGAGCTGACGCTCGGCTCGAAGCGCCAGGCGGGTGTCACCGGCGGCTTCGGCACCTTCCACAGGGTAGGCGGCGTACCGAAGCCGACCCAGCGCATGGCGTGGCTCTGTTTTAACTGTTTGACGCGGTGCCGGGGACCTCCGGCTGGTCGGATGGAGCGTGCCTCGGCCTCGGTTGGCGCCGACACTACAGACGTCTCGGTGGAGGTCGCGGCCATCTGATCGGCGGCAGGCATTCTGACAGCAGCGGCAGGCATCCTGGCAGCTGCGGCAGACATCCTGGCGGCAGCAGCAGGCAGTCTGTGGGCAGCGGCAGGCATCCTGACGGCAGCAGCAGGCCTTCTGACAGCTGCAGCGGCCGCCACGGAGCAGACGACCGCGGTCAGACACAACAGTCGTATCTGCGAACAGAGGTGGACGGAACTGTTAGAACCAGAAGCCTTTGAGTATCTTTGAACGCTGAGTACTGAACAGTCATTGACAGGACGGTCAGACAACAGCTGTATCTGTGACTTGCAGGCATCATCAGTTTTATTGGCCTCTGGTTATAGAGCGCGCTCATTTCTGAGCGCCCGAGGCTTTGCTGAAAGTTTTACATATTTCAGGATCGGTTATCAAACTTGTAAACTCCCACGCTTGTTTTTCACCCGCTGCCATCCATTCCACCTGTTCGAGCCGTCAAACCACAGCGTTACCGCTAAAGAAACCCCGGCGCGGCTAATGCGCGGACCTCCAGCTGCCGGCCCGCCGCGTCGGGCGGCCAGCTGTCTGCTCCACCGTGAGTCAGCTCCTAAGGCGCCGGGGGTGGGACGGCAGCTGCCGCTCCTCGCCCGGACACTGGCCGCTCGGGAAAGTGATCCACGCGGCTCGGCGCTCATCACCTCCCGATGGACAAAATCGAACGGGAGTCGTAAAGTGCTCAGTGTTGGTGGTAGAAGAATGTCGTTTGTAGACGGGTTTCCAGTGAGGCGTGACTGCGTCACTGTTATGAATCTCTAAGTCAGTGCTAAATTTTGGCTAGTGAACTACCCGAGCTTGATAAGTTGTACATGATTAGATACTACCGATATAGTAGCATGCGGCATGTCGGGTGATGGATGTAACAGCGGATACTTCAGCCCGATACGACGGGATGGTGGCAGATACTTCGATCATTGACACAGCAACAGCGGGTGTCCGTAACGAGTCATCGGTGTCGATACTGGCTCACCGGGGCTCGGAAGTGGCCGCTATTCTGTGCCGTTTTCACCATCGACCACAGACAGGTGTATGATGAGTTGGATGTGACGGCACCCGCATCCCTCTCTCCTTTCCCGTCTTCTTCAGCCACAGACTTCAATGCATAGGTGCTCATTGAAAGTAGCTGAGTGTGCCGAATGACTGGAGTTATTAAATGAGGTGTGAAACCCGATTTGTCGTGTGAATTGCTGATATCGCACATAACAGCAGCTCTTAAAGGGACAGTATCATCGAAAAAAAATCTATGTATGGAGCTGATTTTTTTTTTTTTACTAGCATTTCTTATTTTTCTGAATCAGAAAAACATAGCTTGAGGACCGAACTCGGTGAAAAATATTGCAACCACATTTCATTTTCATGATTCATTTTCATGAGCGAACCACCACTATACAAGCATGGCCGCCAGTTTGGAAGCATGCAAAATTACTACAGAACTGGCGCAGATAATACATTATTGACGCTACGCTCACGCGGTCGTTCTTCTGATTGAGTTGTCCTTAGGGAGAGGTAGCCTTAGGTATTGCCATATAAAAATATAACGTGACAATTGGAGGGAGTGACAATTGGACGTGACAATTGACAATGGGAGAAAATATCACGTGACAATCACGTGATAAACGTCATACATTGGAGGGAGATTGTGATTCAAGCTGGAGGAATTCCTTTGTTGAGCCGCTAGAATCCGAAGGAAACAGCGGAAATTGCCTACGACTATTTAATGAATTTAACGGTGATGAATAAGTGCGAAAAACGTTTTGGCTTTATAAAATTTGATGAAATGACCAGGATAAAAGTTTTATTACTGGCGGTCAATTCAAAACGGCGCAAACATTTAAACAGTGAAGATAGTGAAGCACGATTCAAAGTGTGGTACACCTTTCGTACTTTGAGCGGCGATAGCGGGATAACGGTGTGGAGCTTCGAGGATCGGTCTTCAGTTCCCGGACCAGAAAGGTGGGGCCTATGCAATGTCAAATTTCATCAAAATGGTGATACTGTCCCTTTAAGGGACTATGAATTCGGTTTCACCGCTGCGTGCGCCAATCCTGAATGAAACGGCTGCGGCGTATATTTCACTTTCATACGCTCCCAGCGCGGTGGGAACGAAGGATGCGGTTAGCTGCATCTGCCGCGGCTAGCCCAAAGCCACCGCGGCTGGCAGCCACGACCGACTCGTCGTCCCTTTCTGCTTTCCTCGTTGTGACGGCTATGCGAACCCCGACGTCATCGGTTCTGTGATGGGTGGTCGTTCATCTTATTAGACGCCCTGCAATCATCCGGGGAACATTTCTTTCGTAAGCACCGAGCGCGGACGCGTCAAACCGGCGTCATTTGTAAATACCGCCGGAGGAGAGGAGACAGGCGCCGCGTGTTGACGGCAGACTGTCAGTCGCCGCCGGCGGTGGAGACTTCTGGTCCGCGCAGACACGACAGCTGTCGATACCGACGCCGATCATCGTTAGCGAGACGACGGGAACGAAAGTCGCGACAGCCGGTCGGGTATGATGTCCTGCCGGTGATGGATTTTGGCTACGAGTCCACGCTATGATCTTTCCGGAGATCTCGCAGATCTTTCCACAGAACGAATTCTATGCAGGGACTAGACAGAGCCTGCTTTGGTAGACTCATGTAGACTCATGCCACATACATGTCTTTGCCTCATGCTGTCTGGTTTCGGTGTATTTGTCAGCGCGGCTAGAAAATACGCCATCTGCTGTCGACAGTGGCTGCTGTCCGTCCCATTGCCGTCGGGCGCCCGCCAGTTATTACCGAATAATTACCCGGCGCCCTGCATCAGCTCGCTGCGGAAACGAGCCACTTTCACATGAGACCATTTTTTCTCACAGTTTGATTTCTCGCATCTTGTAGGTGATGTTCTCCTTCAGCGGCCACCGGCTTCCTCGGCTGAGACGAATGGAGCTGTAGACTCACGGGCGTGACGCGGATGACGATTACTTCCACTTATTAACCGCAGGGGAGTTTTGTGCGAAGCACGCTTCCACTTATTATTTACCGGGGAGTTTTGTTCGAGCAGCGCTGGCAGTGAAACGGACGCACGGCGTCAAATTGTAACGGTGCAGTTGCGCTCATTTGCTCGTGGCAAGATATTCATAGGCATAAACAAAAGGATGAAGCAACGAATGGGCAGTATTTTAAGAACTTGCCTATGAACATGACAAAAATCCCTCGACATGCGTACCCAATACCGCTGTCATATTAATTGTTTCAATACTATTTCAAAATAAGGGGCGATGTTTTTTTTCCCGAAATTCTGTTACTTTTCACTATCGCATTAACAATTTACGATAGATTTTGTGGGATCATGTTGTTGTACGATGACTGGTCACTTGCCTTTTAAGTCTTCAAATTTAAACGTTTTTAGTTCCTTTCTCAATTCTAACGAATCGAGTGTGTATTGTGCCTTTGGATTATCGTTCATTGCATAAATGAAACGGTTACTCTGAGTCCCCGGTGTTCATTCGTATGATGCTGGATGAAAAATTGAGATAGAATTTTCGGAAATTGCGAAGATTAGACACATTCAAGTACTTGAACCCTGAGGTAGGTAGTATCGAGCTCTGTCGATGCATTTGGGCGGATAAAATACGCACAACTTTCACGTACTGCACTGCACATACACATTGTCAGTATTGCTTATCTGAAGGGGAGGCCATGCGTTATTTATTTATTAATTTGAAAGGTTGATTGTCGATGGACATTGCCACTTAGAATAAATATACCTACCCTATCTTATACATAAACGGTATGACAGAACACAAGTTTTGTAAACCCACCATGATCTGCGCTGGTCTCATGTCACCCGAGTTCTCACTCCTGTTGATGTGGACTCCGTCTGCGCCGCTGAGACACTAGTCACACTGTCGCCTGGCGCCCTTCTGTCCGTTCACCTATAGCGCGTCACCACCCTCCTCTCTCGGTCGGCCGGTCCGCCGCTGACGACTCCGCGGTAGGTTCTGAAGCTGCGGCGACCGACGCGACTCTCCTCGTGTAGCCGCCAGCCCGCCCCCATCCCATCGCCCTTCGGTGGCTCCTCCCACCTGCGGTCAACGAATCAGTCTCCTCCTTCTTCTCACTGATTGCCCGAGGGCTTGCCGGTTGAGGTATTCATGTTGGGCTTCTATTTGCTCTGGTATATGATGCTTACTTCTTTCGAATAATTAATGTGGTATATTGTTATTTGAATGACTGTATACCTAGAAAAGGTGATGCTTTAGGGTTACTCTTTCCACTACAATGGTTGGTCCATGATTTTACGTGTGGTGTGTTTCTCAGTGTCTCGGTTGCCGCCATTTCGTTGACTTCGCGTGAACGGAAACTGATATGAAGGTTCTTGAAATAAAAATTCTCCGCTTCGTTCATAAGAACAGCAATGTCGAGGAAAGAAGACTAAAAAATTGTGCCTGCAACCCGCGAGTTGCTGGGGGGGGGGGGGCGTTAAACGCCCCCACTTTTTTCGCCGGGCCATAGCATAAAAACGGCGGGCGCGCCAAATTTTGGGTACCTGTAGGGAATTGATTGAAGTGTATTGTGACAAAGTTTCAAAACAATCGGTCGGAAAATTTTTGAGATATCGAGGTTTTAGTGACGTCATGATTTCTGAGTTTTCGACCAAAAACGACATATGTTCAAAAAATCATATAAAATCACAGAATAGACATACAGACATGCCGTAAACTCCATTAGACTGCCAATATCATGAACAATCAAATGGCTATCTTCGATTATTGATTATCGTTCCGTATATTCCAAAATCTTGAACTGAATCTTGGCAATTTCTCGTGACTACTTCACGATCATGATACATGCATTTCTTAAATTGAACTTTTTAGCCAAACCCGTACACATATGATAAAATGAATGTCACCATCGTGTTCTACGCCCCAAATTACCCATAAAACATGTGTCGCAGGCTGCGAATATCAGTTTAGATTTTCGGGGATATTTGCCTACCCGGTTGACCTGACATTGACCCTGACCTATGCTTGACTGACCCCTACATGGAGCTGACACTCTTGTAGGCCTTATATGATGGATTGTGCACCGTTTTGACGGAGTTTATGACGAGAGACGCCCATTGCGAAGTCCTGAAGACCATGCTACTGAAAGCCCGATTTCAGGTGTTTGACCTGACCTTGACCCGACCTGTGACCTCAAAATTCAACTTTAAAGTACTCATCTGAAGCGTCTCGTCGCGTTCTTTCGTTTGCCGCCTCGTGCGTTTCGCTGCGCCTATTGGTTCTCGAGTTATCAGCTGGGGCGTTTAACGCCCCCCCCCCCCCCCCCCAGCAAACGGTGGGTGGCGAAATACCCCAGCAACTGCCGGGTTAAGTGACCATTCCCAAAGCCTTGCCAAACATCAAGTGGATGATCAGATTTCACAAGCTGCTTCCATAGATTTGCTTAATATCATCTTCAGACATGCGCATGGATCCAAGTGATGGATCTATAATATCAGTGGATCTCTAAGCAAAGTACAGGTTCGGATCTATGATCCCATCGGATCCGGAGTGAAAAATTTATTATGGATCTATGATTTCACAGGATCTAACGATAAACTAAGAACATGAAGCTATGATCTGAGTGGATCCTACCATGCACAACATTTGAAAACAGGTTTCCAAGTGTTTCTATGTTATAACTTATAAGTGCCATAAACCTATGGATTATGACGTGCTATCACATAAAATCACTGAATAAGAACGTTTGCAACGAGTTATTTTTTGGGGAGAGTTTTTTTGTTGACAAAAATGAATGAGGATCTATGATCTCACTAGATCTCCAGCAAAAATATTAGACTCGGATCTATGATCCCTACGGATCTCTCGATAAATTAAAGGGCTGGATCTGTGATCCCGACGGATCCGAGATCAGGATCCGTAGGATCAGATCCCAGATCCATTTTCTCGGATCCATGCACAATGCACATGTCTGATCATCTTTACATTTCAAGGTGTTGCTTCCCTTCACATCTTACCTAATCCTAAGCACGGTAAGAATTTTCATCTTCCTTACTTTTTTAAAGTGTTGAAACTTAGCTGTTGTTTTCGCCCGCCCACGCTCTTGCTTTGTGTCCAGACTCCAGGCTACACAATGTCATAGATGTGCTTAGTGGTGTTTTATTCGCATTCCATTAGACGCGTACTTTTCTTTGGTCGTATTTCACCCATGCAATGGAAGGGATCGCGATCGTCTCCTAAAGGCCACAGCAGGTCATCATTTTCTTCTCGTTATACCACTACCAGAGGAAAGACGCAGTCAGTGTGAGGTACCGTTGTGGCATCTTCTGGTGGCCTCTCGACACCGGTGGTTGTTAATTGCTCGGCCACGTGCCGTTTGGCCCCAGGCTTTCCACCGCCTGGTGATCGGCCGCGCAGCGAGCCATCTGCATCGTCTCCAGTCATGGCCCTGTCCATAGGTCATCCCGAGAAAGCCGAACCGAGAGCGCGGGGCGTTGTCGTGACCATAAGGCCGCGCCGAGGACAGAAAGGCGGCAACCACACCGCGTGCCAGCTGCTCGAATAAGCTACTCACAACAGAGTCACGTGCGAATAATTCAGGAAGGAGAGAGTGGTCTTACGACAGTGGATCGAGATGACTCATGGCACCCATAGTCCCATAGCGGGCTGTTTCTCCGGGTTTGATTGCCGTCAATGAAAGGTGATTGTGGTGGTTCAAAGGAGGAATGATACTATGGTGGTTCAATGGAGGAACAGCGCTGGATGTTTTATGTCCCAGGGCGATAAATCACTTTCCCTGGGTTGTCTAGGATGTGAGGAATATTGCTTGGGCGTGTATAGACGCCAGGAAAACGAAAGGGGCCAGGCAGGCCAGCGAAACTCTTTATTTGTGAGAAGGGCGGTTCCCTGATAAAAATGTTTCAATGCTCTTCTTTCAGGCAAAGACAGTTTTTAACTTGTTTGCGTTTTTCAAGAAGTATCTTATAAATTATGTTTTCAAATATGAGCAAGAATGACAACCCTTGGTGCCGCACGTCATCCTCACCTTCAGACTCGCCTCCCAACACTTCCCGGCTCTTTCGTTCAGAAAATGAGAATCTACGAGGTGTGTTAGTATCTTGCCTTTCAGATTGCATTGCCTTACATTGCATTACCCTCTCTGCTGTGTCCAATGGCCTGTCATCGATGCCTTTATAGTATGGAACGCAGCGGCTGGCCAGGTGACGTGTCAGATTTCTGATGGTGATTTGACATGGACTCCAGCCGTCGTGGGTGACTTGTGCAGCTGGAGCCGCCCTCCCATCTCCCGTGTAACCACGCCTCCCGCCACCGAACCGCAGGGCTCCCTGTCCGGACCGCAGGGTTTCCTCCCTCGGACCGCACACCGCCGCTCTGCGGCCAACTCTGCTGAGAAGAGACAACTGATCCCGGCGCGGACTGACGTGAAACGTCACCGCCCGTTCCCACCGCCAGACAGCCCCGCCCGGCGAAATTGATGCACTGTCGTTTTCCAATTCATCCGGCAAGAAGCTGCGCTCAAAGAAAAGACGACGCTGCTTTCTGTGTGAACTTTCATGGTGTGTTCACATGTCATCCGATGCATTTGACAGTCTCTTGATTGAATGAGGAGCTGCCATGCTTGCTGAAACCGTTTGTGTCGGAAGGGTGCTGACAAGCTTTCGAAGCATTCTGTTATTTAACGAGCTAGCTATAAATAAGTTATCAAGGAAAACGGGAAAGATGTCTAGTGCGAAGTTCTTTGCGGGGTAGGCAGCGAAGTGTAACGCCTTATAGACCACATAATTGCATAGGCTGTTCGGGGTTTCTCTGCTAGATTTGTGGCGTGTATTTATCACTGATGAAATTATGACTATTTCACACCTGGCTTGCGACAACAGTCAGTGGCTCGGTTCACACTCCAGACTTTATAGCTCTGTCATAAGATTGATTGGTGTTTGACATCCGTTGTTGGCGCGTTTGGACACTGTTTGACGTTTGTTCGTCGCTACTCGCTAGTTTCATCTGCAATCTCAAGTATCTGTTGGATTATGGATATCTTTTTTCCCGTCGATGGATTTTCTTGTTTTCCGATTCCGATATTCAAGGTCTGCTGTCAGCTGAGTCGGTAATGAAATGTCGAGATGTCGAGGAGGTACGAGCTTTTCATTGATTCACCCACAACCATCTACGATTCCGTAGCCCGAGTCTCGGTAATGGCCGCCTCGGAGTATGTGGGGGTTTGAGGTATGCTGCGATTCGCGTTCACAGGGCCTCGGTGATAGTTTGCTTATTTTGTAGAGACCTTCGTGTAGAGACCTTAGCGAGACCTTCCGCAACCGGAATGATGATATGAATGGGGGGAGACATTGGTCTGGGCAGCCACCCTGGAGCGTCGCCGGGGCTGAGCTCGTCACTATAGACTGGCAAACCCCCTCCCCGCCAGAATAGAGGGAAACGGAGGGCCTCGGTGAGTTCGTCGCTGGCCCAGTGATTTCGATGCTCATGCGAGCCCCGTGGTACGTGTGGCTGACGAGGTGACAGTGCCGTTACGCCTGTGGCCCGGCTGTATAGCTGACGGTTAATGTTTACATATAAAGGCTGCTTATTTAAACAGGGAGCAATATCACTATCAGGACATGGCTTATGTCTGGGGATACGAGTGCTCTCGGGCACAGTATGATAGCGGCCTAGCGGGCGGTACGAGCCTGTTGGTGTCCAGGTGAATGACTGTTTGGTTTCTTGTCCGCCAGGTGTCTCATCACCCGCCGATGGTGGCGCAACACTGCGAGGGCGACGCCGGCTGGGAGTGCTACCAGGAGTTCACCATGTCGAGCAAGTTCCGCGGCAAGTACCTGCAGGTGATCCCGCTCGGCATCTCACACCTCCACTTCCCAAAGACAGGTGAGTACTCATCTTACATCTGTACTTCCCAAAGAGGGGTGAGCACTTATCTTACACTTGCACTTCCCAAAAAGAGGTGAGTACCCGTTTCGGGTGCTTCCCCACTTCACCTTAAGGGCTCAGACAGATGGGAAGTCGTATCGCATACCTCGGCTTTCCCAAGGTTCGGCCGTAGGAGTTTGGTTGTCGAACTAAATTTCAGCTAGGCTAACTGCGCGAGATGAGAGAAGATTGAAGCTCGCCAGTGGTTTGCATTCTCCCTTGGAGACAGTCGTCTTTCGAGGTCGTCGGACTGTGATGTATGGATCGTGCGCTTGAAACTTGAACGCTTACGTCCATTTCTTTCGTCGTTTTATGTAGACAGTTATGCTTTTTGGTTTATGCTGGATGATATTATCTGGATACCGCAAGACGTTCAGGGATATATTTGTTACCGGCCCTGACCCTACGGCACTCGTGCTTCCCCAGGCAACCACTTCACGTGGCGAAAGGTGACTACGACGGTACACAACATCATCGTTGGCCGACTGTGGGTGGACCAGCACGGTGACATGGAGATCACCAACCACAAGACGGGCGACAAGTGCAACCTGAAGTACGTCCCGTACAGCTACTTCTCCCGCGACGTGCTCAGGAAGGTGAGACGACGATCGATGCGGCTGGCTTGACTCGTTAGCTTTGCATCAATCAAAATAACATTTATCATTCATGTTATTTGTGCATCAATCAATCAAGAGTCTTTGTCGCATTGTTCTCTGGTGCACATTTCGTTGCTCTGCTGGGGAAAGTTTTGTGATGTGAGCTTACTTTCCAACGAGTGAACAGGCTGCATTTTTCACACGTGCCGGGATGCAAGGTGTATTACTGGAGAGGTTTCGTTTATCGAACATCTGCTAATTACGTGTGCACCTTTGTTCGGCAGGTGACGGGCTGCGTGACGGACCCGATGGGCCAGGTGCGGTGGGTCCTGATGGGCACCTGGGACTCCAAGATGGAGTGCTGCAAGGTGCTCAACTCCAATACCTCTGTCAAGGGCAAACCGGTCATCGAGACCGGCCCGCCGCGACTGCTCTGGAAGGCCAACCCCGTCCCGTGAGTAGCCGCTCCGCCTCTCAGTGACGACCAACAGTTATCGAATGGTGATCTCAGATCTAGGTTTACTTCTGTGGCCAAATCTCTGGATACTTTAAAGCTTTTTTATTCTTGTCCATAACGCATAAATATTTGTTCCCATTTTGTTCAGTTCATTTTACCTTTGAATGCTACCAGCTGCAGCAACCCTCCAACTATCGTCCTACAAACAGAAAACCTGGCACAATTATCTGCACCTCCGAACTCTTTCGCTCGCTGACCACAGCACTGCGTGTGTTACCGGCATCTTTCTGTTCCTCCTACCACCCCTCTCCGCCGAGCGCCGCTGTATCTGTCGGTCACGACATCTCACTTCACTTGTCTGTGTCACAGAGAGGACGGTGAGAAGATCTACAACTTCAGTCAGCTGGCGATCGAGCTGAACGAGCCGGAGGAGGGCGTGGCGCCGACCGACTCCCGGCTGCGGCCCGACCAGCGGCTCATGGAGGAGGGCAAGTGGGACGAGGCCAACGACGAGAAAGTCAGGTGAGGGTCCCAGCCCGCCGGACTGAGTGGAGATGGAGGTGACGGGATGGGCAGTCTGGATATGTGGATATAAAATCGAGAGAGGGTTATTTGGCCTAAGTATGTTTTGGCATCAGTTGATATGCTCATGCATTTATATCGTTATATAGCCATTTTGTGGGTTAAATTTCTTGTTTTCATACTCAGTTCGCTTTTTCGACTTATGGGAGACTGGAAAAGTCAGGGTCATAAATCGATACAGGTACTCTTATTTCGCAGTGGCCGTACAGTAATCGATTAGGTTCGTCCGCGATGCTCTTATTGCTAGTTAAAACTTAACTGTTCTTGACTCTCGGTGAGATGGCTAAGACTGGTATCTCGATGTGATGGTTATGTATCCCCGATATCTGACCTGCATCCTTGATCTTCCCGACATCTGACTTGTGATATTGCCCGCAGACTGGAGGAGAAGCAGAGGGCCGTCCGACGGAAGCGGGAGGCCGAGGCCGAGGCGGCAGCAGAGGAAGGTGAGTAGGCACTAGGCACTGGCAGTGCGGGGTGAGCAGCTGGGGACCCCTCAGAACCGGTGCGTCTTTGTCGTCACCGTTGTGTATTATGGCTTCATTATGCATAAATCTCACAGTATAATAATTTCGCATGGAAAATTGGTTTGTTCGGGCTGTAGTGGCGGGTGCAATCAGACATTCTGGTTTCGGAATGCTCATTAAACACTTATCATTTTACATGTATGTTGAATAAGAAGCAATCGTTTTCAGACTTTATCTGTGGCTGAGCAAAATGTGATTTAATTTTCGCAACTGCAGTGCTGACACATTTGTTTTTCTCCCTGTGCAGGTGTCGAGTACACGGGCCACCAGCCGATCTGGTTCCGTAAGGACCACGACCCGTACACCAGCCAGTACGTGCACATATACACGGGCGAGTACTGGACGGCCCGCGAGAAGCAGGACTGGTCGCGCTGCCCGGACATTTTCTAGGCGGCCGCCGCGGTCGTGTGAGTTGTGATGGCCCGTCGCCGCCGTCGCCGGCCTGTCTTTCTGCGGTGTCGGTGAGTGCTCAGCAGTGGCGGCGTCAGTCGCGGCGGCGCGGGCCCGCCGACGGTCGGCGTCCCGTGTCGGGGCGGCCGCCGCGCCGCGCTGGAGACAGTGGCGGCCGGACGCGGGCCGCGCCCGCCCCAGTATACGGTCTGTTATTGAGTGAGGCTAGCCCGATTCCGGTGTGATGTGGCGTGCGGCCGACCCGATCACTGTGTCTGTGGTCGGGAGGAGGCCCGCGATAGAGAGAGGGCCGGGGGGATGCGGCTTCTGTCGACGGAGCCAGGGATAGAGACTGAGGGGGAGGGACAGATAGACGCTGAAAGAGAGACACACTGACTTAGGGAAGGACAGAATGGCTGACTGACCAGGGAAGACAGACTGACTGAATTATGTTGTGAAGACTGATGTAGGATGCTCAGACAGACTGAAAATTTAGAGACAAGAGACAGGATATGCACACAGAGACAGACGCAGAGTACCCATTACCCATGCATCGTAGTTTGACGGAGGAAGCCCGCTGATGGACGATGAGCTCGCTGAAAGCGGAAAGTCAGACGCAGTACGGCACAGGGCGGTGACTGACGCGAGACTGGTCTGTTCAGGACAGTGACTGAGGCGGACTGATCTGTTCAGGACAGTGACTGAGGCAGACTGGTCTGTTCAGGGCTGACTGTCGCCGTCACTCAGTGATGGCGGCGAACTCGGAGTTGGACTGTGCGGCGAACTCGGAGTTGGACTGTGACTGCGCTGCGGACCGGGGCGATTGTGATGTCAATAGGTCGGCCGGCCGGCTGGCCCAGTCCCATAGAAACTATCGGTGATTGTGATGACGGAATGTGCCGGCTGGCGCCGGCGGCATTCCTCTAGGCTACGGGGTTTATGGTATATAATCTGTATTTATGAGACGACAGTAGGCGTGACGGAGCCGCGTGCGGCGGCGCGCCTGCCCGCCCGCCAGATGGTGTATAACGCTACCGTAGACAATAAATCGCTGCTTCGGTAGCCGGCGCAACTCCGGAGACGCGAGGAGAGCGTAGCAGCCGACGGCCGCCGCCGCCGCGCCTGCACCTCGGATGCATTTTCGGTCGGCTTGTGTGTGTGACCGGCTCCAAATATATTCACCTGGGTGACAGCAAGCGTTTCGCATGGGTTTTATTGCGCTATACAGAGTTTAAAAAATTTAAAAATGTTTCAACGACATCAAGTGAGCAACCTCAAAATGTGTGCATCAACAGACAACGGAACGGAGCTGATCTTCCTGAACTGTGCTGACAATGGGCCGAAGCGTGTCAACGTTTGCAAGATAACGAATCTTTCACACAGGACGGCAATTTTGGATAGAGTTATGAAAAATCTGAAGGGTGACGCAAGGCAATGAATGAATGAAGTCTTCCCTCCGCCCCCCATAAAAGTGCATAACAGATTCTGAAAAAAGATTATCCATTCTTCGTAAAATCAAAAATGCATAATCATCATTCGATATAACAACATGCTATCTATGCAACATGATTTCGTGATTAACAAAGAAAAATAGGGTATTGTCAGACGCTGTTGATTTAGTTGCGTTGTTCGTTTTAGAAGAAAGCCAAATATGGCGCCATAGTCTCAATTTCGGACTAATTTGCAGAGGAGAGCGCGCGCGTAAATAAAGCGGATTATTTATTTGTTCTCATCAAGGCAGTAATATACCCTTCTCATAAAGTAATCTTGTGTTCTCACACATCCGTTTTGAAAATAAAGGTCAGCTATTCGGGCACTTGGAAACAGTCCATTTCATTCCTTTGAATGGACACAGTATTGTGAGGTATCAACCTGGCACAAATTGCATTCATCAGAAACTTTGATTCGATTCCAATTCATGTAGTCTATTAATAACCAGCTTTTATTTTTTTTATCTGTACGCAGGCGAGTGGGCTGTACCAATTTCTGGATTATTTGCCGGCTGGTGCCGTTTGGTGGCACTAACGGAGCTTGTTACTTGCTAGATAAAAATGGTGTAATATCTATTTATTAATTTTCCTGACTGCCATTTACTTGTCATTTCCATCTACTACCGTGCTTATATAAATAAACGCCATAGCTATCATACGTCATCAGCTGGCCAGCCAGCTGCTTTTATCCAGTTGCTAACTTGCTAATAAGGTCCACGAGCAAGTAGTAACACTATGGCTTCAAGACTTCTGGGATGCCCTGAGCTTGGCAGTGTGTGTATTGCATTTAGTACTATAAATACAGAATATATCGGTTAACTGAACTTGCTTGCCTTTTGCTATGAGACCACTTTTCACATGCATTGAAAAATGCATGATTTAGTTTTCAGGATGAAAATGCCAAGGATACATGATGCATCAGCTTCAGAGATTCTACAGTTCCAGCAGAGCCTTCTGAAATGGTATGATCAAAATCATAGATCCCTGCCATGGAGGGACATTGCAGCCAAGGAAGCAGATAGCAATAAGAAAGCATATGCTGGTAAGTTACTGAATTCAGGTGTTCTGCTGTTTCATTTTGGCATAACACAGCTTTGTGAAGTTGTGGTTTAGCCACTGCACCATGCAGTTATGCACTCATTAGCTAAGTATGTTGCACAATCATGCCAATAATTATTTTATGTGTCTCCTAGCTAGGTCAGGTTTTAACTGATGTCTATTGCCTATATTCTAATACTGAGCTATTATTTCAGTTTGGGTCTCAGAAATCATGCTTCAGCAGACCCAGGTTGCCACTGTGGTGGAGTACTTCAATAAATGGATAAAGAAGTGGCCAACAGTTGAGGCCTTGGCCACTGCTGACCTGGACGAAGTTCTGAAGGTCTGGTCAGGACTGGGCTACTACTCCAGAGCCAGGAGACTTCATGAAGGAGCTCAAAAGGTAATTTGAATAGGCATGCTTACTTTTTATTGTGCATTTTTGGTCCATTTATGTACCTAGATGCAGAGCAGAAGTTGTGGGTTCAGTTGAGTTAAAGGAAGGGTGCCACCTTTTGGACACAACGCAGTTTTTACAAGATTAGCCTCACATGAACCTAAAAACCGGCTTCACTTACCTATGCTCGAGACGGTCAGCATTGAATCCGCACGTGAAGTTATCATTTGCGAGTTTTGCTGCCAGCATTCGGGCAGGCAAAAATCTTCAGCACTATTTCCTCGTCGTGTTAAGGGTATTTTATAAAACATGAAATCAGCAAAGGTATGTATAAAAGTTATACTTTTGAAGCATGTTTTATCATTTTGAAAGGGTATATTTTTTCTTTATGGTATACACTTAAGTTTTAAAATTTTAATTGGGAAGTTTTTCTAGTAAGTTGCATGAAGGGTGAAGGGTTCCATAGATCTCTTAAGCATTGTAAAGGAAAAACCTTTACTCGACTTATTTGATGTTCTTTAACTGTTGGCAAATATGGCCAACAGTTACCTACTTGGTTACCTACAACTTAGTTCAAATCATGTTATCTTCTTCCTTTTTATTTGTTCATCTTTTTGTCTCAGTTGCGCCATCAATGCAAATGGCAGAATGATATGTTGCCATGACAACAGGATATGCCAGCCGTCCTAGCTGCCACATCAAACGACCTTGAGTTGTGGTGATATAAACAACGATCTTTTTTTTGGCCAATGTATTAAATGCAATGTTTCGGTTTTTTTGTATATTGTGGACGCGCTAACCACGTCTAAAAATTCAAATAAGTAAAATAGATTCATAGAACAAAAATTTCGGAAGGTGGCACCCTTCCTTTAATGTTTGCTCACTTAGCTGATTTGCCATGGTCTAGCCTGGCATCTTCCTGGTCTCAGTTTGCTTCTAATGAATAATGTTGAAGTGGTGTATGGAGTACACCCTATGGAGTAGGTGAGCTATGAGCAGTAAAAGCTGTCATTTATCCCTCCATCAACCTCCTGTTCCTTTACTCACTCTCCCTGACCTCTGCACTCAGGTGTGTACCGACCTGGAGGGCCGGGTGCCGGACTCGGCCGAGGCTCTGCTCCGACTGCCCGGAGTCGGTCGGTACACGGCCGGCGCGGTGGCGTCCATTGCGTTCGGCCAGCGGACGCCCGTCGTTGACGGTAACGTGGTGCGCGTGCTGGCCAGAGTTCGGGCCGTCGGAGCCGCCTCCGACTCCAAGGTGGGTTTAGCGACGGAGTCGCTAAGCGGATAACTGGTGAAAGTCGTTATTAATCTTGAGCTTATTGTCGGAACTTATCGGCAACAAGGACGTCGTCCCTCAATGGCAAATGGCGATATAGACCTGATTTTTGACAGAACCAACGTAGAACCAACGTAGATTATCTCGCCCGTAAACGGCGATCTGCCACCTTCGCCCATGCAGGGGGGGTTGGTGCGACCCCCCCCCCTTGGCGTTTGAAAACGGAGCGTCGTAGAGCTTAGCGGAAAAGACCAACGGATTGCTCTCGCCGAGATCTCGCGATTGGTGGTATATTTTTTGGTCCTAGGTCAACATTTGACCTACTTTTGACCGGTCAAAGGTCAAATTTTCGGAAAAATAGACTTTTTTTCAACTTTCCGCGGCGATTGCGGCAAAACGGTGGGAGATATCGACTTGAAACCTTCACTATCGTGTTCCTTGATCAATTCTCTATCGTTTGGTATGTATTTCGTTTCCCTAGCTCTAGAAATGGCGCGTTGGGAGCGCCGGAAGTCGGCAAGGTCACAGTCGGGGGCAGAAATTCGAAAAATCAAAAGTTAAATTTTTGAAATCTGATTGTATTTTTGGATTTGGGAGGTCCATTTGCTCCCTATAGAAGCTAATATTGCTGCATATTCCCATTGAGGTGACAAGAATTAGCAAAATAGTGGTTCGGGCGCTTTTCAAAAATAGTACCGGACGCTGTTCCTCTTGTGACGTCATAGCTCCGTGACCTGACCTGACCCGGTCAAGTTTCTTATACCATATGATAGCCAATACTTGCCCCAACATGCATGGGAAGTTTCATCACGATCCATCAACCGATCTCCGTACCACCGGCAGGAAACCTCGGGCGTTGGCACTCAGTTTGTGAAAATCCGGCCGGAGGCTGTTCCCTTTGTGACGTCATAACTCCGTGACCTGACATGACCCGGTCAAATTTTTTTTATCAAAAGATGCGCAAGGTTTGCCCCATAAGGTACGCAAAATTTGGCGGCGCTGCGCGCCGCCGTTTTTGCACTATTTCCGAAAAATTTCCGAAAAACCTCAGGGGGGGGTTGCACCAACCCCCCCCCCCTACATGGGCGAGGGTTAACATATTTATTCTTTCTGCAAATATTCGATGAAGACTTATTTGGATGAATTTCTTATCGTAGATGTCGCCACTGAGCAAATTTTACCCGTTGGTAGCTGGTGGGTTTGCTGTTTGTTCGCTAGCTTTGTTTGTTTGTTGACCAGTCCCGTATCATGCCTCGGCAGCCGGTGACCGACTGGCTCTGGAAGACGGCCGGTCAGCTGGTGGATCCGGACCGGCCTGGCGACTTTAACCAGGCCCTGATGGAGCTGGGGGCGACCGTGTGTACTCCACGGGAGCCTGCCTGCCGCACGTGCCCGGTCCGGCCGCAGTGTGCCGCGTACAGGCTGACCGGCCAGCGTAACGGTGAGTGACCGAGACGGACGGATTTCGGTGGACTGGGAACGTAATCGAACTTGGTGTAGATTCAGTTGCCCTTTGTGTAACTTTGTAAGCTGTTGGCTGTTTTGTGGATTCACGAGCCGCTGACTATGTCGAAAATTTCGTCTGATACCGTGGAACTACTCGCATTTTACGGAAGTTTTGTACATATATGTTTTTTTATTGGCGCGTACCGCCGACTGTACTAAGTTTTAACTGTTTATTAGTGAATACATCTGAAATGTCATCACGTTGCTCAAACGTCTTCCAATCATGGGCACTGTTCCGCCGTAGGACCCGTGAAGTCCACCTCGGCCGTCTCGGCGCCGGTCGCGGACATTGAGGAGTGCGGCTCACCGTGCCCGCTCTGCCTTCCTACCGACCTCTGGGAGACGGAGCGGGGAGTGCTCAACTTCCCCCGCAAGCCGCGGAAGGCAGCGCCGCGCGCCGAACAGGTGGCCACCTGTGTGCTGCACAGGGACCGGCGCCGCTTCCTGCTCTGCCAGCGGCCCGAGTCAGGTAGGTGGCGCTGCTTACTGCTCACTGCTTATTTCAGAAATAAAACTGTGTTTTGCTCGTAGGCACTTTTGGATGATGAAAATGTAGCACATCATCCTCAATGCAGTACCATTTCATCCGTTGCTGTTGGAGTCATCCTACAATTGGTTTAGCACTAATCTTTTGACTCAATACTAATGCGGGCTAGTTTGGCTCTATGTTTGATGTTTTAGATAAATATTTGTTGAGCTTGGTACTGATTTAAAAGCGTCTGTCACTATTTGCACACCATCGCCGTCCGATTCCACCATGACCATCCTGCGTAGTTCTTTGATTAACACGCTGTGTCGCTCCACCAGGTCTACTGGCGTCACTGTGGGAGTTTCCCTCTGTCCAACTCTCAGAGGAGGAGCCCTCAGACTCTGCCGTGGACTCAGCCCTCCGCCGCCTGCTGAGCGGCCCTCTGGCCCCGCCGGCCGGCCCGCTCCAACCCGTGGGGGACATCACCCACATATTCAGTCACATTCGCCGAGTGTACCGGGCGCGCTCCGCCCCGCTGAGCAGGGAAACGGAGGAGCCGCCGGTGCCCGAGGGCTACCAGACCGCCCGCTGGGTGTCCCGAGAGGATCTGCTTCAGGCCGGCATCCCCACTCCGGTCAGAAAGGTAACTGCAGCGAATTTAATGAGTGTGTGTTGTTTTGATTAGATTTATTGCGTGTTTGGTTGAAATAAGACTGCTGGTGCTTGCTCGTAATGTTTCGTTTTCATTGTGAATTCGGTCCACAGCTCTTGTCCTGGCTGCCGTTTTGTTTAAGCCGTATTCCTATTCCTAGCCTTCTCGCAAACCTATCGCTAATTCTAGCTATTCTCTTTGTATTTAATGTGACCGTCTAGCTCAACCCTCTCTTCTCTTACCCTTCCTAATTCTTTCGCCAGATTCTGAAGCTATTCGAGGCTGAGCCGACACCGAAGCGCGCTCCTGCCCGGACTACACAGAAGTCTGACGGTAAGCGGCAGGCGTCACTCACATCGTTTTTCGGTCCGGCGACCCGCCGCCGGCGCACAGAAGAGGCGGAACAGAACTAGTCAGTCGAGGTGTCGGTGCCTCCTGCTGAGAAGGCAGAGACTCTCTTGGAGGTCAGTGCCTATGGTATGCTGCTGCGAGACACTGGTGTGCCTCTGAGAGCGGCCAATGGGGCTCAACGGTATTGACGTTTTGCCATAATGCGTGGAGAGAGTAGCTCGGCGGGGCGGGGCAGCTGTTGGTGGGACGTGCCTTACCGTTAACCGGCACGTCGGAGTGTGAAGCTACTCAAGACAAGCTATGTTGGGTTCCTATTCCAGATAGGGTGGATAATGGATAGTTTTCGTGCCTCGTGTTTTGAGTGACGTCGTTTGTAGATCTTTTGCCGAGTTTTAGTGAATTTTCCATACTCATAACTCCTAATGTTCTATCATTTTTTAGAGGTGAGGTAACCATGTCGAGTACCTGAAAGCCATCGCAGATAGCATTGAATGGGGATACGAAACGAGTCAGAAAGACTTTTGTGCCATTCTCATTGGGAGTTCCTGTGTCATTGCCTTGCCGATTGCCTGTTGCTGATTATTCAGCACAAAACAAACATACCCGATGATAAGCTGTGGTATTTGCCATGTAGCAGTACATTTTGTAGGTCTTTTACAAGCTCGTGTCTCCCGTTGGCTCATGACAGCACGCAATATAGTTGTTACAATTTCACACAGTGACTTTATCGTGTTCATCTGTAAGCACGTTTCACTCTGACAGGCGTTTTCAGTGATGACTGACAATTTAATGACGCTGGGATTGGCGACGTGACATTTTGCGCTGGGTGGACAAGTCGGCAGATCGTGGGCGTCGCAGGTCCTCCTCCGTTCAGTAGACAACTGTCGGTGAGAAGGGACCGGTGGCGCCGGCGTAGTCTACCGCTCGTGCTTTGTACTGGCCTCGTGTCGGCTCAGGACCCTCTGCTGAAAATAGCGTGGGATGTAATCAGGAGATGATATCCATGATAGGAGCACTGATAATAATCGAACAACGAGAGCGACTAGCAGCAGCTATGTCGTCAGTTCAATAAGATACTTTTTAGCTGACTTCCAATTCAACACATCATCATGCATAACTGACGTTTCATCATGGATGCTTCGGGTGATATAGAGAACATGTATGTTGAATAGTTACTATGGGATGACTTCCTCGTTTAGGTCCTTGTGTAGATTTTCGGAAAGCATTTATGCTTAGACCAGCGACCACTAACTTCACTTGCCCGACTTACCTGGCGTATCTGGGGACCATTGGAATAAGTTGAAAATCGTATCCAATGGGTTGATTCGACGAAACTTCTCGTTAGACTCGTTCTCGGCTCGGAAGAACACCTCGTACGTTAGAATGCACCTGTCGGTCGAGTGGGACCATTTGAGATAGGTCTCGGTATGAAGTCAACGAGACCAGACAAAAGTAGTTCATATCGTAGTGCTACGTTATGATTGCTTCCGTCAGTATTGTCGACTGACAAGATTGCATCAGTGGGCTTGATTCTTCGATGGTGTTTGTTTTACGTTCTCGCGTTTTTTCGCCATTGTTCGGAGTTAAGTTATTCGTTGTCCTTCAACGTCCAATGATTGGCCTGCCATCGCTCAATCATTCTCTGCTGGTTTCGTCCTCCATCGTTCCGTTCCTCGCACTGGAGCTATCTAAATCTATCCATCTGTTCTCTTACCCACCTGGTGTCGACCAGTCGGTCATCCCAGACGATCAGCACCTCTCCGCGTGTGACTGGCTGCACCCTCAGTCCAGTGACGGGTCCCGGTTGGTCGCCGGTGCCACAGACGTGTACCAGAGTGACAGACGGCAGTGGCAGGCGCAGCTTCACAGACAGGCGGCCGGAGAGGAGCGGCAATGGTGGACCCATGCGACGAGCGCCCTGAGGGGGAGGCTGGGGTCAAGGAAGAATGTGAAAATGTTCTGAACTGACGGCGCTGTTTTGTAGGTGATCGAGGTGTTCGTGTAACGCACCATACACTGTTTTAAAACATAGATGCCATGACAGGAGCCGGCAAGCATCCTTTTCCATCTCACAAGCACCGTTTGTTACGCACTGTTGTTGATTGGCTCTCATACCTGTGCCTGTCTCATCTCCTCCATCTGTGTCCTGTTGGGGAACACGGGGCTGCCCTGCCGCACCCATATGTGATACGGGCTGGTCAAGCGGTTGTCCATGGTGTATACGGTGTAGTACCACTGCTGATCTGGAACGGTCGACAGAGGCTCACGGGTCGCGACGTGACGACAGGATAAAGTACGCACGCAAGATGGCATTTCTGATCGTCTCAAATGCCAAGCGCGTCAAACTTTGCCGTTTGTTCCTCAAACCCTGACTTCTTTTCCTATTATTAATTTATGGGCAAGCTCAACAGAGCTCATCTCGACACAGTTGTCTGATATAAACGTTCAGCACCTGTTCCAAAGACCTCATCTCGAATCTATTTCGTTCCATTTACCCTTTTCAGTAGCATGCGTACCCTGCTCGCTATGCTTACCTGTCGGCATGGTGAAGTTATTGATGTGCACATGGACCGTGGTGTCTGCCCCTGGCTCCTCGGCTGAGTCTCCCCGGGTGAGCAGGACCGTCAGTGATCTGTTCCGGTCACCAATAGATGGCAGCACGTATAGTGAACTGTGGATCGTGGCAACAAACATCTCGTTACATTGAATTCTGGAATCGGCTGACGACGCACTACCGCATCGACTAGTTTTTATCAATGTTTCCCTTGTTTCTGAGTCATCAAAATTCTGAGTTGTTTGTTGTCCAACAGCACTACTCCTGTTTACCTCAAAATGTTACTTTTCTTCATGAAGCTTTTCGTGCAACCGATGTTATTTTTCTGCCTGCCAGATGTGACTTGGTGCAGCTAGCTTTTACCTGGGCATGTGTTTGGCGGCGAACCACAGCTGCCGAGAGCCCAGTTGGGCCAGCAGTGCCATAACTGAGAAGCTCGGCTTCAGGACATACTCTGGGTGTCTGTCTGATGTCCGGTTCATCTGAAACCTAAAAATCCGCCTGCCATCACCCCCTGACTCTGGGAATCGTGGCCTGCAACAATCTCAAACATTTGTTAGGTCTTAGATAAGCTACAGATTGGTACACACTCGTTTTACACACACAAAAGGGATAAAGGTTACCGATCCTTTTCGCCCAATACCTGGCGAACAGAGTCCTCTGCTGGAAGTAGTGAGGGTGGTAGTTGAGGAAGGCGTTGTCGTTGCTCAGCAGGCTGTAGTTGTACTTGTTGCCGGTGGCGGTGCGCCACTGCTGGTGTCTGATGATGTTGGACGCTATCATAGCCGCGTAGGTGACGTCGGCTCGCCACGGCCGGGCCCGCCACCAGCCCTTCTCCGGGTCGGCCTCGCTGTGGGAGGGAGAGATGGAGAGACCTGGAAGGGCATGGACGCGTTCCCAACCGCGACATACACGCTGAGTGTATTGATAGAAGAATCAGTGATATTATGTGGTATTACCTGGATATGTGACTAGTTTTCTGCTAAAGTATGTTTGATTCTGATTGTCTTCGTCAGATAATACAGGTTCCGAAAGTGCCGTTTGCCGGAGAGCATTTTTCAAAGGCACCTAGGAAGCTCATCTTTGAAAACTTAGGCTTCTGAAGTGAAGAAGACATCTTCCAATTGGCATTAGCACATAGCAGCAGTGACGATACCAGTGCTGACGGTCCTCACTCGTTAAACACGGGCAGCTGTTGCACCTCGGGGAACCTGGCTCGCAGCTCTCGCAGCGTCTGCACCTCGGCAGAGAGGATGGAGCGCACCTCCTGCTCGCCTTTCCGGTGAAACGAGAGGAAGTCGAGCTGTGGGGCGGCGTGCCTCAGCAGCGCCCAGCACAGGGTGCTGAAGTGGGGAGGTCGGCACGAGCCGCCCGGTCCGCCCAGCCTCAGCCGGCCGTCGGCAGCGCGCAGTCCGCGCCGGCTCGCCCAGAAATAGTTCAGGTACCCTGCCGAAAATGGGGGTTGTGAAGATGAAGAAAGGCTGTGCTTCATGACGGCCAAAAATCTGCGTTGTTCGCCCTCCACAAACTCGCTTGTTTGTTACCGGATACTACTTTTCTTTACCTTGTCCTTAGTTTATCAATATTGCTATTGCCCTAATTTGGCTTAGTACAGGTATTTTAGCTTAGTACTGAAAGGCCTAGTTTTCATCATCATACCTGGCACGGTAATGTTGAGCGTGTCGAAATCGTGATGGTCGGGCTCGTTCCAAGTTTCGAAGTTCCATTGTCGGACCTCGTCTATGCCGTAGCGCCCTGTGCTTCATGGGCCAGCCACATGATCTTGTCAGTGAGCGCTTTTATCAATGAGCCAATAGAAAAACAGCAATAAAAGATTTGCGATGCTGTAAACGGTACCTACTAACCAGGGCTACTGATGAATATCCGCATTCTTGTTGGTACGTTCGAGTTGGCACGTTTGCATTATTGTTCCAAATCAAGTATGTCTCTTGTCATATCTGACCTGGGATTTGAGTAGGTACCTACTTACACAACAAACACATCCATCGATTTGCTTCCTTTGCTGGCGGTTGGTTGGGTACTTATGCTTACCTTACAGTCCATAGATGGCGCTAGTGGTGAACGCCTGAAAGTATGCTGTACCGCATTACATGAACCTGGATTCTGGGCGCGCCCGTTCGGTGCGGTGTTGAGCGGCTGATGCTTTACATTCACGTAGTATAAATTTTAATATAATGTGTGAATATTGTAAGCAGTAAAGCAACTGAATGCATAGCTTGGACGGCTTGAACCCACCTGCATAACGCTCGGCCATAGCGCGAACGAGCTGGGTCCATCTCCGCTGCTGGTCTTCGCTGAGGAAGTCGGTGAACTGTCCGCCTGGGTTGCCCATTAGCTCGAACCCTGGCCTCAGTCCATTTGACACCAGGGCGTCCAGAAACGTGTCCAGATGAGTGAAGTTATATGTCTGGCTTCCAGCACTTCCTCAGAAAGATAGAAAGTTGGATATATTTTAATCAGCGACTCGTTTTCAATTGCTGGATTTGATTGTAATTTGACCATGTCAGCGGTCTCAATTCTTGCTCCATTTATTTATTACGAAATCAAATGGATGGCTATTTGAAACTGCCCCGACGGTTATTTATAGCGGATGCAATTTTATAACTGATACCATAGACAAATTGATTCTGGTCTCCTCACCCTGGTTTCACGAGGTCCAGTAGCCAGTGGACCCGCACCTGCTGTAAACCCCTCCACGGCAGGCCACCAATCAGCGACAGGCTCGTGATGACGTCACGACCGGTCAGCTTTATTGGGTCCTGATGTGGCATTCCAGGGCTGAAAAAGGTTTATTATAGTGTTTTATATCGCATGACTATTGGTTTAACTTATACCTACCTATGCGCAGATCTGTATGAACTGATAAATCGAATTAACACGGACTTCAAAAACAAACAAACAAACAAACACCGACACAAAGACCTTCCCGTTTACGGATACTTTATCGTCTCGACTACGAGTATTTTCTGCACTTACCAGAAGCCAGTGGACGTCCAGAAGTGGGGTAGGGGGCCAACAGGTTGACCAGCGTCCACCTGGACATCAGCGACGGCCTGTGCTCCGACCCCGGGCCCGGCCAGGGTCGTCAGAACTGACCACGCCGTCAACACTGACCACACCGTCAGACAGAGACGGAGAGGCGACATCGGCGATCAGCGACGACACCGGAGACTCGGGGTGATCGCCACTCTGACACACAGTTGGCTCAATACTGTCTTCACCGGCACACGGATAGGGGTGCTTGCTGAAAATATTAAAAAGGAGATGCACTTGCTGGATGTCGTCACCGTTTCGCCTTGTTTCGCCAGCGACCGTTTTGCCAGCGATGCTCCTCTAACTTGCACGTTTAGTCACACGTCTCGTCAAGTCTCTGCTGACCGTGCGATCGCACTCTCTTTGCTGAGCGAATAGCCACACTCCCCTCAGCTAGCCTGCCTTCCGCTGTATGATCACGAGGCCTGGCATCCCGCCCTCTCTCACTCCTCCCCTCCCCAGCTTGAGCTAAACACGGCGTGTTTACACAGCAGGGGGTCTGGACCTCTTAGCACTCATCGCTGAAACGTTAAAAGCAGCGTAACAATCAACTCATCTATAGCAAAGACCCGTGTAATTTATGTCTACTTATTACGCCTACTTTTCGTACCCACATTTTATCAAGCAACAGTGACCAGGGGCGTCGCCACGGATTTTCGGTTGCCCCCCCCCCCCCCCCCCCCCAGACTAACTAAACTCATAAGTATGGTATTGTCGCCGATACTTTTTCAGGCCGTTGCATTGTCTGTCTAATGGATCGAATTCCTACACAGTAGGTACACGTCCGAAGTTCGATTCAATATGACACGGTTAAGGGCAAAGCCTCTTGACTTTTGACAGGGTATAATTGTTCACATATGCCTCCAATCTGATATGTAATGCACACATATCTGCGTGTGAGGGTGCTTTATTATGCACAACTCACAACGTCTTTTCCACTCGAGTGGGAGTTGGCGGCGCCGCGAAAATTGGCAAAATCACTGGGCAAAACAGCTCCAAAACACATAAATTTTACAGCCTGTGTAACAAGTTTGATACCAGAACATCTAAGGTCTGATCACCAAGTCAACTAGCTTTGCCTCTAAACATATGTGTTACTTTCAACCGTATAGCTTTTTCTTATAAGTCTGAGTTTGTTTAAACCGCTCAGCAGTGCGCGTAAGGAATTGAAATCATAGGAGTTTTTAGAAATTGGAGAAAATTTTTGGGGTTATGCCCCCCCCCCCCCCCCCCCGCATGCGTCCAAGACCGTCTTTCTGCATCCGCCAGTGGGCAAGAAACGTTTTAACGCTCAGTCAAAAGGAAAAGGCTCATGATCACGAATTATTTTACCGTGCTTCGGGTTTTAAGAGGCCTGCCCGCTGTTGGAGATGGAGTCGGAGTCGATCAATCAACTCCGCAGCCCCCTTAAAGGAAATAGTTCACTTTCACGAAATTATTTTTTTTGCAATGGATTTATGATTTTTTATGTTCAAAATGATCAGCAAAGAAAATAAAACCTATTTATAACAAAAGATTATTTTCTATATTTTGATATAAGAAGAACTTTTCAGTTTCTGTAAGGCACAGGCGATCCAGTATGAAAAGAGCATGGGTTCCGAAAATTCTTCAGAAACTAGAGAAATTATCGCGGCCACCGGCATTTGGGCGATCTGCTGCTGCTGAATGTCCTTATTGATCAGTAAGAGAATTTCTCTTGAGTTCTCGTAGATAATTTCACTAGTTTCTGAAGAATTTTCGGGACCCATGCTCTTTTCATACTGGATGCGAATATATGCAAGGCACACATCCTCAACGCAATACACCTTTTTCGGGACGAGAAATAGAATATCTTTGCCTAGGGTGATCGTTGGGCTGTAAATGCTCCTGATTTATGCTCGTCTCAGCCCAAGCTACGGAACTGCTATTCCAGTTCAAAACCCATGTTAAAAAGTGAACTATTTCCTTTAACCCGCGCCGTGCTGGGGAGAGCGTTTTTATACACAATACACAATACACAATACCCCCTTCAGGTTTTTCGCGAATATCTCAAAAAACGGCGGCGCTGTGCGCCGCCGTTTTGGGTACACCTGTTCAGACATCTTTTCCACACGTGTTGTGAAAATTTCAGACCCGGGTCGTTCAAGGTCAGGTCATCAGGTCACGTCAAGTGAACTTACCTCGGAAAAGTTTTAAGGCTCGCTTTAGCTACACCGACTAAACGATCACTTTGAAAGTGTCAACGATTGATAAGAATAACAGTGTATGCAATGTATATCTCAGATTTTCTATATCTGTGACCTAAGGTCAGGTCAGTTTTGCGACCTCTCCATTATAAGTCAATGGGAGAAAATGGAAATGCGCCTCTTTTTGACAAATTTCGTTCAAAACGCTCCCAGACGTCCGTTCATAGGTAAACATGACACCTTGAATCGGAAAAATGCACCGGTGACCCCTCTGTATGCCCCTGAGGTCATCTCAGGTCATGATCGGTCACCAGCAGTTTTTTGGCTATAACTTTTGATAGAGACGTACTACAGCAGTGAAAACACGTCAGATGTGTTCAGCTCGACGATACGGATCGACTGATATGCAACATAACCCTTTCCGGTCAGGTCATGACCTTGACCTGAGGGTAAATTTTCAAAATGACCTTTAAAGGTCAACATATAGTTCATACGACGCGTGTCGACGAGAGGAACAGCTGGCAAACGTGATGTTGTGGCTCTCTTGAGTCAAAAGTTATTACCGAACAACATTTTTCGTGAAAACGGCTATTTTTAGAGTTTTTGCCCTTTGGAGGCTAAACCGTTGACCTGAGGTCAAATATGAGAACATTTCTAAGAAAGGTCTGTAAAAGGGCTATCGAATGCGCTTTTCTGCGGCGCTGTAGCTCTATTAGTTCCCGAGGTAGCCGTTGGCAGTTTCCAAAAATGTTGAAATGGACTAAATTTGACCTCTGATGCCCTCTGGTGACCTGATCTTTGACCTGACCTAAAAAATGGCCGAAGTGTTTCCGTCATTATTTTTGACGCTTTTTCGATTGCCGCATACCGCGTGTCGTGTCAAAGGGACATCGGAGCAGTAGCAAGGAAATCAAAAATTGGTCTAGGCATTGTTGGAAACACCTATATCAGTTCAGGGCTGTCGATTGCTTTTCCGAGTTTTTCATCTATCAGTCTTGGAAATATATAATGAGATGTGCATTTACGCCTTCATCACCACGGCGAAGCTGACAGTATTAAGTGTAGAGCACCCTTTGTCTACTTGTCAGTTTATGGTCAGTTACCTCCGTTTACGCGATTAAGAGCTATGCCTCAATTTTTCTTATGCGCCGGTGCTGCTCATCATATGAGTCATATTCAGGTGAAGTTGCTCGTCGGTGTATAGGAATTTTCGGTTTCACGGAGTTTCCTATTATGCATTGGAATTAAATAAAACAACTCACCCGCATTCGTGGGTGTTTTTTGTGGGGGACGTCCCCCCCCCCCGGATTCCTCGACTGGGTGGACGTCTGTAGACGGCACGAACGCCAACAAAATAAACTAAACACGCCCATGGACATTCCGAACAACTCCTTGGCTGGCAATGCACATGTCAATAAACAGTTGCACCTATGATCTGAGCCACATGGCCAGCAGAGCTGGCCTTAAAACCTTGTAACAGCCCACTGTCTGCCAGAGGCATTGACGCCACCACTCTGGTCTGACCATGCAACTCACACCGCTAATGTGCCTGTGCCTGTGCGCCGCGGGTGTGACCGTGCTGAAAGGAACGGCAACCGCTGCCCCGGACTCAACCCTCAGTCATCCCGCAGCTGTCGACATCGTCAAGGGTATCTCGGAGGCCTGTGCCGAAGCTGCGCGCGGCGAGATTGAGCGGCAGCTGATCGCAGCGCGAAACCAGAGCCTGGCAGACACGAGCTCAGCGCAGCAGCAGACCGTGCAGGAGACCCTCGCCGCCCTTCAGAGAATCCTGCAGGAGATCTGGAGGGGCCGGTGCTGCGCGCAGGAGTCGCCGGCCGCCGCCAGGACGCCGGAAGACGGCGAGTGTCCGTTTGGCTGGAGTCGTCATAAGAACAGCTGCTATTTCGTCACCCTGCAGAAGACGTCCTGGTACCTGGCGCACCACTCGTGCGCCAGTCAGCAGCGGGGGGCCCGTCTGGCGTCGGTGCGCCTCGACTCCAGTCAGTTCATCGAAGCTCTGGGCGCCCCCGACGTGTGGCTGGACCTGGTTCGTCTTAACGACGACGGGGTGTTCGTGTGGAGCGACGCCTCACCACTGGACTACACCAATTGGTCACAAGATCAGCCCAACAACATGAACAAAAATGAGAACTGCGGCCTCATGGGTGAAAACCAACATCAGTGGTATGATAGGAATTGTAATTCGCTGCATTATGCATTGTGCCAGTTTGATCAATTTTGAATTTTGAGTACGAATTCGTTAGCAATGTTATGCACCGCGGCAATCACGAAATGTGCGCTGTGCACGTTTACAGGTCAGTTAGACGGTTTTCTCCGTTAGTCAGTTCATCCTTTCTGCGGTGACTTTGCTGTGCCTTTTTTTTGCCCTTTACCCTCGAAGCCGTGATGATCGTGTCTACCTACTACATCAAACCTACGGTCAGAGTAGGTCACTCACAGACACAAGGCCTGTCCGCCAGCGTGCCTCCATTGTCGAGCTCGAGACTCCAGAAAACAAGTCACGCCGGGTAAGAGCTAACGTGCTCCGATTGAGCACAGGGAGACTTGCTCAACCGAACCAGAAATTAGCGGACAAGCCCGCGACAAAGAATTAAAACCTGTAATGTCCATAGGTGGCGGAACGGGGGGGGTGGCACCGGGGCACCGTGCCTCCCTTTAATTTGGGCATTTAACATTAGCCCTATGGGCGTTGCATGGAAAGAATGGGACCAAAAGTCGGCAGTGCCCCCCCCCCCTCCTTAATTGAAGGTGTTCCGCCGCCATTACTAATGTCACTGGACAATAGCTAAACGTGCGTGATAATGAGTGCGAGATGCGTGTGTTTACTGTTTACCGCTGGTTCTGGCAACGTGTCTTAGAACTGAAGTGAGCTGCCGAAGTAGGCTCGGGCAACACGTGCGATCCGGAAGCATAACGAGCCTCCTTGCTTGCCATGCACGGCAAGATCTGTGGGATCGTGCGCGGGAACTACTTTCAGACTGGGGGGGGGGGGGCACACATAATAGAGATCAACCTAGGGTACCCCCAAATCTAGTTTTCTCACCGGTTTTAGGCCACTTATTTTTCATCCATCGGGTTTTTTTTTAACCAAAAAAGAAAACATTTGCAAAACAAGTACGGTATTCCGTCTCAAAGTTGTGGGGGCCCCAGAGTTGGGGAGGTAAGCTGCTCCCACTGCCCCCCCCCCCCCCGGTTCCCGCGCCTATGGTGTAAGATGTTCAATTCTGCAAGTTGGTGGTAAATGCTTGGTGGACGCGTGCTCGACGCTGATGCGGAGTTTTGAGTCGACGACTTTGAGCTCTCAAAGCAAATGCGCTTTTATCTCTAAATAAACTTGCTATGCAGATAGAATGCGCATTATTTTGTTTGTATTTTTCCTTTCTGCTTGTCCTTTTTGTGTGAAAGAATTGTTGCATTATGCAAGGAACAAAATTCAGCACAGTGTACCCCAGAGTTGAACAAATATGTGACTCAACGCCCAGATCATGATGTAATTCGGTGCCCAGTACCAGGGATGGGTCGTTTGCAGCATTATATTATAACTTTCTTACATTTCTTTTTTAACAGAGGCGTCACCACGGATTTTGAACGGGGGGACTGATTGACCGACGAAAAACCCAAAAGTGGACATTATTACCGTGCTTAACCCGCGCCCTGGTGGGGGGGGGGGGGCTGTTATTGTCCCCCCTCCAGACTTTTCGATATATCTCCAGAACTGCTGCGCCGATCGTCACCAAACTTTCAGTACCCTCCCGGGCTTCAATTTTACACATTGTAACCAAACATTTTTTCCAGAGGCTATGATAGGTTGGTCGGAAATGACGTCAGAGTGACGTCATGTTCTGCCGTTTTCGACCCAAAAAAAGGTTTCGCGGGAAGAGCTGTCAGGCCTATAGCTTTGAAAATACAGAAAAATGATAAGGACATAAAAGCTGTATAATTGACAGGGCTACGCAACTGTTATCTCGGATTTTTGAAATTTCGAGTTTTGACCCCCAAAAAAACTATTTTTTGGATATATTAGCCAAAAAATTCAAGTTTTTTCTAATTTCGGGAAAAAACGGAATATATATGATAGTACCTACCGTGTTCTATCTACACACCAAATTTCAGATCGATATCTCTTTTTTTGGCCAAGTTAGCGAAAAACTTCAAAAATGATGACGTCAAAATTTTCAAAACTCATTTTTTTTTGCAATTCTGGACCACGTAGCGCAAAACAAAGACCACCATTAGACTCGCCGTGACGAGCTGCATCGAATCGATACCCATTTTATGCAAAAATATCAACTTTGAAATTTGACCTTTTTTGACCTGACATTTTTTTTAATAAATTTAGTCCGAACCTTTTGATAGGAAGGATTGACAAGGACAGAGCCGCCGCTAAGCGAAGCTTGTTGCGGTGACCCTACCCTCTACCCTCCGATCGCGCAATTCCGGTACTATATGGCAGAATTTAGAGTCCAAAGTTTAACGTGCGCACATAGCCGCGCACGGCCGGTCCCCTCACTGACTTCGCCTGGCTACGGCCTGCCACCAACCGCAACCATACCTGTCAGGAGGCCCATAAATGTCGAGCGCCCGTCGCGCTTCGAACCCCGACTGTTACAACCGGGAACGCGTGCTCTCACCACGCGGAGTCCAACGCTCTACCAACTGAGCTACGGGACCGGCGACATTGACCTGACCTCCACCAGGGTCCAGGAAGTGACTTAAACCGTTCCTGATGGTCATATTTATATGACCATCACCATATGTGATGGTTATATGACCATATGTGTTGGTTATAACCAACACCATTGATTTGGAAATGAAAAACTGGCCATAAAACATGCATCGCACGCACAGCCCTAGTAAAATTGGGTTAACCGTCACCCGCACATGCCATTTTCCCATCCTAGAACGCACATGGGGGGGGGGTTGCCGCCCCCCGCGCCATTTCGTTCCTGTTGGAGATAGAGCTTCGCGGTAAGACCAAAAAGATTCTTTGGGAAGAGACGAATCCAATGATACCCAGCAGGGATGCGGAGCCGTGGAAATTTCAGACGGCTCCGGCTCCGGCTCCGGCTCCGGAGAAAAAAATCGGCTCCGGCTCCGGCTCCGGCTCCGGGTGAAATGTTATGGCGGCTCCGGCTCCGGCTCCGGCTCCGAGTAAAATGGTCCGGCTCCGGCGGCTCCGACTCCGGCGGCTCCGGCTCCGGCGGCTCCGGCTCCGACTCAGTACATCCCCTACGCAATCAATTAAATACGGGTGGAAGAAAAATTGGATTGGTTATACGCGTTACTCTTTGCCATGACCGGCTCACCGCGTCCCCGTGCAAACGCACCTCGGAGAGAACTGGCAGAACAAAGGGCTAGGAAGCGATGGCATTGGAAACGCAGTCGCCGCGAAACGGAGTTCAGTGAACCATCGTAAGCTGACACCCGTCTCGGCTGCATTGGGGGGTGAGAGGTGGGGGGGGGGGGGGGGTGTGGGATGAGACGGTGCTGGGAGTCGCAGTCCACTGCACTGGTTTGAAAACAATGGCCGTCACCTGATGACTGGTCCTCATGTTCTGGGGATGCAGTAGACGTGGGGGGGGGGGGGGGAAGAGCAAACAGGAAGTTGTTTGCGTACTGTGGGATACTGGGGATATTCGGATTTTTTCATTCACTTGATGGCCCATGACGTAAGTACCATATGTTTTACTGCCTTGTACTGTCAAACCGAACTAGGTCAATTATTTTTTTTTTCCTCTTCAAAAAATAAAAAGGAGCCGGAGTCGCCCCCTTTTTTGGCGGCTCCGGCTCCGGCTCCGGCTCCGGGCTATATTGTTTCACGGCTCCGGCTCCGGCTCCGGCTCCGGGCAAAATATGCCGGCTCCGGCGGCTCCGGCTCCGACTCCGGCTCCGGCTCCGCATCCCTGATACCCAGTTTTACCTTCTCAGGTCTGTCATTGACCTTCCAGGTCAGGTCAAACTAAAAAAATGTTGCTGTTTCGGGTCACCGCTGGATATCAAGTGCGCTGCTTATCATATACCGATGACGATGCCGTTTTCTGGTGCCAAGCCAGCTAGAACCTCTTTGTCACACTACCCGACCAGGATTTTGCTGCTGAGGTCATTTCAGGTCAAGGTCAATGATATGTGTTTGTATGTCTGTATGTGTCTGTGTGTAGGTATACTGATGTGTGCACCGATTGTTTATGTGTCCATATTACATGAAATCATGATCTGAGAAGCTATGCAGTCAAAAAACTTCACGAAAGGTAAATTCAGCTTGCCTAAAACGCAATTATTTTAGATGACCTAGGTTGACCTTGACCCTGACCTTGACATCTGTACATCGTCGAACAACATGTTTCATGATAGGTGGGAGGTAAGACTGGCAAAAAAGGCCGAAATCAGGGTGTCAAAAGCTCACAAGCCAACGCAAGATGTTGAGAATTGGTCATTTGGGTCATGACATGACCTGAAAAACAAGGTCATATCTCCGAAACCAAAAACCACAGAAACCTGAAATTTTTCAGTGGACATCAAGAAAGGATAGAGGAGCAGCTATACGAAAAATCAGCCTTCTAGCTCTAAAAATGTTGAGTGCAGAGCAGAAAAAGTACCCCCTCCCCATGTGCGGGCGAGGGTTAATGTGCTGACCCTTGGTGACCTGACCTGTGACCTGACCTGGTATTATCAGTGACCAATAGCAGCATATGTATGTACTAGGCAACTGACGCCCTATCGCTGATTTTCGATAAAATGTGTTTTACTCGATGTTATAGCACATTCCCTAGAAGACCCGTGAACGGCGAAACATTTTATCTTTGACCTGACCTGTGACGTCATCAGTGACCAAACCCCACCAGGGCGTGGGTTAATAAGCCGCTACGTGGGCCTGTAGCGCTGAAACATAACATTATTTCCCTCGTGCCTTAATTTCATGTCACAAACGGTGGCTACACGGCAAGCTAAAAGTTGAGATGATTTCAACTTCTTGCCGGACCGGAAAATCTGGCTCTCCGACCTGCCGGACCGGTCAAAAGAAGTTGCCAGATTTGCCGGCTCACACCAGTTTTCAATTTTCCGGCACGGAATTGGCCATTTTTCCGGCCCGGCAGACGGAATTTTGCCGGTCCAGAATCTAGTGTGAACCCGGCATTAGCTGTGGCCAGCACAGAGGCAGCATTGCCCCCGGCCACACCGATCGAAACCCTTTGTGCCAGCCAGGCTGTTTCCCGTTTGTCCCCGGTGCTTGACGTCAGCCGACGGCCAAGCTCCATCATGAGACCTGTGGCCGCTGGACCCAGGATATTCACGTCGATCATTTTCGTAAACATTTTCTTAAGTTTGACCTACTTTTTAAGTAAATTTTTTATTGACGTGAACTCCGTCGATAAAAACTTAAAGAAGTGTCGACGTGAATACCAAATTATACTTACGAAAGAAAATCGACTTACGAATTCGACGTGAATACGGTCCCAGATGTCTCAAACGCGAAAGGAACGAAAACGTATCTCTCACGGAGAGCGGCATATCGGACGCGCTTGCGTTCTTCCGCACAGCGAGCTGCGCTGCCAGGACTCAAGGCAGAGCTGACGACAGCAGTTGCAGAGAAGGTGTCGCAGCAGGTGTCGTCCCATATCAGGCTCATTCCTCGGCTAGATTACATAATAACTAGATTACATAATAACTTTTTCAGGTAAGTTTTTTTAATGAAATTATATTTTTTATTAAACTTGTCTATTTAGGTATTTCCCTAAAGCTGCCCGCGCATTTCTGCTTGTCGCATTCTGGAGTCATCTTACAGCACCTTCTTCATCTTCCCCTAGACAAAGATAGATGATATAGGTACCAACAGGTAGGTATATTAGACGATCTCACGTACAAAACATCATTCTACACTATCATGCATGGTTGCAAGCTGCCTCGTTCCTTGTTGAAGTTGATCGCTACACTTAAATTGTATTAGTGCACGTTCAAATGTTCTTAGCAAATTTTATTTACCTACGTTTACCGTAAATCTCTCGCACGCGATCCTTTCCGTCGTTGAGCGTATCAGTCTAGCTGGAGCCCGCCGATGTGTTATAGGTATGTTTACCTAAGCTGCCCGGCTGGTCTAGTCCCTGTGGCCGCCCCGGCCTCTCATCATCATCATGGGCATGGGCGGCGGCGGCGGCGTGGTGCGCAGGTTGCCGAGGGCCGGCGTGCCGACGCCCTGCAGGATGACGCCGGGCGCGGCGGGCAGACCGGCCGCCGGCAGCGGGCCCACGTGCTCGGCGTTCGTCTGCACGGCGTTCGTGTTGCCGAAGGCGCCGGTGCCGCGGGAGCCCGTCTGCGTGCTGACGGAGCCGGCGGTGGCCAGGTTGAGGTTGGCGCCGCGCTGGCCGACCGTCCGGCCGCCGGCCACCAGGTTGCCCGCCTGGCTGACCTGCTGGGCGGCCGCCGCGCCGCCGGACAGCGCCGCCGTGGCCGCCGCGTTGTTGAACCGGCCGTTGCTGACGGAGGTGGTCAGGGTGCCGATGTTGCCGAGCCGGCCCTGCGTCTCACTGGTCACGCCGCCCGCCTGGCTGACGTCGCCGTTACCGACAGACGCACCTGCAACACGGATCGGCGTGGATGATTAGTCGGTGATGGGGGGTCGTGGGGACCAACGTGAGCTTGCACGCAAACGGTGCGTTAAAAATGAACTTAATCGTCTTGAAACGGACTAGTTTTTTTAACTAACTGGACAAATTAAACTCGGACATTTGGATACCTTTGTGCATTAATCTGATGCACCTGCAAGTTGTGTATTGTTTGTGTGACGCATTATTTGTATTGTGGAAATACATGTAATTGTATAAACATTTGTTTTCATCATGAGTATTAGTGCACCCTCATCCTGGACCACCCATTGTCCCACCGCAGGCACAGTCACCGGTAGCCGGTGGCGGCCGGCTACCGGCTATTATGATCCCAAACTTCAATGTGACCGTTTAAGTTGATGGCAATACAAATGCCGGAGGGGCACAAAATAAAGGAAGAATAGAATGAATAATATGCTTTGATTTTATTATATTCTTTTTAGCCCGTTTTAAAACAACGTGGGCGCCCTGAACGTTTTCATGGAAACTTGTTTCCAAACGACTTGAAATGACATACCTACATGTGTAGGCACTGACTAGTGACCTGGCTCTATCCCTCCCATATCCACGGACCTCTCCCTACCCCGACATCTGTACGGAGACGTGCCTGCAGTGTCCCGTGCCGTTTGTACTGACCCTGGAGCGCGATGGCGGCGTTGGCGGCCCGGTCGTCGCGCTGGTTGAAGCCGGGCGCCGTCTGCACGCCGATCGAGTTGGCCGCCGCCTGGCCCTGGGCCTGGGACACTTGCGACGAGCCGCCGCGCGTCCAGTCCGTCTGCGAGGCCACCACGCTCGTGCGCACGTTGTTGGGCCGGCCGGAGGCCAGGCCGACCAGCGCGGTCACGAGCAGGGTCAGCGCGAGCATCCTGTAGCCGGCAGCAGAGCGGAGCAGAGGCTGTGGTGACGCAGACTCCCCGCGCGGTGTTATAAGGCCGCGCCGGTGACAGACAGACCCAGCGCGACTGACGTGCTAAGTGGGCGACCTGACGGGTCGCCGTGCGCGTCTCCGGGATGGCAAGCGGCGCTGTTCGGCGTAGGTAGAGAAATGACGGCCTCATTTTTTAGTCGGCTGGCGGATGTTTCTGCCCTATAGGTGTGTATGATGGACGTTCCCTTTGCAGACGCTGACGTCTCCGGGGCCTGAGCGAAGGAATAATTGGCTTTTCGATGTGACCTTTCAGAAACAGTGACAAATACCGTGGCGCCATGTCCAGACATTGCGCTGAGACGCTTACATCGGCCGCTATTCAGTTTGCTCATTGTTGTGTTGACTGTTACCTCCTACAGGCTGCCGGGCTCGTAGTTTGCCAGATGTTACAAATGTGTGTTCAAATCAGGGCTGCGGAGTCGATGGATTTTAGGGTGACTCCGACTCTGACTCCGACTCTGGCTTCAAAAATCGACTCCGCCTCCGGACGGTTCTATCAACCCGCACCGTGCTGGGGGGGGGGGGGGGGAGCGTCACGCCCCTCCCCTCGTTTTTTTGCGAATATCTAAATAAAAAAACGGCGGTGCGCAGCTCTGCCGTTTTTGGTACACCTGTTCCTTTCCGCACATGTGAAAGTTTAGGGCCCGGGTCGTTCACCAGAGGCCAGTTTTACCAACAGAAAAATAGCCGCCTGCCGGAAGCCTACAGGCCGCTTCACATACGGAGCATAAACGCAATGGGCACGTAAGCGGAGAGGGCTTTACCGTTTACGCTCCGTAGGTATGTGAAGCGGTCATAAGGCAAAAAAATCCGGCAGACGGCTATTTTCTGTTGGTAAAACTGGCCTCTGGTCACTTTGAAACTTTCAGAGATTGATAAGAGTAACAGTATCTATAAAACATATGTATCGGATTTTTTTTATAACTGTGACTTAAGGTCAGGTCAATTTTACGACATTTAAAGGGACCCTCCCACCTTAACATTATATTTGAGTTGAGATAGCCAAAATGGGGTCCCTGGCTCAAAATTACCGGTTTCGGCACTCACAACATCGAGAAATGCCTTAAATCGGAAATATTGAATTTCAAAATTGCAGCATTTTGATTCAGAGGGGCTAATGCTTAGGAATACCCCTCTGAATGTGTGACGTCAGCGCAGATATCTAACGATTTTTAAATGTTTGACTAAAACGTTTTGTAGCACGCGGTGGTATATGCAATTTGCGCGCAACATCTGCCGCAAACGCCGCACTTCTAAAATAAAGTCGCTAGAAACAGCGGAGATCCCAAAAAAGTAAACAAAAGTAAAAGTCTACTATCTTGAAAACCGGTGAATGTTTTTCGGTGAAATTTGGTAGATATTCGTTTTCCTCTTTCTGAACCGAGCAACATCACTTTCATGCCAATTCATAAACTTTTTTGAAGGTGGGAGGGTCCCTTTAAGTCAATGGGAGAAAAGTGAAATGTGCCTCTTTTGGACGAATGTCTTTCTAAGCCTTCTCAAACATCGGTTCTTAAGTAAACATGACACACTGAAACGGAAAATTGCACCTGTGATCCCTCTGTGTGCCCATGGCCTGGTCATGTCAGGCCATGAAAAGTCACCATCAGTTTTTTATTATAACTTTTTATAGAGACGTGCTAGAGCGTTGAAAACACGTCAGTTGTGTTCAGCTCGACGATACGGATCGACTGATATGCAACATGACCCTTTCCGGTCAGGTCATGACATTGACCTGAGGTCAAATTTTCAGATTGACCTTTCGAGGTCAACTTATTGTTCATTCAACGCGTCTCGACGAGAAGAGAAGAACACGATGCTGCCAAAAGTAATGTCGTGGCTCTCTTGAGTCAAAAGTTATTACCGAAAAACATTTTCGTGAAAACTGCTATTTTTAGTTTTGCCCTCTGGGCTCTGGAGGCTAAAGCGTTGACGTTAGGTCAAATCTGAGAATAAGAATAAGGAAGGTCTGTGAAAGGGCTATCGAATGCGCTTTTCCGTAGCGCTGTTGCTCTATTGGTTCCCGAGTTAGCAGCCGGGTGATTCGGAAATTATTGAAATAGACAAAATTTGACCTTTGATATCTTCTGGTGGCCTGACATTTGACCTGACCTTGACTGCAGTACTTCCGACATAATTTTTTACGCTCTTCCGATTGCCGCTTACCACGTGTCGCTACGTGGCCAAGGAGCCGAGTTACACGGGGGACGTGAAAAGCCCCCCCCCCCAGTACCGGACACGGAAAACTCAGGCCACCAGCACGGCGCGGGTTCATGATATTGAATTTTTATAATGGAGATGTTTTTATCCGGCCTGAAACGATCCCGCGTGCGTTCTAAAGCTTTGCGCTGCAAATATGCATTACAAATAACATGCAGCATTAAAAAGCAGGTTCCGGGGCATTCGCCGTCTTCCGTTTCTTTAGCTGAAAACGTTCCTCCAAAACAGCGAAATGGCTTTTTTCGACAAAATCCAATTTCGAGCGCAGTATCGTCAATCAAACAGGACGTTGACGTTTGATTGCGGTGCATGACGTTGAGCCATGCAACGTTAGCTCGGACCCCGTAGTCGGAGTCGGTAAGATTTTGGCGACTCCGACTCCGACTCCGGGCAGAACTGTCGACTCCGACCGACTCCAACTCCGACTCCAAATCCGACTCCGCAGCCCTGGTTCAAACAGGTGACTTACCTTACATATAGCTAAGTTGCCTAATTTACCTCCCAATTTGCCTGTCCCGTAGCTCAGTTGGTAGAACGTTAATTGGAATCCCGGTAGTGATAGCCCGGGTTCTAGTCGCTCGGGCGCTCGATATTTGAGACTACTGACGGGGATGGTCTGCGGTTGGTGGGAGCAGCCGCAGCCGGTTGAAGCCAGTTGAGTGGGACAGGCCGTGTCCGGCTTTGAAGGGCACGTGAAACTTTGGCATCTAAATTCTCCCGTTACCTGTAATTGCGCGATCGGACGATAGGGGTCGGGGGTGTACGCAACAAGCTCTGCTTATCGTGGGTACCCGGGCTTTATCAATCCGTCCATTCAAAGATTCGAGCTAAATTTATTCAAAAAAAAAAAATGAAAACATGGTGAGACCGAAAACCCGTGCACCGAGATGCAATTTAACTTGAATGTTACAGCTATGATGTGCACTTGGTGCAGCGCTGGTGATTGGCGAATGAGAACCCGAGTTATAAAGTAGGTAATCTTGGGTACCCGGCCGGGTGCCGGCCCTGCCGGTTCTTTTTAATTGAAGGGTGGTCAGCGTGGACCCTGTGCCGCCAATTGGCACTGCAGGGCCCCTCGGGCCCGGGGGAACTTTAACTCGATAACGGGCACATGCCCCCTCGCCCCCTGGTTATGCCACTGCCAATCAGTGATCAGGGGTTTCTCAGGTGACCAGCGGACTTTTGATTGACCAGATCCCACTAGTTGACCAGGAGAACTTCTTATAACCAGGAGCCAGTTATATCAAGGGCCCCTCAGATAGCCAGCCAGGGGCACCTTAGGTGACCAGGTATAGCCCCTCAGGTGACCGGAAATCCCCTCAGGCGACCAGAAGGCCCCTCAGGTGGTCAGGCCCTGACAGGGGCCCCTTAGATGACCAGGGGGCCCCTCGGATGACCAGGTAGGTAACTAGGGGATCCTCAGGTGACCAGGAGGTCCCTCAGATGGTCAGGGGCCGCTCAGATGACCAGGGGGCGCCTCAGGTGACCAGTGAGGTAACTAAGGGGCCCTGAGGTAACCAGAGGCTCCTGAAGTGCCCAGGGGGCCCCTCAGGTGACCTGGAGGTCCCTCAGGTGCCCAAGAGGCCCCTCAGGTAACCAGGGGCCCCTCGGGTGACAACGGGTCCCTCAGATAGCCAGCCAGGGGCACCTCAGGTGACCAGGTGGCCCCTTAGGCAACCAGGAGGCCCCTCAGGTAGTCAGGGGTCCCTCAGATGACCAGAGGGTCTCTCCGGTCCGGTGACCACGGAGGTAATCATGGGGGACCCTCAGGTGACCAGGGGACCTCAGATGGTCAGGGGCTGCTCAGATGACCAGGGGGCCCCTCAGGTGGTTAGGGGCCCTCAAATGACCAGGGGGTCCCACAGGTGACCAGGGAGGTAACCAGGGGGCTCCTCAGGTGACTAGGGGAGCCTCAGATGGCCAGGTGCCCCTCAGGTGACCAGGAGGCCCCTCAGGTGACCAGGAGGCCCCTCAGGTGAATAGGAGACAATCAGTTGTCCAGGGGGTCTTCAGGTGACCAGTGAGGTAACCAGGGGCCCCTCATGTGACTTTGGGGCCCCTCGGGTGACGAGGGCCCCTCCGATGGCCAGGGGGCCCCTCAGGTGACCAGGGGGCCCATCAGGTAACCAGTAGCCATCATTTAGGAAGGGACGCTGTCGGCTCGTCACTGTGACAAAATCTCTCATCGATATTAAATTTTTCATTCGAGTAAAAGACGTTCTGTCTAATTGGCGACCGCCGACCGGCGTGCTGCTGCTGAGGGTCCACCAGAGTTATCGCTGGACCGCTCCTCGCACCTTCGGCGCTCAGCCCCCCCCCCCTTGGGTACGTCACTGCCCTCCACCCTACTTCCACGTTTCTTATAGTTATCTTGACTTCCACCGCCCCAGGGCCTTGGCTTCAATCAAGCTGTGTTCCTGCCACCTAGCGGCGATAGATTCAACTATGACTTGTAACCTTCGTGTCTTGGCGCTATTGTTCCATTTTAGGGTTTCGGTCATTATGACGTCATCAATTGTAGTGCTTAAGCATGCTTAAGGTACCTTTTTTAAGTAATTTCGTACTATTGTTAGTAATTTAAGTACAAAAATTCAGAAAATAATTTAAAGATCGCAAGGTACTGCAAAATAATGCAAAGAAGAATGTAAAAATATCAATTTACGTCACTTACATCTGAAAGAGGAAGCACTTGAGCGAATCTTGTAAATCACAATATTGCCTGGCAGTCATTCGCAAGTGAGGTGCCATTGTGGTCGTGTCGTCGGTGGTGTAAGACTGGATATCAGGATTTTTAATGTGCGACTGTATTGATTGTTGTATTTAATTATTTATTTCTAGCAGTGTATGAAATGTCGATTGACATATCCAGTGTGATTGGTTTTACATAAGTAAGGTAAGATATTTGGGACAAAGATGGTGCGCTACCTTCTGTCGCAGACGAGTCAAAATGTTGTGCTGATTTGCGTCGCTTATACCATTGCTTTGTGCACTACTGTTGTCTGTGCTTTGTGTTTTTTTTTTGACTTATTCAATTATGTTTTTTTGTTTGCCTATGGATGGAACTTCTAGTTTGTAGTTCTAGTAAGGTTTAGTTATTAGTAAGATAGGAATGGATCAGTTTTAAAGAGGCCGTCCCACCTTCAAAAATGTTAATGAATTGGCATGAAAGTGATGTTGCTCGGTTCAGAAAGAGCAAAAACGAATATCTACCAAATTTCACCGAAAAATATTCACCGGTTTTCAAGATATTAGACTTTTACTTCTGTTTACTTTTTGGGATCTCCGCTGTTCCTAGCGACTTAATTTTGGAAGTATGGCGTTTGTGGCAGATGTTGCACGCAAATAGCATATACCACCACTGCTTCACAAAGATGTTAGTATAAGGTTTTAAAATCGTTAGATCACCGCTGACATCACAAATTCTAAGGGGGCATTCCAATGCATTAGCCCCTTCACCTTAGAATCCGAAAACTGCAAGTTTGATATTCCATATCTCAGAATTAAAGCATTTTTCGATGTTGTGAGTGCCCAAACCGGTATTTGCAGGCCATGGCCAGTGGGCCATCAATTTGGCTATCTCAACTTAAGGTGGGATAGTCACTTTAACTAGGAAATGCCATTGGTTGGTGGCATGCGCGTTGTGGGTCAACAACAAGCAATACAATAATAGCATGCGTTATAACAATAAACAAACTTTGTGTTTTAACAGACCAGAAAAGCACTGTATTATTTTGTTTGTTACATATTGATATGTATATAAAAGTTGTCAATTGAGGCATCTTTCATCATGTTGTGAAATTGCGATCTGGATCCCTCTGGAAACTGTTGTTACCATTTTTCTTGACTCATTTAAGGCTGCCATAGCCATCCATCAGTTCTGACTGATCAACATCTACAAAACACATGAAATTAATTGATACCTCAATGACTAATGCTTCATTTGTTTCCATGTGTTTTCCATGTGTTTCCTCTGCCAAACTAAGGCATTGCTTTATGTAAGCAGTCCTAATGTCATGTGATATGTTATGTCTGACCTCACTGACTCACCTCAAACCTGTGACTAAAATCTAAATGCTCAATAAAGCCAGACACAATAAAGGAAGAGGGAGAATGAATTATTCTGCTATGTCATGTTACAAATTTTAGCAAATGCCTTGACTGAAACATGAGAAAAGAAAGCATCAATTAATAAAAATAGCTGCTATTCATGACATTCTAATAGCTTGGCATGTTCAATTTACATTTGGCTGTGAAGGTAAAGAATGAGAAAACTACCTTTAGGATTATAAATAATGAGGGGATAATATTTGCAGGCACAGTTGAATCTTTGTAAGATGATACAAACATGGCATTAGTTAGTGGAGCAGACTTCACTCAAAGGTCTTCCAACCAAGGACAGGCACTGTAGGTTTGTAGGTTGAGGGTTTAGGTTGTACATTGTACATTGTAAGTTGAAGATTAGGTTAGGTCAGGCTAGATAACATTGGTTTTGGTTTGGTTATAAAGAAGCATCTCCAGATATAGTGCCTCTGCTTGGTTGGAAAATCTTTGTGTGATGTCAGCTTTACCAATACCACAAACTTTAGGGAGTTATTCTTGTTTTCCCATATCTGGCCAGATCTAATGTTTGAACTTTGGCTTACATTTACATTTCTTTTTGTTATATTTGCTTTGTTGTACAATTATACCAGTGATAATAATTGTTGGAAATATGACCAGTTTCTGTTCCCACTGGTGCAAATGCCAAGTTCAAAAGCTTGTTCTTAGCATATAAATAGTTCTGCACCCAAAATCTTTCAAGCACTCTTTTCAGCCAATGCGGTTAGGAAATATAATGTAAGTATTTGCTGTCTTCTGTGTTTTTGCATGCATACAAATATGTGCTTGCTGGAGATGGAGAAGGGGGTTGTGTGCCTGTTCATTATCATACCAAAGCCAAATTATGCACCTTTGCTTCAGATGTTCAGCCCCTGAGCGCTGGTATCACACGCCATGAGGAGGTCCCGGCTGGCGGCAGTGCTGCTGCACCTGCTGGCTGGCGCTGCTGCGCTGCCCACCCTGCAGCCTGAGCTGCTGCACACAGAGCAGCTGGAACTGCAGACCAATGCAATCAGTGACGGTGTGACGGTGAACGCGGAGCTCGCCGCTGGTGCGCCCGGTCGGACATTGGCAGCGCTGGAGACCGTGGGCCCTCTGAGTGAGGACACAGGCCCCGCGAGTGAAGCCGAGGGCGTCGCGTACGGAGCGTTCCGCCCTGTGAGTGACAGCTCGAGCGAGACTGTGGACCCTCTGGATGAGGCCGATTACGCGGATGAGGACTCAGAGGACTTGTATGAGGTCGCGCGCTCGTCGAGTGAGGCGCCTGGCCGGCCCGCGGCGGTGACGGAGGCCCCTCCAGGCCCCGAGCTAACGTCAGCGGCGACCAGCGGTCAGCACTGTCCGAGCCAGTGCGTGTGCTTCGACCTGACGGTGGACTGCAGCAGCCGGGATCTGCGCCAGCTGCCGGCCGCTCTGCCCAACTGGACCAACGTGCTGTGAGTACAATGCCGGGGCGACAGGGCGGAGATGTGGTGGTGAGGGAGTAGCATGACGAAAGATTTAGGAAGAGTTTGATAGGGGTAACTATTTGAATTGTTTGTTGGTCTTTCTTTTACTGTATTGTATTGTATTTGTATTTACATTTAAGAGCGATCCACATACAAAGTGCGTGGCGATTACTGCTCAGAATCCGTATCCGCGGTTGCTAATCTAATCATTCAAAACAGTTGCACATTCACTCACGTCAAAACAAGGACAAAACACTCTCAGGACAGCCTCATCGCTTTTACCCACCCCTATCCTATTGGTCAGCGACGATGTGCTGATTCATCGTCCACGATTGCGGCTTTAACAGCGCGGGCGAAGCGGGCGGGAGGCAGCTGCGACAGGTGAGGTGGCAGGCTGTTCAGCAGAGCTGCAGCTCGATAGCCAAACCGCCGCTTGCCCGTTTCCAGCCGTGGACGGGGAAGATGGAAGAAGTGATCTTGTCTGGATGGTCTCTCGCGGATAGCGCTATTAGCGACGAACAGGGCTGCTAGTTGCTCAGGTTCACGGCGCTGTATGATCTTGTGTGCGATGACAAGGGTGTGGAAATCGGACATACCGCGCGGGGACAACCACCCGAGTTTTGTTCGCAGGTCGGAGACATGGTCAAATTTACGGCGGCCGAAAATAACTCTAGCGGCGAAGTTAAGAATTTTTTGGAGTCGATCGAAATTTTTTTGGGACCCATTACCATAAACTGAAAGGCAGTACTGGATACGCGATACAACGAGTGCCGTCACGAGCGTTCGAATGATGCCATCTGGGAGACAGTGGCGCGCATGTGAAAGACCAATCAGCAGTCCCGTACACCGGCGGCAGAGTTCAGAGACGTGTGCGTCCCATGACATAGTGCTGTCAAAAGTGACGCCAAGGTTCCCGACTTGTGCGCACGGTTGCAACGCTGCGTTGCGGAATGGTACTCTAAAGTCTGGTAATTTACGAAGATTTTGACGAGTGCCAAATACAATAAGCTGTGTTTTACTTGCGTTCACTTTGAGGGCGTTAGCGCAAAACCAGTCGTTGAGAGACGCGAGCGAGTCCTCCATGCGCGAGATGAGAACTTCGAGGTCCCGAGCTGGACCGCTAACCAATACTTGAGTGTCATCGGCATACTGAAACACTTTTGCGTCGCCCGCGTATAGCGATAAGTTGTTAGAGAAAATGGTGAAAAGAAGCGGCCCTAACGCAGAGCCCTGGAAGACACCCATGGCATTAGAAAGAGGCCTAGACAGCACTCTACGTCCGGATACATCTTTCAAAGACACGCTCTGAGTGTGTCCATGTAGATACGCGGCGAACCAGGAAATTTCAATGCCGTGTAACATCAGTTTTTGCATCAGAAGATCGTGGTCAATCACGTCGAAACATTTACTGAGATCGAGAAGGCATAGCATTGACAAATCCCCCCTATCAGTGGCGGCCAGGATGTGTTCAGTGACAGACAGCAACGCGGTTTCCGTGGAGTGCCGGGGGCGGAAGCCGTGCTGGGAGGATGCCAGAAGGTGATTATGGGAGAGGTAGGCGTAGAGCTGCTGATGGACAATGCGTTCAACTACTTTCATGATTACAGGAACTAGGGAAATGGGTCGGAAGTTTGCGGGGTCTGAAGGGTTACCAGACTTGAACAGAGGGTGAACTATGGAATGTTTCCATGAATCGGGGATGTCAGATTGGATTAAGCAGTTATTGATAATATGCAGGATGACACCACCAATAGCGGGGAATCCGAATTTCAGCATGCGGACACAGACGTTATCGGAGCCGCAGGCACTCGAGTTACGCATGCTGAAAATAATCCGCTCGAGCTCCCCCAGTGTTATCTCACGAAGTTGAAAAGTGCATGCGCCGACACGGGTGAGACGCACATCCAAATCGGTGGGAGTGTTTTGGGTTCGGATCTCGTCAGCGACACGAGGACCGACAGATACAAAAAATGAATTTAAATCATCGGCAGATAGATCGGGCTGGACGTCTGGGCCGTCCTTCTTCGCGGCTACCACTGACCTGATGCACTGCCAAACTTTGTTGGGGCCCCGCTCCCCAATTTCCCTCCGTATCTCTATTCGCCTGTCTCGACGCACTGCCGCCCGGACTGAGCGGTTTAGGTCTCTGTATTCGCTCGAGTTGCGGCCTAGATGGCGAAGCGCAGCGCGACGTTGAGACATGAGGTTACGGGTGGCGGCGGAGACGGGAGGAGCGGTCGGGTTACGGATAGACACACGCTTGATTGGGGCATGGGCATCAAAAACAGGTACGAAGAACGACAAGAAAGCATGCCACTTGTCACTGACAGTTTCGGCAGAGAAGACATAATCCCAGTCGACATCGAGTAAGTCGTGATACAGTGTAGGGTGATCTAGGCGCTTAAAAGAGCGAGATGAGATAACGGCGGGCTTTTGACGCACTTTCGGCACATTGACAATCACGTCGATGATTTTATGGGGACTGAAGTGACAATAATTAACGCTGGTGTCACACACAAGTTCGCGTTTGTTAACAATACATACATCCAATAGAGAGCCGGAGGTAAAAGTTGGATTTGTTACTAGTTGATCTAAAGAATAATTTGATAAGAAGCTGATCAGATGTTGAGACGCGCGGAAACTCGGCCCCTTCAATAGGTCACAGTTGAGGTCCCCGCAGAGAACGAACGGAACTCTGGGGTAATCGATGAGGACCCGCTGCAGCTGGGCCTCGAGGTCCGTGAAGTCGGCGAGCAGGGCAGCCTCAGAGTGTCGGGGTGGCCGATAGAGGGAGCAGATGATTATCTGTTGGCCCTTGTCCAGCTTCAGCAGCGCCCACTGCGACTCCAGCTTGCTTTCGGAGCTCCCGCTGCCGGGGATCTTCAGTGTCATTGACGTCAAACTGTTTTTAGTGATGATGGCTACGCCGCCATAACCGCTGCCATCTGGGCGGTCCACACGACTGAGCGAGTAGCCCGGAATGACCAGGAGGCGTTTCGGGGTAGACGGACGTAGCCAGGTCTCGGAAAGCACCATTACGTCGTAGTTGCGACGAGCGAGTTCGCAGGTCAGCTCTTGAAGTTTGGGTTTGATACTTTGAATATTTATGGCGCCGATCAGCAATTTGGGCGGGTCGGTCGGCCGGCTGGACTGGAGAGTCCTCGATGCGGGGCGGGGTCCACATGCCGCTTCCGCAGGGCTGAGGGGGCGTGATCGATTAAGACAGCGGATGAGATACGCGGGAAGACTGCGCCGGATAGTCTCGGCTACTTCACGAGTGGTGTCGTTGCTTAGTCGGTCACGCACCACCATCAGGTGTGCCCGGTCGTATGCACGTCTGGCAGATTCAGCGGTGTGATCGTCCCGTCGGTGGTCGCTGGCCGGTGTTTGGCACTCTACACGGCGAGACCCGTTCGGGGCCCCAGTGCCGGAAGCAGTCAGCTGTCCGCTGCTCCCATGTCCCCTCGCACGCCGAGCGCGCCAGCCCGCGCGGCGGCCGCGCCGAGCGGGCCGCCGGGGCAGGGGGGAAGGGTCGGCCGGCATTGTTCGTTTAGCCGGCTACCGGCGTCTCAGGCGCCGGCCGGTCCCGGTAGGGGTTGGTCGCCATGACAACCGAGGACGGTTGGCAGAGGGCGGAGAAGTCCTTGAAAGCATCCGCGTCGGAAAGGAAATAGTCCTGCAGATATTGGCGATTTTCTTGCAAGCGAGAGCAGATAGACGCATAAAAATAACACCGTTGGATGCGTCTTTCAAAAATGCATCAATCTTCAACTGACAATGATTGCGTCTCTACGATGAATTTTCTGGTGGCTTCACGACAGCAGCACGGGTGACGGGTACCAAAAATTTTAAACAATGAATAATATCCAGATCAGTTCACTCACAGGTCTGGTGACTTCAATGCAGATGCAGGGCAAGTAGTAGAACACTGAGAACACATGATTCCAATCACACCGAAGTTTTTCCCGCTCAAAATGCTAAAAAACCGCGGAGCGGCCAATGAGGTTCTGGAAATAATGGCTCTTGCCACGTATCTATCCCAGGCTCCGCATGATATGTCGTGTGGCTGAGGTGCCTGTCAGTTTTTGAAATCTTTCTTCACTTTTTAGTTTTTAAGAAGCATCGTTCTCTTATTCCTGCGTAGCATAATTATTTGCATCTCCTACCAGCGCATATGGTTTCGTTCAGTGCGATTTTTATGTGTTCTGCTGTCATGTTCTCGTTTCTCTTTATATGTTTTCAAACTCATCAATCAACACCTTCCGAACAGCGGGAAGTCCATTGCTGCATTATTTTTCGTGCACGCTCACGCTCAAGGACCATTCCTTGTCCAGTCGCTCTCCTACCCGTTGCGTTCTGTTCCTGGCTTCTGTGCCGTCTGTGAGTGTACCGTCTCAGTCCGTGCACCAACCTCGAGACGGGATAGGCTGCCGACCCCTCTGCAGAGCGCAGGCTGTGGACGTATCGCCCAGCCCTACTGGCCGTCTCCGGTGCCAGGGCAGGCAGTCCGCCTGGCTCGTCTCAATCCTATCGGCCCGAGCCGCGCCAACGACCGACTCCGGTTTCATCAGACGCTGCGCAGGATGTGACGTCACACTGACCATTGGCGGCGCCCACCGGTCAAGTGACCTTAGCACACCCATTTCCTAGGCCCGGACCCAGGAAAGATACGCAAGGACATAATGTAACCTCATCAGCGTAAAATGCGACAGGTTTTATGCGATTAAGTGGGCATCATTCCTTCCTGCGAGCTTGTACTTGGTATCGCACTTTTGTATGTGCTGATCGGTTGGTTGCCCGGATCATTTCGCGAGACCCTCCAGGATGACAATGAACCCTTCATTCTCACAAACATCGACAGTACCGGTATCTGGGCACCTGTTCGATGTGATATGAGGATTGAGGATATACAGGACATTGATAGATACGGCATTGTGCCCAGTGCCCACAACAGACACTGGACTGTGACTGTATCGGAAGGAAACAAAAGTATATTTTCCTATGTATATCGATCTTAAACATGGGTGCTACTCAAAGGGAAAATAACTGATCCGTCAGGTGGTCGTGAAGATGAAAATGTTTCACGAAAGAGCGCTTTGCTGGTAAACTTTAAAAACTGCGACTAGTCTGTGAAAAAAAAACAAGTGGTATCGTTGGGTAACATGTCATCTTTCATAATGTTATCTTGCCGACGGTGGCGCATACCTACCTACTTTTGTATCTGTATCGCCTCTGCGCTGACAACTACCTACCTACGTGTTATTGACCAACTGGACCAAATCTAAGGCAATACTGCTCATGTGATTGTGTTTTGTCCGCGTGATTGGGGAGCTGCGAGTTCCCTCCTCGCTCTGTATCGGACCGCTCGGGGAGACGGCATTCCGGGCGGTAATTGTAATCAGCACCGCTGTCGGCCGGCGGCGTCTGCTCCCAGGGAGCTCCGTGATTCGATCCGGCCACCGGCGCTGGGTCCTGCAGCTCCGGCTGTGTGCTCTCGGTGGACCGCGCTGCGTCCCGCCTGTTTACCCCTGCCGGCCGGCCCGCACTGATGGGGTGCGCTGCCCGCTCGCCCCCCGCGCGGAGGACGGGAGGCCCACTGGGGCCGGGACGGTTCGTGCGGGCGCACTCATTAAGGCCTGTCGAGTCGCGCCAGGTGTTAAACCCGTGCCTCTGGCGGGGATTGGGTCCGGCGGGCCGCGGTGCTGTATCCAAGCGTCTAGCAGGGCCGGCGATGCTGTATCCGAGCCTCCAGTCAGGCCGGCGTGCCGTGCTCCTGACTCGCCGGACCTTCAGTTAGACTCCCGCCTGTGTGGGACTGAGGGATGAAAGGCCTTTGCACGGGGTTGGTCGGACACCGCCCTGCTGGTGGTATCACTGATATAGCCGCCCCGCCGCCCTCACAGGGTTACCGCCCTAGCGGCATTACCATCCTATCAGCAAAACCGCCCTCACAACGCCTCCGATTTGGGACTCCGCGGCCCTCATCATAGCGTTACCGCCCTCACAGCATTTCCGCCCCAACAGCAATACCGCCCTTACAGCGCTACCGCCCTGGGACGGCGTTTCCCTCCGAGCTTGTCGGACCTCCGGCTAATGGTGGCGGTGAAACGGCCACCCAACTGCTCCCATGAGATGCCGCTGCTCAGCGAAACTGTCACTTAGCTGAGCCGATTCTGGCACTTACCCGGGTCGTAGAGTTGCTTCAAGGGCAGATACCGGAGAATAAATTTCATATAAAAATATGAGAAGTAAATTCGGCTATAACATAGAGCGAGAGGCATCGTTTCTGGTCATGTCATCCGATTATTTGTGTGAGCGCTGTCCGTGGCCAAGGCCCTCGCAGCGCGGCGCGCCCTGTGGGGAGACGTAGATGGCTGCCAGGGGCTCCGCCGTCCCTTATGCGGACCGCTGGTGGTCCGGCCGCTGCAAAATCGATGCTGCGCTTCTGGGAAAATGGGATGTTTTTACGTCAGGCCGTCACCGGCCGGCCGGGAGTGGGGCGCGGAGCGGGCCGCGGCCGGCGCGACGGGCTTCAGCAAGCTATCTGGGCGGATCTCCAGTGGCTTGGTGACTTCATGTCGCCGGCGGCCGTGTCGCCGCCGTGTTCGCCGTGTGCATCTCGGAGCAGCTGGCGCCGCGGGACAGTCCCCTGTTTCCGGTGGCCGGCGGTCTACCGTTCAGCATGACGTGCGCGACTGTGATGAGCGAGCGCAGCGTCACCGTCCTTTCGTCCCTCTCTCTCCGCGGCGGCCGGGCGGGCCAGATTTGGCCGGCCGTCTCGGAGGCCCCAGGCGTGGCCGGCTCGTTTCCATCACAATGACTGCGCTCCGGGTGTGAAGTGGCCGGCCGAGAGGCCGGTCGGTCGTGGTGCGTGCCGGTGTTACCGGGCTGGGGATCGGGCTCAGGGACAGCCGGATTGGAGAGAACCGCGCCGGCGGCGAACGCAGAGCCGAGGCTCCTGCGACATCCGCCTCATGCTGCCGAACAAAAGCTATAGAACGCAAACCGCCCAAATCCACATTTTTAGTCGTGCACTCGTTTCGTCGAATGCAAGGTCGAAGTTGCCATTCATTTATTCAAGTGACTATCGTTCCTTACCTCCACCGTGCTATCTATAGAGCTCGTGCTTGAGATTTCCCCCTTCACCGATTCCGGCATTATGCACGGATACACAGAGACCTCACAAATTGATTTAGGCAAACTACACGATACTGTTTTCTGCTGTCCAAAAAGCTAGGAAGTGTAAGCTCGAGCGCTCGCTGAGGCGTAATACCGGCCTGTAGCTAATTTTGAACCCAGTTTTCTTTTTTGAAGGTGAAGCGCTGGGTTTCGGCGAGCGCATTCCTACATGCAGTCACAGTTACACACTGCTTTACCTGATGCTCTTATTGTCCTGACAAAGCATTGTTCGTGTCGTGGTTACGGCATGCCAGTGCCTGGATTCAGCTCGTCAAGAGAGCGCACCTGCCCGCATTTTTAGTGAACAATTACGAATGTTGTCCTGACCGGCTAATGAGGTCTGGCTCCTGATTGGGCGGTGCCGAGGACCGGTGGACCTCGGGACGCTGTTCCAGCAACTGAGGGAGTTCTGCGGCGGCCTGTCGACGGTCACCGGACGGCGGACGGCGGGCGGCGCCGACACTGGAGCCGCGCGGATCAGGTGGCCGCGCCGCGCCCCGCTGACGCAAGCGGAACACGGCCGCGGCAGACTCAGCCCGCCCTGCCAGCTGCAGCCGGGCCTGCCAGTCGTCATCGGAGAGACGGGCCGCATCCAGCCACCGGCTGCTGTCCGTCAACAGTCGGAAAAAACACACGGCCGTCTGCAGCTGATGCCTTTTGTAGCCGGGCTGGCCGGCGGAGTTGCGGTGGTGACCGCGGTTGCGCTAATGTGCGGCCGCTGACGCTGTAGGTCCGGTCCTGAGGCAGCCATTTTTCGGGTCAGACTGTGGCGGTATTCAGCCACACGGAATTCCCTGGTTAGTTTTTCATGTTTGTGTGAGGTTGAAGACGACAAGCACCTGACATCTGGAGAGCTGATGTGAGCCGGTGAGCGGCCGCTGGGCCGGCGGGGCTCGGCGGCCCGGGTCGCTCGCCTCAGGGCCGGGAGCGGCGGCCGTGTGACGCGGCCGACGCTCCGTATTGAGCGGCGCTGCCGGCGGCGGCGGAGGCTCTCGGTGGAGTTGAGTTCAGAGTCGGGCCGGGCCGGTGCGCGTCGGCGGCCCGATCAATACCGACACCGATCGGCGGCGGCCGAGCCGCGCTGTCTGCCAGCTCGGCCGACGGGCGCGCCGCCAGCGCCGCCCCCGCTCGGGGCCCGCTCGGTGGGCCACCTGGCCGGGTCGGATCAGGTGCCCCCCCCCCCCCCCGGCGAGCGACCGGTCAGCCCGGCCGTGCTGTGCTCCGTGACACTGCCCACGGTCAGCGCCACGGTGGGCTCAGGAAAACGTCACAGGCAAACTGGGCTCCGTCGGGCGCCGGTCAGCTCTGCGACCAACTATTTGCGGTTTCACTGCGACCTCCAGCATTGAGGAAGCTCGCTGCGAAGTTCTACTAAATGGCTGACCTTGTTTCAATCCCCATTGACGCCAATTCTACGGAAGCGATTTTATTATGGTTTTATTACTTCTCTTGTGATATGCTGTTGGCTGCTTTACCTACAGGTAATTAATATAGTTATATACATAATGCGTGTCTGTATGTTTTATAGTCTTTAAGTACCCGGCGCTTTCTGTTCCTTTGTTATGGAGTTGAGTCCGAAACGAAGGCCGCAAAAAGTAACGAGTGTTTGACGATAAATTCTTTTAACTTGTATGTTTGAGCTATCAGTTTTGACATCATACTCTGCCAGCTGTCGCATAAATTTATGGGCAAACTTCAAAGCAGGCCTAGCCGACGCTGTTTGTACTTGCTCTCGATGATGTGGACTCGGTGAGCTATTTCGCAGCAGCTCCGCTCCGTTATCGTTCGTTTACTCCGCGGTAAATGCGAGATTTCTTATCTTTCTGCCCGAGCAGCACCGGGCTTCTCTACAGCTGCGTAGGCTCCACTGCCCTTCGCGCACCGCGCTGTGGTAACGCAGGCCTGATGACCTGATTTGAAAAGCTCTGGATTCGCCATTCTTGTCGGACAAAGAAGTCGAAGGTTAAACGTCTTTAGGATGTTAAATTCCTTCTAATGATTTTCTGTTTGAAAGGCCTTTTATTAGAGTGCGGACAGTCACAATTGCTCCATTATATTTCAATCTCTCGTCTGCGCAGTGTTCCACCTATGTAGACCTCCGTGTCCTCGGGTGCCCCGTGTCCCCTGCAGTGTGCCCCTCTGGCTCTCGGCGGCCGGCCGTGGCTGCAGTGTCGCGCCGTCAGACGCGGTGTCGGGTGTCCGCCGGCGGCCAACTGCGGAGGGAGACAGCGCGACGCCAGGCCCGCTCCCCTCCTCCCTCCCGGTCCGACCGACCGACTGTCTGCTCTCCGGCGGCCGACGGGGGGGGGGGGGTCTGTCGTCGGCCGGGACGCCGATTCGCTCCGCCGCCGAGGGCGTTCAAAAGGTCACCGCGCCGCGCCCGCCGCCGGCCGACGGTGCCATCAATTAGGAGGGTGTCTCCCGCCAGTCGCGCCCAGCCACCGCCTCCGCCATCGCCACCGCCCTGCCGCCGCGCCAGGCCCTCCATCGCCGCCCCGCGGCGGAGCGGCTGTGCCAGACCGTGCCGAGTGCCGACCCACGCAGGAAAGCCGTGTCCTGGACGTAATCTGACTGGGTTTGCATGGCACTCCTAGATATGAATCGGTAAAAGTAGATTAATTCACTTTTACACCTAGTTGTTATTAATAAACAAGGATTAAACCTTAATGGGAGACTAATCCTCCCAAGTTTTGGCTTTATGGATAAGCTTGTATGCGGCCAGGGAAATGAAGCATGCAAATTCAGAGCACAGGTGCACCTAAACTTGCTGTCAACTTGTCAACGTCCTTCCATAATGGCGCAACGAAATAATTCGCTTCATTAAGTGCGATTGAAAAGGCGTTTATGTATTGCGTAGATAAAGGTTTTTAGCCTCGCATCTTTCATGCTTCAGCATCTTTCATACATCAGGCTCTCAACAGCTGAGGTCACCTGCAGTGCTCACATCGGACTTTCAATGCGCGTTGCGGTGAAGGTGGTATCAGCAGCTGCGTTACGACGCTGACTCGTCTGGTCGTTTCATGGGGCAGCCGGCCGTTCCCCGGCCACGGGTGATCAGGCTCCGGCGCTTCTTTGTCGGCGGCTGGGGTTCGGCCGCGCGGTCGGCCCCCCGCCGGGCGGTCCCTCCATTTCACACCCGAGCCGGCGGCGCCGCTGACGGCCGCGTCCGCCTCCATTCATCACATACCGGGCGGCCGAGGTGCGCGCCGGGCGCCCTATCAATGCGGCCGACCCCTGGGACGACCCCTCCCCGCCGTGCCCGGCGCAATCCATTCGCCGCGCCGCGCCGGTATGCGCCCGCTGTATGGCCCGGAGAAACGCCGGTCCGGCCGGCCGCTTTGTGGCTAGGCGGCCGAGGTGCGCGTCTGAGCCTGGTGCCATTGTGTCACCGGGACCCCGGTCACCGGGGGCGCGGAGGGTCGGTCGGCCGGAGGTGTGAAACGGGGTGCGACGCCGGGGAGCGGCGACAAAACGGATAGCCGGTATGTGCTGCGGAGAAGGGGAGGGATTGACGGGAGAATCAACCGGAAACGCCTGCCAAATACTGGAAACACAGGATCGGTTACTCACCACACAGACGCTGAAACTGCGCTCAGCATCGTTGACTTGAAATCGGATCTCTATTTACTCGTGAATGACATTGAAGCTGCCTTTGTCTTGTCTCGGTGAGACTTCGCGGTGCAGCCGTATGCGTTGGGTCCAGCTCCAAACAATAGCGTGGCGCGGGACGCTGACGACAGTGGCGACACGTGGTGCTGCTAGCGTATGCGATCTTAGGCCATGCATTAATCGGGCGCGATAAAAATCACCGCCGTCACCGCTGGGCGGTGGGCGGACTTTCCGATCAGGTGTCTGTCGGCGGTGAGCTGGTTGAATGGCCCCCGTGTGTGGCGGCCGGGGCGCGGAGCAGGGCGGCCGGATGTGACGAGCACGCCCGCCCGGCGGCGACTCCCGCCGTGAGGTCACGGCACACGGGGTCGCCGCGGGCAGGGAGCGGCCCGATGACCGCCGCCGGCGCCTCCATCTGTCACGGCCGGCCGCCCCGGGACGGCCGTCACGGGTCCAGTCGGCTCGTTTTAGTCACGGCGGGGCGTGCACTGAGGTGTTTCGGCCGGGTTAGGTGGTAGCCGCCCGTCGGCCCGGACAGGGCGCGAGTTGTGAGATGGTGTGAGAAGGTGCTGGCGCCCGTCCGGCGCTGAGTTGCGAGATGGGGTGCGTGGCCGCCCCTCTGAGTGACAGCCGACGGCCGCTGACAGCCCGACTGCCCGGCTGACGACCGGTCGGCGCTGGAGGAGCGGTCAGTGACGCAGAGCGGACGGGGCGGTGTCCACCGGTGTCGGCCGCGCCACACGTGTGCCGACCGGCCGCATCTGTCACCGCTCCCGGGCCGTCTGGCAGCTGGCCGGGCGGCCGAACGCTCCCGGCAGTCGGCGCCAGACGGCGCGGCGCTGCCAGCCAGCGGCCCTGGCCCGCTCGGTGCAGCCGGCGCCATTAAACAGACACCCACGGCTGGCCGGCACCGCCAGACAGCCGGCCGACCGATCAGCGCCGCGGCGGCAGAGTCACGGCCCGCTGCCCAGACTGCTCGGCACAACCCCGCGATGAGATGGGCTGATTCATCGCGCTGTATCGGGCTCAACTATCGTGTCACGATATGCCGGGCGATTGGTCATGTCTCTCGGTACGTGTTGACGGGATGGCTGAGCTGCACCGGTGCCACTTTGTGACGTGTTTGTATCGGTGGTGCATGCAGTACCGGAGAGGCCGCCCGCCCCGCCCGAGGCCGGCTGGCAGAGAGCGAGGTCAGCCGGCGGCCGGGCCGCGCTGACCTTCCGCTGCAGTCTGGCCTGGCGTCGGGCCCGTGACCGCGCCGCCGCCGGCCGGCCAGAGGCGCCCGGAGCCGCTGATCGGACGGCGCCCGGCCGGCCGGCTGACCGGGGCCGGTTCGTGACAGGCGGACACCATTTTTGTCGGCGGGCGCCGGCTGCAGCGCGGCGCCCGAATGAACCGCCGACCGGTCCCATCAGCAGCCGACCGCTCCGTCCTGCGCCCGCGGCCGGCGACTGAGCTCGGCTCAGCCCTCGCATGTGTCGGACAGTGTGTCACCGGCTGACGCAGCCTAGCCGGCCACGGCTATACTTACGGCCTTCGTTGACTCTGACAGCGCACAGACCGTATTACCCCTTGACCTCGGTCGGAAAGTCCGCGCTGTGATTTCTACCAATGCCGTCTGCGGCACATGCACTGGACATGCTTAGTGTCGTCAGCTCATTAGCTGACACATCAGAGGACATAATTGTGGCACCGCGTCACTCGCGTCACGCTAGGCAGAAAGGAAAACTGCTAGCTGGAAAGCCGACGGGTTTTGAATTCCGTTATGAGTGATCAAGGGGAGATCAAAATCAGCGTCGTTTTCATGTTGGCTGTCTCAGCCTGTGACGTGCCATACGGTCACTCGTACATCACCGTGATGACCCTGAGTGCTTTCCATGTCGACGGGCCCAGGTGTGGACGGAGCCGATGATCGGCCAGGTCGAGCGCCGCAGGTGACACACTGGGCCAGCCAATCGGGCGACGTTTTCCTCGGCGCTGCACCGGCTTTGCAGCGCATTGAATGGAGGGGTGCAGCCGTATTTAGGATGCTATCTGGTGCGCTGAATTCACCTGCATTATCGATCACCGCTGATAAATGCAGTTCATTATGTCATAGCTTTTTATAAGGCGGATGAGTTGTGCGCTCCAGATATGTAATTGAGACGGCGTGGCCGGCCGGCCGGGCAGCGAGAGGCAGCGGCCTGGTGAGTCATGGCGGCCGCCAGGTAGCCCGTTTGATGGACGATGATTATCCCATTTCGCAACGGACGACCGGTGCCCGATAGCCCGTACATGGCGTGCAGCGAAAATACTGCGCCGCGGCCGGCCGGTCTGCACGGCACGCCACGGGGCACGGCTCTGGGCCTGGGGTCGGCCCGTCTGGCCGGCTGGGCGCGCGCCGTCCGGCCGATGTATTCCGGGCGGACGGCGCCGACCGCTGGGCGCCCGCCGCCGCCCCCGCCCGGTCCACTTGTCATCCGGCGGCCGGGCGCACGTAGCCGCATATGGGCCGACCGACCAGATGGTATCGGCTCACGTGCACGGCCTTATATTCGGCGACCATTAGTGGCCCAGGGGCCGCCGCGCTGCGCAGTCAGCCAGGCTCGGGGAGGCCGGCCTCTCACTCTCTCCTTCGCTCTCTTTCTCCTGTCTCGCTCTTATCGTTGATTTTATCCAGTGTAGTGTGTGGCGTATGTCCAGCCAGGGAGTTGTAGCATAATTAACCCCTGTTTGTCCATCTGTTTCAGAGACCTGCACGATAACCTGTTGGAGAGCCTGCCACGCGCCGCGCTGGCCTCGATGCCCCACCTGAAAGTCATGTGAGTAGCGGGCATCGTGTTCTCTGCCGTGTACGAACACCTACCGCCGGGGGCGCTTCCTAGAAAACAGTCGCATAAAACGGCAACTCCACACCTCTGAAACCGGAGCGGCCGGCGCGGTCGGGCGGCCGGTGGCGTTGTTTGCCAGTCTGGCCGTGTGTGTAGCGGGGTAACCCGAGTCCGCTGGCACCTGACCGTACCAGCCGTGCCCGTGTTGACGGCTGGTACCGCGGTGCGGTGCGTGGTCGGTACGGCTGGCGACTGATGACGGAGGTCGGGGGTAACCCGAGCTGGTGACACCTGCATGCTGACCGGACAGCTGTGGTTGTGGTCTGACGTAAGCCGTGCTGTGCTGACGAGTGGTAGACGACGGCGGAGACCGGCTGTGCTGAACGGTTTGACTAATGGCTGACATGACGGATATGGACTGACAGCTGACTGACTTGTGACTGCTTGACTGATATGACTGATATGATGTCAAATGACTGACTGACTGACTGTCGTGACTGGGTGGAGTGTCCGGCCGCAGACGGCGGCTGTCCGCCCCGCGGAGCACCCGTCCGGCCGGACGGCGCGCCCCGCCGCGGCCTCTCCCGGAAGCGCCGTGAGCTCCGGCGGACGGGCTGGCCGTACACTGACCGTCAGCTCACCTGGCAGACACACAGCGTGTTCACACACCGCCAGTTGACAGTGCACACACGGGGCCGGCGCGGCTGTTTGTCCGCAGCCGACACACCTGCCGGCTCGGGAGACGTGGCGCCAACCCCGACCCGGTCTGTCTCCAGTGGACAAACACACCGATAGGGATACCATGAAAGCGACGCCAAACTGGCGCCGCACACCCATGTGGCGCCGCTGCAAATTGATGCTGCAGACACATTTGAAATGACTGCGATAATCATGGCGCCAGTTTCAAAAATGTTTGCCTAGTGTCTGCTCAAGCTCCGATAGAAATTACTATTGTCTGTCTATAACTATCAAATCACTATTTGTTCCTGTATGTTAAGAACATTTTTGAAATATTATGTTCTCATATGAATTTGAACTGAATTTTGATGTAAAAATAATCAATTTCATATCTGGAGACCCAAATTCTGTTCCCGTCCGTTTCGGGCTCCCACTGGAGCCGCGTCCTGACCTTGCGCTGAAGGAAGTTGGCTGCTTATGATTTGGTCGCTGACTTACGCACCTTTGTCTCGTTTACAGCAATGTGAACAGGAACGCACGTCTGAAGTATTTGGCTGCTGACACGTTCGCCGATAATCTACTGCTGGATGAGATGTGAGTTTCCTCTCAGCCACCAGTACCTGCCGCTGATGACGGCACTGTTCTGTTTGTGTGCGTGTTTAGCGGCGCCCTTGAGCTGGCTTTATCGTCGCACAGACGTGCGGGTGGGCTTATGAAAACGTGATGAGGTTCTTTGCTGAATATATTAACACATTTTGTTCATTCTCTCGACGCTGGCGTGGAACACAACTGAAAAGCGCCAATGTAGCAGCGAAGTGTGCTGCTTCGTACTGTGTCCCGCTCGTCGGTGCGAACGTTCGCCACATCTCCCCGTCTGACCGCGCTGTCCGGTGTCTGTTACAGTGACCTGTCCGGCTGTAGCGGGCTCGGCGCCGTGCCGCCGCTCGAGCTGCCGCCGACCGTCCGCGTGGTGGATCTGTGAGTACCGAGGACCGCGTGGTGCGGGGCGCCGCTGAGACGCCGGCGGACGTGTCGAGTGGAGCGGCGCGGCGCGGCGCCGGCGTCCGCCGCTGTTTGCCGGACGGGCGCCGGTCTGCCGCGCCGCTCTGTTTGTCCGTTTGACTGCAGATTGCTCGTTGTTCGTTGCTATCGGTGTTGCTGAGCGGCCGTCTATGCCGGGCGCCGTGTGCGTGCGCGTGTAACCGGGCCGTTGCACCTGCCGCTGTCACGCGGACGCCGGGCGGCGGCGGCGGCTGCCATGTCAGCCGTCACTCCAGCCGTCTGTAGCGCGCGGAGGGCTCGTCTGACCGTCCGTCCGTCCGTCTGTTCTGTCTCCCTCAGCTCCGACACGGGCATCGAGCAGTTGGAGGCGCCGGCGCTGCTCGGCTACGGACATGTGCACAACCTGGACCTGTCCGACAACCGCATCACCGGCCTGCCTCGGCGAGCCTTCCCAGACGGCAGCCAGCTGCGCCGACTGTGAGTGGCGCCGACCTGACCGTGACCTGACCCGACCCGTGACATTGCTCACATCTGTACTTAACCAAGCAGCCGGTGATGTAGCAGCATATCCTCCTCGTTCTTCTCACTGCTCTCGGTGACGTTCGAATTAGCTCACCACATTCGTCCCGCTTCTAGGATGTTTGGCTAACGAGAATGTTGGCTCTCCCCGTCTTCGCTTGGACTGACGCTTACGTTGTTGTTGATGTGTGCCGTGATGTTGAGATGTGATGTCACCGTATTGATGCGGATCAGATCAATGCTGACGCGAGAACTCTGCTGACGTGAGAACTCGAGAGCGGCTACCGGTGCAGTCTGTCAGTAGCGCGCGGGGGCGGTGCGGAAAGTTACGATTAGCCTTTGAAAATAGAACCGATGGAGCGATTCTGGGATCGGAAGTTGCAGGTCAACACGATACGAAGGTCTATCTATATTTCGACTTCTGGTTTTTATCACGTGTCAGACGCCATGAGGAAAAGACTGAGTGGGCTTCTGAAGTATCGGAAACCCTTCCGGTCGGAGTATGCATCAAATTTACAAAGCGCTTGATCGAAGTTTGGTGTGATCTTAGTTTCAATGAACTACTCTTATCCAATCGCTAGGTTTTGATAAAGTGAAGTGGAGCTTTGTGACCAGGTGTTTATCAACCCTCGGCCTGTTACACCAGCAAAGTAATCTTGTTGCTCCGGCACTCTACGGGGTCAATATTAGCGCGTCGCTACGTCCGGAGCCGTAGCCGATATAGTCCGGAGCCGATATAGTGTTCCTGTTGACATGGCTGGCGGTCACTTTAGTTAGACGCACGTGGTGTAGAGTCGGGCGGCGCTGGGAGACACGCTGTGTCGCCACTCCGCCGCGCTCGGCGGCAGGTGCGGGCCGCAGGCTTTAGCGGCCGAGTGGTGCAGTAAATCACCGACGCCGGCCGCTGCTTGTCGACGGCAATAATGGCGCCGTGTCGCGCCACTGATCGCCGCGCCGCGCCAGATAAGGTGGCCGCCGTCTTGTCGACCGGTCAGCGCGCGCGATGCCGACGCCCCCCCCCCCCCTTACCCCCGGTTGCGCGATGCTCCTAATCCTGTGTTGACGGACGACACTTTTCGACGGCGGTCGCTCAGCGCGCCGTCCGGTTTTCCGCACTGGCCGTGCCGCTGACGTAATACCGACCGGCGCCGTCCAGCCGCGAACAACGGCCGCAGTTTTATTGTGTTCTCGGCGAACAATCCCTCAGCTGCGGCCGTGGCGGTGGGCCGCCGTCCTGAGTCAGCCGGAGCGGCCCGGTGGCGTGCTGGAGCGCCCGACTGGCCTCGGGTTTGTTGGCTGTCGGACAGGCGGCGCCGGGCCGGCCCCGGTGCCCGTGAGCCGAACACCTGGGCTGACTGAGCAGGTGTGGGGCCGCGCCGGCCGGCCGGGCGGGGCGGCCGGCTCCATGCACCGGCCGCCGCGCCGGAATGTGAGACCGATTACGGCCGGATTGCATCTTATCGCGCCCTTTCGGCATGCGGCGCCCGCACCGGCGGCTCAGCTGACAGGCCGGCCGTATTCAAAACGCCGCCCACCACGGCTCTCTTCCGCATACAGCCAGCAGGGCTTACCCAGCCGGCTGACGAGGGCCGCTGACGCGATATCGCGCCCGGCGACAATCTCGATGGCGTGATAGGCGATCTGCTGCAGGTGTGGCTGTGTCCTTGTCAGACTCTCAGGCTGTTTTTGTTGGCCACTTTTGCTCTTTGTCCACATTCAGGTGCTTCCGTGGTCAAGTGGAACGACACCTTGACGACCGCCTGACACCGCTGCACCCTGTTCGTTCCAGGAAACTGCACAACAACAGGATCAGCTCGCCCAGAGAGCTGCGGCGGCTGCGCAACCTGCGACACCTGGAGGTGCTCAAACTCTCCAAGAACCGCATCAGCCGACTGAAGAAGGACATGTTTCGCGGCCTGGGACAGCTGCGGGAGCTGTGAGTAGCGAGCTGCCGGCTCGCTCCGGACCGGCCCGGACCGGCTCCCATCGCGGCTGATACAAGGGCGGAGCGAGCGGTGCACCGGGTCCGATGCTGTAAAGATTAGTTATTGGTCCTTATGCCAGCCGTCAGGGCAAGGATAGTAGTTTATACGCTGGTTTAAATCCACACGGAGCTGCTGCTACTTTCTCAGGGAAGGCAGGCACCATCTGCAGGGCCTATATCGGACTGAGGTCGTCTGATAAATGTTGATGGTGGTCATGCCTGAATGCCGGGAATTGGAAATGTGTCTGGTGACGGCGTTATTTACTGCCTTTGATCTGTCGATATAAATGTCAGCTCAGTAACCCGCCTGAGTTCACTCTGTAATCCACGTGCATTTTCGTATGGGCGTTTACGCTGATACCACGCCATATTCAGTTTTATAGTTCATTCATCGGGGTTTATCAGATAAGGGTAGTGTGCCGTTAGTGTTTATTTGGCTGGGCTCGGCCTCGCACACAGTGCAGGTGGTGTCTGAATCGGACCTCCGGGCCCTTCCATAAATAGGTGGCCTACAGCCCGGACTTTCCGCGGCTCTCGCCTGCACTGCGGGTGGAGGAGATGGTGCGGGAGGGTCTGTAACACCGGTACAGGCAGTGAACACCTGACCCCAGAGCTCACAGCTGGCGCTGTGATAACCGATAGAGTTGTCTGCACTGAGCTGCCAGTTATTACATTCCCCGGTTAACCGGATCGCCGGAAGTGAGCGATAAACCAGACATGCCGCTGCCCGTGTTCGGTGTCGTGTGCTGTCCTATGCCATCAGTGCTGACCTCAGCCTGTCCATTGTGTGTCCGACAGGGATCTGAACCGGAACCGACTGTCGGAGATCGACAGTCTCGTGTTCTCCGGTCTGCACAGCCTGCAGGTGCTGAAGCTGAAGCGCAACGGCATCCGGCGCCTGATGGACGGCGCCTTCTACCACCTGCACAACATGACGCAGCTGTAAGTGACGCCGCCGCCGGCCGGGACGGGACGGGCGCGGCGCGCCGGCTACTGCAGAAGTCCGGCCGGTGACACGCCGTGAGCGCGGTAGCCGGCGCGCCGCGCGGCCGCACGGCGGCCCGTGACACAGCCGTGATTTACCGCCTGTTTAGCATGGCCTCTCGCTGAATTATGGACCGCCTGCCGGGACGCGCCTTTGATTTACAGCCGGAGCGCGCGGCCCAGCCTTTAAGCTGCGCGGAGCGCGGGCGCGGCGCGTGCGCCCCGTACAGGGGCCGGTGTCACCCCGTCAGTGTTCGGTGTCTTGGTGACACGCCGGCACTCCCTCCTGCCGGGGCTGGTTACGATATGACGCCGTCAGAGCCTCCGCGGCGGCCGTCGGCGGAGACCCAGCCAGCCCGCGGAGCCTGCATCGTGCTCCTACCGGCGTTCCGGGCGTGTTGATCCCGTCTTAGCTGCACTGATCTGCCAGTGTTGGGGATTACACGTTCACAGAGAAAGGGCCGCGCTCGGTCACAGGTGTGCCCGGATTACACGTTATCTGGAAATGGCATTGGTCAGCTGTCAGCCAGAGCTGTTTGAAGCTGTTACCTGCTGAGACCCTTCTCATGGACTACATGTCATGAGTCAACGCCCTTTTTTTGTCTCGTCGCACAAGTGCCTCTAGAGTGAATCACTCGCTGATACTGGCTCCTTGGCGCCTTGATATGAGTCTTCAAAGTGAAGACGTTTTGGTGACCGAGGTCTTGTTTTTCTGACGGCATCGATATGTGCACGTCGTACATGTGTGTAAAATTCGATCCTTATTCTTTACTGGTTTTCTGTCAGTATTACTTTTCTCTGAGAAGCAAAAAAAAAAAAAAAAACGCCTTCGATGTGGGGTTTGCTCCTTGCACACAGTGCCGCCGGTACCGACAGTTACGTGCGGAATGCCTGTGGGGCGGCCTGTCTGGGCTGTTTCCGGCGCGCTATTGTGACGAATCACGGTCGACACGGGGAGCGTGTGGGCGGGTGTGCCGCTCGCGCCCGCTCGGTGTTTGTGCACTGGTCGGCGGGGGCGGTGTCGGCGGCACTCCCTGACCGCAGCACACACCTGGTCTGTCGGTGTCAGTGTCGGTGTTAGTCTCAATGTCACTGTCGGTGTTGGTGAGGGGCTACTCGGCACACCTGGCGCTCTGTACCTCCCCTCCGACCCCCACCCGCCGCCGCGGCCCCCGGCTGTCTGGCGCAGCCGCGGACTCTGTACTGATACGGCGAGAGAGAAAAAATCGTCCTGATAACCTGCCACAACATCTGGTGACTTTCACATGACGGCCGATGACGGACGGCGTGGCGGAGGTTTTTTTTTGGTTTTACGTCGCCTCCAACAGGTCCGAGATGGTATCGAGAACCACATGAGCTGTCCGTCCGGACCTAACCTGGTCCGTCCAACCTGTTCTTAATTAGGAAAAAATATTCTCTTCCATAACGTCCTATCTCGTTGGATATATCAAGTCCCATGTTTCTGAGGGCGGTCGACTCGGCGGGCGGTCCGCTCGTTGACAGGTCTCTGGAGGCGGTGCTCCGGGACCGTGTCGATCTGCTAACGGGCGGGCGCGGCGCGGTGTGCACCACGTTTCGTTTGGTGTCGCCGTGTCCGACACAGCCGTGATACGCGGCTCGGAGCGGCCGCGTGTCAGGTGTTGGTTGGCGAGCAGGTGCTCCGGGAATACCTGGCGACTCCGCGCCGCCCTGCCCGGCCCGGCCAGGCGGGCCCCGGTGCGACCGTACGATCCATTGGGATGAGTTCCGCGAATTAAGTCGTTCCGACAGCCACATTGTAATTGTATATGAAGTCGCCGAGGCGACAGAGTGATGAGGTATTCTGTCCGTACTTCCAGCGCCCCTCGAACCGGGTTGTGTTGAAAATGAGCAATGCAGGCGGTGCAGTGTGCTGGGACCGATGAACTAGTCTATTTTACATATTGGTGATTGAACACCTTACCTTGCATTTGGCTGCGCGTGTCATGTCACGGTAATGTTACGGGACATTTTTCGATCCTAAGACCGATGTATAGCTGTTGAACTTGGCGAACCAGGCGTTCTTCAAGATCAGGGCGCGCAGGAATGCGGGGTACGCCCATGTATCGGGGTCTGATGGGAATCACCCCTCTGTCCGTCTGCATTACTGCGGCCTGGCAGTGGATAATGGCAATGCGGCCTGGCAGTGGATAATGGCAATGCGGCCAGGCAGTGGATAATGGCGAGGGATAAACGTGTGGGAAGACTGGACCCGTCTGCCATGATGTCGGCTCTCTCGGCTTATTTACCGGGACTTTTTTAGAGGGGCCGTGCAGACTCGTCATCAGTTGTTGTTTTGTAGCAGCGCTCGGATGGTTTGTGTGTGATGTGTCCCGGATTGTATTATCTCAGTAGTGTGCTGCAACTGACATCACCAGCTTATAATACCCCACAGACACATCTTAACACCGGGCGTCTCCGCCCGCAGATACCTCGACCACAACCAGATCCGCAACATCACCAAGGGGTGGCTGTTCGGCCTGAAGCCGCTGGAGCGCTTCAGTCTCAGTCACAACGAGCTGCAGCGGACGGATCTGGACTGCTGGCGCTACTGCGAGCACCTGGCGTTCCTGGACCTCAGCTACAACCAGCTGAGCGCCGTGGACACGCACACGTTTGCCAAGCTGCCGCGCCTTCAGCAGCTGGTGCTCGACCACAACCGGATCGCGCTGATCGACGAGAACGCCCTGCGCGGCTCGCCCAAACTGAGAGACCTGTGAGTCACGATGGGGAGGATCGCTGGCTTTTAGGGGGGGGGGGGGGTAGTGACCTCTGTGGTAAAAGTTATGGAGGATGCGACAAGGGATTTGACTAAATGAGCTTCATTATTTGTTTGGAACGTCTGGAGCGAAATTAGTCTAGATCACGCAACCGTTTGCACAATCATCGACATAGCATGTCTTGGACGCTCCGCACCATGAGCCGTCATAGATACTAGACTTTTGCTAGGCTCATGACCGTCCACCAGTTCCCGAACCCCATCGCGCTCGTTTTCTCTCCCGCCCCTCTGACACACCTTTTTCTGTTCGACAGCGAGCTGAACAACAACCTGATCTCGTCGACAATCGAGGAGGGCAGCGGCGCGTTCTCCGGGCTGCACCAGCTGACGCGCGTCGGTCTGCGACACAACCGGATCATGTCCGTGTCGGCCGACTCGTTCACCGGCGCGGACGCGCTGGAGGAGATCGATCTGGCCGGAAACCCTCTGACCACGGTGCGCGAGGCCTCGTTCAGCCGTCTAACTGCTCTCCGTGTACTGGTGATCGACTCGCAGAGTCTGCTGTGTGACTGCACGCTCCGCTGGCTGCCGACCTGGGTGCGCGAGGCCGGTCACGCGCAGACAGTGACGGCGCGGTGCCACCATCCGCAGCGACTGCAGGGTCAGCCGCTACTCGAGGTGGCGCCCGACAGCCTGGCCTGCCACGAGTCGCCCAAACCGGCCATCCGGCTCCAGCCGCGTACTGGGAAGACTCTGAAGGGTGACAACCTGACGCTGAGCTGCGAGGCCGAGTCGTCCGCTAACGACACGATGCAGTTCGACTGGCGGAAGGACAGCCAGCTGGTGGAGGCCGGCCGCGCCGTGTCGCTGGCCTGGGCACACACGGACGGTCGGCCGGGCCTGGTGATGCGCTCCGAGCTGTCGCTGGTGAACCTGACCGACGCCGACGCCGGCGAGTACCAGTGCGTCGTCTCCAACGGCTACGGCGTCTCGTACTCGAGCAAGGCGCGCGTGGACGTGCACGTGTTCCCGGTGTTCCAGCAGCGGCCGGCCGACCTGCAGCTGCGCGCCGGCAACACGGCCCGGCTCGACTGCAAGGCGTTCGGCCAGCCGACGCCGTCCATCTCCTGGGAGAAGGACGGCGGCTCCGACTTCCCGGCGGCCAGCCAGCGCCGCCTGCACATGCTGGAGACGGAGGACGGCTTCTACATCGTCAAGGTGCAGGCGGACGATCAGGGCACCTACACCTGCACAGCGCGGAACGAGGCGGGTGAGATCCGCGCCAACGCCACGCTCAGCGTGCTCGAGGCGCCGTCGTTTGTCCAGCCGATGGAGGACCGTGAGGTACCGGCCGGGGACACTGCCGTGCTGACATGCATGGCGGCCGGCTCGCCGGCGCCGCGACTCACCTGGACAAAGGACGGCGCACCGCTGCAGCTCACCGAGCGACATTTCTTCACGGCCGGTCAGCAGCTGCTCATCATCGTGCAGACGGTGCCCGAGGACGCCGGCCGCTACCAGTGCCAGATGAACAACGTGCTCGGGGAGCAGAGCGGGCTGGCCAAACTCACCGTGCTGCCCAGTGAGTACAACCGACATGGCTGGGGTTATGGGCTTGCTCTGTCTATTCATGGTAGTATTCTGCCATAAGTGTAACTTAGTAGGCTTAAAGGGAATATCTCGGCGAACGCAGCCTATTGAAATACTTTGAGTTTTGTATTGTTTAGCCTAAATGTCTCACCTTCAGAAAGACATTTCCTCGCGTTTTTGAAAGGGCTTCGCGTGCAATGGCTTCACACGAATGCTTGAAGACTTCAGTAAAGTCAACCATTTACTCTCGAAGAAGGCTGTCGGCTAGAAAATGTGCGTCCCAGGTGGTTAGCAGACCGAACCCAGTCCTCTGACACTACTCTGTGTCTTCCAACAGGTTCGTCACTCGGTCTGGACGACGACTCAACCTACGCCATCATCATAATCGCCGTCGTGTCAGGCGTGGTGGTCACCTCGCTGGTCTGGGTCATCATCATCTACCAGGCGCGTAAGCGGTCACTGCGCCAGCAGCGCAACCGCTCGACGGCCGCCGACCGGCCGCTGTCGCCTCCTCCGCCGCACACGGTGACCGTGTACCACCCGACTGCGCGGAGCACGCTGCTGCCGCGGCGCGCCTCTAGCGACCAGCTGTACACCGGAGACGACGGCTCGGAGCACAGCAGCGGCAAGGACAGCGGCCAGGGCGGCCACGACGAGCCGGCCGGCGCCGACCCGGCCGGCAGCTCACTGCTGGTCGCCGTGGCCGCCGAGTCGGACGACGAGGGTGTGGGCGGCACGCCGCTGATGGACCGGCGGCCGCGCGTGCTCACCACGTTCCAGGGCGCTGTGGGCGCCGGGCCGGCCGGTTCGCTGCGCGACGGCCCGGCCAGCCGCGAGAGTCTGCAGACGGTGGTGCCGCGCCACCTGCTGGCCGACCGGCGGCTCGCCAAACTGGCCGACGGAGCCGTGGTGGTGGCGCGCGCCCGCTCCCAGCCCACCGAGGTGTGAGCGCCGCGGCGCGACCACCCACACCCATCACCCACCCACCCGCCCTCTCACAGCGCCCCGGGCGCGGCCGGCAGCCGAGTTCTCCTCTACCCTCCCCTCGCGGCGCTCTCCCTCACCCCTCTCACACTGTATCGTATTTATTACCGACGTATCAGACGACATATCTCCTCTCTCGTTCGCCGTCTTGTCTGTCACTGTCAGTCAGTCTATTCGCCCGACGGCGGCGTCTTTTCCGTTGGGCCGTGTTTCTATGCGCGCGGCGCTGCGGCGCTGGCGGGGCTGCGGCTGGCCCGCCCGCCCCCAGTCAATGACCGACACTGAGTCGGTGCCGAGGGCGCCCACAGGTGACCCTCGTAATGCATGTGATATATTATTTATGTACAAATAGTTATTATGGAGTCGATTGAGCGGCCGGCCGCGGTGGCTCGGCCGGCGAGGCAAGCGGAGCGAACGGCCCAGCGTATTGTTGATCGTCATCATTTTGTAACGTAGACTAGCGTGTGCGTGTGTGCGGATCAGTGTCGTAACATTATTTGCGAGTGTGTGTGAATGTGAATGTTCTCTTGTGTGTCCATGAGTCATCAGAGATCTGAGGTCATATCCCATGATCGGTGTCATACAAAGCGCGGACCGCGCGCCTGCGCGGTTGTAATACAGAATTTGTGACTGTGGCGACATTTTTGTAGAAGCGGACGTATCAGGCGCCTGGTGGCGTGACAGCGACGAGATAGAGAGGGAATCAGGGGAGTGAGGACGATCAAGCAATTGAACTCTTTTTACAAAACACGAACTAGCCTTCGGAATCCCCTCAGAGGTGTTGAGAGCACTGCCGCTGCCATGGCCGAACGCATACTGACGCTGACACGAAGCCAGTATAAGAAAGAAGGCAACCTAGCGCTGCTCCGTTCGGTCCGGTAAACCTAAGGAGCGTGCATAAAGGTCGACATGTGAACTGCAACTTATCTTAGGAAACTATGTTTGGTCCCCGTGATCACATAAGCTGATGCCTCGGGGAAGGAGGAAAATCGCCTTAGAATTACGTGGGTCAGCGCCCTCTGCGGAGTGATGTGTTACAGCCAGCCACACGATCGAAAGGTAACACACACACACAAAAAAATGATATAAGAACACATAAAACATCACATTTATATCGCCTACATGACATCCTTATTGTAATTTCCGGTAGCTGAATAATGGATACGGGTCAAACGGGCAGCGGGACGGCAGTCATGGGATATGTGTAGGTATTAGGATCTGTCCATGGCTGTCGGTGATTTGCATTAGGAGCGGCACTACACCTTAGGGGTCAGCGGGCTTTAATCGTGATATCCCGACTTCTGAACAGAGTTCCATTTACAATTGCCTGGGTCAGATGGTTGATTAATGATTATGCATCGTTTCCGGTTTGAGGTGACAGGCGGATACGGACTTCCTGTGGCGACGGTGAGTCGCGAATCGCGATCTCCATAGACCATAGGTACAGGGTGTCCTAGAAGTCTTGAAGCTTTTTTATTTTTGTCGTGTGACCTTGCTATGCCACCGATTAAGGCGAATCATGCCTCAAACGAAAGAGAAAGAACTGAAATTTTGTATTTTCATGCGTAGAGCACCACTTTAGTCAGGTGGCCCCCGTTGTGAGTCGCACAAGATTGAGCACGAGAGATCACGTTCTTCGCTGCCGCCAAGATCTCCCGGTTTGCGAAACACCGGTGTCGCCATGCCCGTTTCTTGTCAGCTTCAGAGTCTTATTCCCTGAAGCGAGCGACATAATATTAGCGACATATATTTGCGACGGGTTGATATTTGTTTTAGCCCCATAATAATGCGACGAATCAAAGGATTACAACGGGCTGTTGCTTAGCGTGCTCAAGCAGCTGAGCCTATTTCCGTAATGGATGCGTGCAAACATGTCAGGAGACTTTCTGATCAGTAAATCATTATGTTGCTAATGTTTTTTCGGAGCTCCAACACTCTGTTTCCTGGCTCGCTTCATGAAATAGGGCTCTGAAGCTGACCAGAAACGGGCATGGCGACACCGGTGTTTCGCAAACCGGGAGATCTTGGCGGCAGCGAAGAACGTGATCTCTCGTGCTCAATCTTGTGCGACTCACAACGGGGGCCACCTGACTTAAGTGGTGCTCTACGCATGAAAATACAAAATTTCAGTTCATTCTCTTTCGTTTGAGGCGTCATTTGCCTTAATCGGTGGCATAGCAAGGTCACACGACAAAAATAAAAAAGCTTCAAGACTTCTGGGACACCCTTATTTAATTGGCATTGGCGGAACTTGTCCACTCCCGTTAGTCGTTACCGAGACAGGCCGACTCTGTGAACACAGGTAGCCAGGCAAGGCGCAAGCTCGTGAGCCAATAAATCCTAAATCATTTTGAAAAGCGGTACAGGTCCTCGACCACTTGTTTTTGTAGTAAAACTTGGGATAAAGTCTGTCAGAGAAACGGTTTTCTTGCTTGCTTTGCGGAACGCTACCTCAACTTCCAACCGAATGACGAGTCTTGAGCGAAAGTCGATATTAAAACGAACTTTCTCTGAAGTAAAATGTTTCCACTAGCCCTTACCCGAAGTCCATCACGTTTCTTCATGTTTGATGTTCACAGTCAGATATCATACACCATCCTTTCCAACATTTCCCAACTCCTGTTCCCATATCTCGTTCCCTGTCCCCAAATGCAGCTATCCGTAACTCGCTTTCGCACCATGAGTCTCATAGGCGGCGGAACGGGGGGGGGGGGCATCGGGGCACCGTGCCCCCCCTTTGACTTTGACATTTTAACATTAGCCCTATTGGCGTTGCACGGAAGGAATGGGACCAAAAGTCGGCGGTGCCCCCCCCCCCCCCTTAATTGAAGGTGTTCCGCCGCCATTGATGAGTCTCCCATTCCCGCTCCGTTTCTACTTCTCTTCCAACATCCTATTAATGTATTATGTTCCCTTATCCTGTCCACCTGTCTTCTCTGAACCGTTCCCAAGTCCAGCGTTTCGTTTCCTCTCTTTCGGTCCCGGTAAATGTACCTCGCTCCATGGAGGGTCTGTCTGAGGCACGACTCATTGCATGGTGGTTACTATGGCTATACGAGTAGATCAGTATACGCATTCGAGGAAACGGCAATGCGTGTCTCTGTCTACATAAAATAACGTTTTATGGAAAAAATTATTATTAGTTATTAGGTAGGTACACCAGATAGATCATGGCTGTTTGATGCGCACAGAAATATTTCTAAAGGAAACAGCTAAAAGTTTGTACGGCCTAAAGTTTACGTAAGTAGTTAAGAAAAGCGGAAAATTAGTGCTACAGTCGGTCGACTCGCCAGCTTCCTGGAAATCTCCATCGTGAGGGGTTACGGGAATGAAGTTGCATCCAACTTATGAGCGCGGACGCGGAGTGCGGACGCCGTAAGAAATGCTACTGCCTAATGCGGCCGGTGGCGCATTATTTCAGCATATTCACTGCGTTGGTATGCTGTGCCGCGCAGGCACGTACCCAGGATTTCGCCCAGGAGGGGGCCACCTGCTTTCGAAGGGGCCCCCCACAGTGTATAGGGCCCCCCCAGGTTCCCCGGGGGCCCCCGGGAGTCATGAAGAACCTTTCGATGGTGGGGGGGGGGGGGGGGCATAGTGGGTCCGGTCTCTCCTGCAGACGTAGGTGAGAAAACGCCACGTGTGTGGGAAAACGCAATTCAGTTCTTTACAACCTAATGTAGCATTTGGTTGTGATTTCTCGCGTTCAACTTCATCAAAGTCAATTAAAACGGTCTCTGTAACGGTCTAAGCCTTGAGAAAATGTGGAAAATTGGAAAGTAAAAATATTTTTGCTTGGGGAGTGTGCATGAAACGCACGGCATTTTATGAGCGAGCGCCTCAATTACTGAACATCCTCCAATTCCGGATATGTAGGTATATAATATAACCCTCGCACGACCAGGCCATTTCTCATAACACGAACGACCAGGGGGGGGGTTGTTACGACCCCCCCCCTGGCGTTTCGAAACGGAAGGTCGTAGAGCTTAGCGGAAAAAACCAACGGATTGCTCTCAACGAGATCTCGCGAATGGTGGTATATTTTTTGGTCCTAGGTCAACATTTGACCTACTTTTGACCGGTCAAAGGTCAAATTTTCGGAAAAATAGACTTTTTCAAATTTTTCGTGGCGATTGCGGCAAAACGGTGGGAGATATCGACTTGAAACCTTCACTATCGTGTTCCTTGATCAATTCTCTATCGTTTGGTATGTATTTCGTTTCCCTAGCTCTAAAAATGGCGCGTTGGGAGCGCCGGAAGTCGGCAAGGTCACAGTCGGCGGCAGAAATTCGAAAAATCAAAATTTAAATTTTTGAAATCTGATTGTATTTTTGGATTTGGGATGTCCATTTGCTCCTTATAGAAGCTAATATTGCTGCATATTCCCATTGAGGTGACAAGAATTAGCAAAATAGTGGTTCGGGCGCTTTTCAAAAATAGTACCGGACGCTGTTCCTCTTGTGACGTCATAGCTCCGTGACCTGACCTGACCCGGTCAAGTTTCTTATACCATATGATAGCCAATACTTGCCCCAACATGCATGGGAAGTTTCATCACGATCCATCAACCGATGTCCGTACCACCGGCAGGAAACCTCGGGCGTTGGCACTCAGTTTGTGAAAATCCGGCCGGAGGCTGTTCCCTTTGTGACGTCATAACTCCGTGACCTGACATGACCCGGTCAAATTTTTTTTATCAAAAGATGCGCAAGGTTTGCCCCATAAGGTACCCAAAATTTGGCAGCGCTGCGCGCCGCCGTTTTTGCACTATTTTCGAAAAACCTCAGGGGGGGGGGGTTGATACAACCCCCCCCCTAGGCGTTCTAGGGATAATAGTGGGGAATAAATGTCTCGTTATCGGAATTCCACTATCTGGCAACTAGCCCTATGTAAACGCGGCTATTATATGTTTCACTAGGAATCGAGCGCAATTGTACTTTTAGCCAGAAAATAAATGTTTGGGTAATTCTGGGACACTCTGTATTAATTGGAGGAATAGGACTTAGGAGGAAATGCGATTGCAAATCGACCCACATCCCTGTGTTAGCCAATGACGCATTTGGGGCCAAGGTTGGGGGTATTTAGTTTAGCCTTTTTGTTTTTCTGTGATATCTCCGGCACCGTGAAAGATATTGGCTCCTTCAGATGAGTGCCTACTCCAGTCACTACTTATATCCAGTAGCCAGTAGCCACTCAGATGATTTGGGATCAATCAGGTGATAAGCGTACTTTCAGACGACCAGGGGCCCCCAGTCGACCAGGGGTTCCCAGGCGACCAGGTCCTCCAGATGACTAGGGGCCCCACTGCCCCAGGCGACCAGGGCCCTCCAGGCGACCAAGGGCCAATGCGATCAGGTCCTCAAAGCGATCAGGGGCCCCCAGGCGACCAGGGGGCCCCATGCGACCAGGGGGCCCCATGCGACCAGGCCCCCGGCTACCAGGGGCCCCCAGGCGACCAGAGGCCATTCTTATAAAGAAAAAGGACGGAGGGACGGAAGGAAAAAAAGAACTCAATGAATTAAACGATTCCGTCCTTTTTGGTTATCATAAAGGTTCCGTCCCTCTACCCCTCCCCCTTCGTTGTTTTGCTAGGATGCGTTTTTCGTCTAAATGATCAAGAGCTTTAGTAAATGAAACAGGAATTATTTCCTGCAATATTTTCTTATAAATTTCGTCACAAAGAATGCAAAAAGACTAAGAAAATACTGTGTGATCGCTATATGGGTATTATAAAATGAGAACCTGCAATTATTTGGGATCACATTTGAATTTTTATGGGACCGGGGACTGTTGTCTGCTACGATACATAGCCTTGGCCAGAGGCCTTGGCTACGATCAAGGATAATATAGATAGGCGAAGTATGTAATATGTTGTAGTCTTTCCTGCTAGGCTGAAACCCACCAAAGATTGTTTTTGCGTATAAATGTGGTAATGCCTATGTCTTACTTAGTGATAGGATGTCTAATAAGCGGTAAGGGAACAACGCAGACACCCTGAGTTAGCGTGGCGGCTCGGGACAAGCGGTAGAGATAAAAGAGGAGGGGATACTGATAAGGCATCTTTCGCTCAAGGGGACGACGCGGCGCGCGGCGAACGCGCGCGGCGGCTCGGGATGAAAGGGAGGGAGAGAGGGAAGGAGTAGGTAGAGAGATAGAGAGACGGGGGGCGCAGGTGTTGTTTTGACGAACTGACGCTAAAGAGGGGGGGAGGGGGAGCGGGGGAAGAAATGGCCTGTGGATCTTCTCTGTGTGGGGACAGCGAGGACAGTCCAGCGAGAGCGCTTGAGCGTGGTGGAGTGTATACGAATTTCTCTGCGTGCAAACAAGAACTTTAAGTGCTAACGAGAAGTTGTAGTGCCACGTGACTCAGACCTCCAACCGTGATACCAGTCGAGGCGCCAGAGGACACAGGACACAGGCCAGGTGAGGGTGGAGCTACTGGGAGGCAGTTGCAAACAGTAAACACCTACCACTTACTGGATATTGCATCTCAAGGTGTCCAATCCTGCCTGTTAATGTGTATGCCCGATAAACAACGATAGCTGCAGAACGATAAGGTGGCGGTCTATAGGCACTTGGTCTGCATGTGAAATTGACTAATTTTCGTGTGAAATAACTCCCGACCAATGTCATACAGTTCACATATCGATTAGCACGCATCCTGAAACACATTTCGCACAAGTTGCTCTCGCAACTAGCTAAATATCGTATCAATGCCGTAAAAAAGCGCTGCTGAAGAGCAGCGCTATTTCTGATGCGTTATTTTTCACGAACAACGCAAAGTCTTACGTCACCAGAGGCGTCTTTGTCTCTTTATGATACGGAAACGCGTCCTTTTGGGTGGGGGTAGCGTCAATCTGGCTTCGTTCATTTAACGGGTTCCGTCTTTCGTCTTCGTCCTTTTATGATAACCAAATTCCGTCTAATCTCAGAAATGACGGAGCGTCCCTCCGTTCTTTTCTTTATAAGAATGGCCACAGGGGCCCTCTAGGTGACCAGCGGCCCTCAGGCGATCAGAGGCCCCCAGGCGACCAGGGGATCCCATGCTACCAGGGGCCCAAGGCGACCAGGGTCAACCAGGCGACTAGGGGCGACCGGGGGCCCCAGGCAACCAGGGGCCCCCATGCGACCAGGCCCCCCGGCTACCAGGGGCCCCCTGGGCGAGTAGGTACCCCCAGGCGATCAGGGGCCTCAATATCATGCAACCAGAGGCCCCCCCATGCGACTAGGGCCCCCTAGGCGACTAGGGGCCACAGACTATCAGGGGCCCATACGACCAGGCCCCGGGCTATCAGGGCCCCCTAGGCAACTAGGGGCCCCCAGTCGATCAGGGGCCTCATGCGACCAGAAGCCACTCATGCGACCAGGGCCCCCTAGGCGACTAGGGGCCACAGGCTATCAGGGGCGCCCATGAGACCAGGCCCCCGGCTACCAGAGGCCCCCTAGGCGACCAGGGGCCCAGGAAAATGGGGGCCCTTGGATGACTGCAGGGGCCCCTCGGGTACCCAGGGCACATAAATGAAACTTCAATATCAATTTTTCTCCCGAGTAAAAGACGTTTTATCCAGTGTTTAAAAAAAATGTCCTGGGGCCTGAGGGGCCCCCTGAGCGCCTTCGGCGCTCAGGGGGGGGGGGCCTTGGCCCCCGTGGCCCCCCCCCTTGGGTACGTCACTGGTGCCGCGACGCTCCACCGTACGGCGGGCCTGTATATATATAGCCATCGGACACAAAACAACCACGAACGAAGCTATTACAATAAGCCATTTGCACCGATGAGACCCACACCACCAATTCGGACTTCCGAGACTCAGCAGCTGTTGGTATGTTGGGGGCGTTGTAGCACGATCTGTACCCGTCGGCCAATGCGGCGTCACATTGCCGCCCGGAGATAGCCCACGATACGGGGCGCGCTGAGCTGCCCGAGTATCACTAAATGTGGGCTCCAGACGAGCTGGCCGTGGCGGCCCGACGGGCCGACTATCAAACTCCTCTCCGCCGGGGCTTTAATCCCAACCAAGGGAGGGTCAGATGGGAGGCTAATGAGGCCGGCGCTGCCCTCATTTCCGCAGTGGCCACGGGAAATGGCTGTAACGAGCGGTGCAATTGTGCGAGTCATGGCCGATAGACCGCGCCGACGGACGCCAAGAGCGAATGGATGCGCCCCTGAGCTGATGATCGACCGGCACCCACAGACGATCACCGGGCTTCGGGTTACAGGGTGCGCTTAGCGCGTCTTACAGATATGCTGTTAGACGGTAGAGTCTCTAACCGTATTTTTAGTGCCGTTTGAATATCTTTCTTACTTAGAGACATCCTGGTCGCGGACTGTAGCAATCACTTTCCTTTTCCGGAACGCGCACACAATTTCCAGCACCTCATTTGACCTTTGCTGATCAGTTTAAGTTCTCTTTTCTTATAGTTCAACTCTTATTTAAAATTACTCCAAACTTCTCGCTAAGATTCCAATCAAACGTAGTCCCTGCTGCCAAAACAGTTCTCTCTGAGCTCTGAACGTCGGTCATTACGGCCAGATTTTGGCGATGACAGACCCTCTTCGCCCGGGTGGAGCGTTATCGATAATAGACTAATCAAATGAGAATCTTATTTTCCAAGCGAGCACTTTGGGTAGCCTTCTCGCGAGATGTGAGAAAACTGATTAAAATAACTTATATGAACTACCATTCACGTCGCCAGACTCAGACAAGCTATGAAATTGTGCCATATTTGTTCTGCCATGAATAATTGAATTTACTATAATTTGAATCCGCAGATAAAAACAGCAGTCCAAATGGACGCTAGGAACGATGCTGAACGATGCTACCCCCTGCCGCGACCTCCCTTGCCCTTGCTCTCTGACCCAGGCCATGTCCCACACCTCGCCCGCCCCACAAGCACCCTCGTGTCTCACTCTCTGCGCCGCGGGAGCAGCTGGGCCCGGCGGCGCGCGGCGCGATCATCCTGCAGCGTCGACAGGCGGCGCTCATCGCTGTCGACGACCGACGCGTCGACGGCGCCGGAGTCCGTCGAGACCGACGCGGGCTGCAACAGGGCCCTGCGGCCCGGGAGGGAGACGTTAGTGGGCCGACGGTCGGCGGTGCAGGGGGCTGCGGCGGCGGAGGAGTGGGCCATATATTGAGGAGGATTATCATCAGCTCCAGACGGACGTAGCCCAAAGGTGAGATTAGAATGGGTGATGATTTATGGACGATGATTTTGGAAAGGCGCTTCAGAGGTTACGAATGGAGAGCGCTGTCCACTTAAAACATCATGACTATACTTAGGTATTGGACACCTTCCACTATATAGGCATCTACATTTGATCCTGTCCTCTTTGTAGGTGCATCGACTGAGACAAAATTGCACATTTGAACGTAAATGTCAAAACATATTGCATTGAGTTGTTACAAGTTTTTTATTGAGTTTAAAGTGATGTCGACGACTATTTAGCAACATTACCTGTTGGCTGTTACCAGAATGCATATAGGCACCGTCAGCACTTAAACGTTCCTCTCGTAATTTAATAATTCATTAGATCCGAGCGATTATGTTACGCTTGTAAAAATGTTCATTTATACGGTTTAGGTAAGGTGTTATTTCAACCTTCCATAATAAGTTCTAAAAGTTCGCATTCATAAAATAAATGAACCGTTAACCTATTACGAAATCGAAAGAGTATAAACGTCAGCGATAAAAGAAGTTTTTAGCCTTCTTAGTCATTATACTCCAACGCAACGTGTATCCCAGGCACAGTGAACCATTTCATAAAAACACAGGATAAAAAGTAACGCTTAAAAACAAAGTTTAGATAAAAGGTGTTGACCAAGCGCTCGCTCGAAAGCAGCCGATAACACATGACGGCTAGAAATACTCGCGGTTATGTCGGCACAACTCGACACAACCTCAGTTCAAACGACCAAACTTGGGGCTGATCAATGAAGGCCAGTGGTCCAGTTTAACACTGGACACGTAATCCCCTGTGTTTGTAAGCTGGGTTTCTAAAGAGAGGGCTTAAAACACTTCAATTAAATGTCAATATCCTTATAACAGCAGCTACGCTACTCCTACACATTTCACAATCCATCCGACCGCCTGACGCCTCCCAGCGCGATTGGCAGACATGTTCAACATCTACCGGGAGGGACCCTCTGACGAGATGTCTCCCTCCATCATTCGGCAGACATGTTCAACATCTACCGAGCGGTAAAGGAGTCCCGGCAGCGTCAGGAGGCCCAGCTGACCGGTCACGACCTGTACTCGAGTCGGGCGGCGCGGGACCGCGCCCTCCGCGAGCAGCAGCAGCTGGATGTCAGCAGCTGGCGATGTCACGGTGCACCGATCGTCACTAAACTAATGACATCAGATGTCCCCAGGCACGATGACCCATGGCCTCATAGAGCTGTCTTTGTCATGAGTTCCCCTTTATTATACCGAAACTGTCACCGTTCAGCACCTAATCGCTTGGGTGACTACATGTACATATGTTCTTCCTATACCGCACTAAAATTCGAAAGCATTGCAATCATTTTATTCAATTATAGCAGCATGTTATGACAGCATGCTGCGCGATCGTCCCCGAGGATTATTCGGTTCGTTTGACTTCGGGAATTATCATCAAAGGCTTTGCCTTCAGTAGTGGTCTCAGTAACTCGCTGTATACTGAATATTCAGCTGAATACACCACATTACGAAATGAGGATCATTAGTGCGAGCATGGACAAAGCATTATTGAGAAGACTGTTCAAGTGTGTACTATAGGGCAACCTAAATAAGCGCCTATATTGCATCGATTTAAGTTCCCATCGCAAAGCTATTCATGTTACATTGTCTAGGTATTCAGTTCCCAAGATTATCGATTTCAATAAGTCAAAAGCGTCAATAGCCTACCGTCACATGGCATCAATGCCCACGAGTAATGAAATCAGCTGTCAGCAACATCAGGAGAAATTAATTTGACGCGTACCTATCCAACAGCTGCCAAGGAATTGCAATAAGCCAGAAAACTTATGAGCAGCTGTTAAAGTCTTCTCGCAATCAAAGACGCGCTGAATGTAACTCGATAGGAACATTTTCTCTTGCCGACATGTTAAGTGTTTACCACAGAATAAGAGACGCACCCCACTTGACCGGCATATCACCGTGCATAGCAAGCCGGTCCCGCAGGCTGTCATATGAACTTTGTGATAACCTGTTCCCAGCTTATCACAGCCCGCCGTTTGTGTGTGTGTGCGCAGGACCACTGCCCGGGACCTGTTCCGCAGTCCGGAGCCCCAGGCGAGCACACCCCGAAAGCTGACACGCTGCGGCCGGCGGCCCAGCGCCCTGCCCAACGAGATCGACAGTCTCTCCCTGACCGGCGACGGGCCGACGCAGATCCGACCCCGCAGCAGCCCGCTGGTCACCACATGGTGAGAGTAGACCCGCACCGCACCGAGCCCGGCCGGCGCGACCTCCCCAGACCGGGTTCCGGACAAAAAGTCAAATGATAAAAGGTAAAAGGATGATTAGTCAACAGACATTACGTCAAAAGCACGAAGTCAAAAATCTTAAAAGTCAACAGGTAGAAGGTCAACAAAGAGGAAAGTCAAAAGTCAAAAAGTCAAAAAGGATAAAACGTCAAAAGATAAAAAGTGAAATTGCCAAAAAGTCAATGAACAAAAAGCCAACTAGCATAGAAGTCAAAAGACAAAAAGTCAAATGGACATAAGGTCAAAAGACAAAAAGTAAAAACGGCAAAAAGTCAAATTGCCAAAAAGTAAAAAGAACAAAAGTCGAAAGACAAAAAGTGAACAGGACATAAAGTCAAAATCCAAAAAACCAAAAGGACAGAAAGTCAAAAGGACAAAAAGTCAAAAAACAACAAGTCAACCGGGCATGAAGTCAAAATAAAAAGTCAAAAGTTCAAAAAGTCAAAAAGACATATAGTCAAAGTCCAAAAAGTCAAAAGGACAAAAAATCAAAGAGGCAAAAAGTCAAAAGGACAAAAAGTGAAGAGGACAAAGGTCAAAAGACGAAAAGTCAACAGAACATAAAGTAAATTACGAAAAAATCCAAAGGACAAAAAGCCAAAATCCAAAAACTCAAAAGGACAAGTCAAAGAGACAAAGTCAATGACACCTGGATCATCAGTCATTACATACATGAGATAACATTTACAAACAGCTGTACACAATTAAGCAGGATGCTGCACAATATAACCTGCATCATTGGACATTGAAGCGAGACTGCCTCCATTGCACGACTGATGGGGATTCCCATGGCCCGCAACCGCGACTCAGCTGGTCACACGGGCATGCTTGGCTGAAATCTGACACACATCCGTTGACACGTGCTAGGTGGGAGCTCGCTCGCATCGTAAGGTTGTCATGAGGCAGCGTTACATGATCCTTCGAGACAACTGACTGTCCCAGGCGCAGTTTACTGGAATTATTTCAACAAATATAGTAGCCCGGAATGTTATCGATACGAAAAGTTTCGCTTGTTCAAATTTCCTATATTGTGTAGGGAGACGTTTCTCATCAATTGATTCCGTCACGGGTTCTATTAGCGATTTCACACTTTTATTATAGTTCAAGCGTATTGTATGGTACAATTGGTACAATAGTAAAGCGCGTCGTTTCTTTTAAATCACCGTTCCATGCTTCTATCCTCAGGATACGGAAATCCTTCTCCTCCACGCCGCAACCCCCTCCGGGCTGGACAGGCAACTTTATCTCATGCGGGCTGCTGGAGCGGCACCGCTGCTCCCGAGGGAGCGCACCCCGTAGCCGGGTGCAGTGAGTACCTTGGGGCTGATCGGCCTGTCCTTCGGGATGGGCTCAGCCCCGGTGACTCACTAGGATGCCTGCCCAGACCAATGTCTCCCCCTAATTCCTATCATCCTTCCGGCTCTGAAATGGTCTAATTGGACCGAAAGGGCCTAACCCAACAAAACAAAACAAATTTCTTTTAAATAGGTGGAAGTTGGAACGAGAGGCAATGGTGTGATTGTCGGATTGTCCTGCCTTGAAAGGAACGCTCATATCAGCATCAACAGACAACAACCTGTTAATATTCACGGACTGCATACAATTAAGGTGACCAATTTTCATCGAAATGTATAGGTCAATTAAGTTATCGAGATGCGATTGCTAAAAACACAATTTTTTAGAACCTCGGAGCTGTGACGTCCAAAGAGAGGTGACAAGTATAGCGCATTGTGGCCACCAGTTACTGTCCCTCTCCTTCATCTTCGCCTCCGCCCTACGTCTCCTTATCGGAACTGCCCCCCCCCCCCGCCACCAGCAGGCACAGTACGCCAACTTTATATAGATAAGTTCACATTCCCAATATACTTTTTAAAGCAAAGTAAAAATAGGTAGGAGCGTTCTTATCGGTAGTGTCGGGGCACGCACGGGGACGCGCCGAGACTCTCTATGCGGTGCAGCCGGCGCCCAGCAGCGGGCGGCGGCCGGGGATCAGGTGGCCCGGCGCGGGTCAGTCGCCGACCGGAGACGCGGGCTGCGGCGTACTTGTACCGACTTAGTTAACGACTGCTGTTGAAGACTACTTTTTGCTGTTGACTGCATTTTGCGCATCAACTTTTCGCGCACCTATAAACTATTTGCTTGTTGACTTTTTGTGTGTTGACTTTTAGCGTGTTGACTTTTAAGCATGTTGACTTTTAGCGTGTTGACTTTTAGCATGCTGACCTTTCGCGTGTTGACTTTTAGCGTGTTGACTTTTAGCGTGTTGACTTTTAGGCGTGTTGACTTTTAGCGTCTTGACTTTTTGCGTGTTGACTTTATGCGTGTTGACTTTTAGCGTGTTGACTTTTAGCGCGTTGACTTTTTGACATGTCGGCTTTTTGTCTCTTTGACATTATGTCTTTTGACTTCTTGCGTGTTGACTTTTAGCTTGTTGACTTCTGGCGTGTTGACTTTTTTGCAGGTTGACTTTTTGTTCATTTGACATTTTGTCCTTTGACTTCTTGCGATGTTGACTTTCTGTCTGTTGACTTAATGTCCTTTGACTTTTTATCCGTTTACTTTTAACGTTTTGACTTTTCATCCGGGAATCCCCCAGACCAGCACCGGTCGGCGGCCGTCGTCAGGTGACGCAATCGTCCCGATAAACCGGCGGGGTAAACCCGGAACTCATGGATGCGCTTGTGAATAGAGAAATCCACACAATATTGAACATTTTTTTTTAGGGGGGGGGGGGGGGGAAGCAAAGCTACGTATGGGACTTTAGACGCGTAGATATCGATAATCGAGCTGCGTCCATTTACTATGATAATTACGGATTGCTAAGTACTTCATTACCATAATGGTGTCCACCGCACGGTTCATTACGCTCTCTTATATCCAGCCCAGACCCTACCGAAGAAAAAACATCTCCTAAAAACTCTGGCAGCCTCCCGTAGCGAGGGCCCCGGGTGGGTCATACGGGGCACTCGATTGGGTCTATATCTCTGCCAGCCACGGTGATCGGGGCCATCCGACTAGCGCCCATCTCCAGTCTGAGGATGCGTCAGTCACACGCGTGGACCGCTGACCGATCGTCGGCCCCCTGTCTCTCGGTCTGACCGACCGGCCGGCCGGCTGACCGCGCCTGGCCAGCCGCCAACGGAAGCACGTGCTGTCGAGCCTCCCGTCTCCTGCCGTTCCCGGCGGCCCAGCGGCGGGCTTCGGGCCCCGACCGGCACTGTAATCTATAGATTCCCCGCCGACCTTCACCTTATCGGATCACGCCGTGTGTGAATATGACGAAATCCATAAGACGGTCGACAAAGACGGACTCGCGGTGATGGAATTAAATTTCCGGGTCAGAAGTGACTCATCTCTTTGGATATCAATGCTGACTTCGTTCTTCATTAGATCGTTGTATTTAAATGGAAGAGCCATCGGCATATCACGACTAAGTAATGGATGCTTTGGAATGCTTGATAAAAGATAATGAAATGTTAAGCGTTTAACTGGAATATATGGACGAAGGGAGCTGCTGTGTTGAGATGGATATCGGCCTAGCCGTGACTTCACTTGATGCCGCCATAAAGAACAGTAGCGGCGGAATACCTTCAATTAAGGGGTGGGGTGGGGGGAGGGGGGCACTGCCGACTTTTGGTCCCACTCTTTCCATGCAACGCCCATAGGGCTAATGTTAAAATAGCAAAATCAAAGGGGGCACGGTGCCCCCCCCCCCCTGTTCCGCCACCTATGAAAGCTTGCGATTTTGAAAGCAGGAAGACAATGGACAACGGATAAAACAGAGTTAGGACCATAAAAAATGGCCTACGTCAATACCGCTATCCATCGTTTCATATTCATTTCCTTTCATTGTTAAAACATAGGTACCTACTGCATCTATAGCTGCTGACAACAACGGAGAATAAAATTGCAGCCATCGTTCTGTTGTCAGACCTTAGTCCAGGATCGTGTAGTTACCGGTTTGGATTGAATAAACCAGCTCCGTAGACCATTCGACCAGAGTACCCACTCCAAGCAAGGCGGCATTCAATTCAGGCACAATAAGCATAATGGGGATTTATTTGGTTGCATGAAGCTGAAATACCTGAGCTTTTCAGAAACACTATGCATAATTGGCATTGTAGGTCTGAGCGCTAATGGTTGAATTGAGGTAAATTAAATTCCAGCGCGGGAATTACGATGCACATATGCAAATATTGCTGGTGGATGTCGAGGGTACATGCGATATTAGTATTCGTAACTCCACATTTCCATCCACAAATACATAGCTACGATTAGGTACCAATCGCTTATGTGCTAAAAGAATATAACTTAGATGAGTTCAGCAACGAAAACATATCGGGTCGACTTACTTAGCTCCAAAGTCTGACTAATGATCGGCCATGCCACAACACATCTAAAAATATTTGCGTCCAATTATCGAGCTCTGACAGCAACTGATACAGTTGGATTCACACACTCAAAAATGTTCTATATCGGCAAAGCCACCTCAACTAGACTATTTTCGCTCGCTTCCGATGCTGATTCAGCCACCTGCCCACTGCACTGTCAGCAGTGTGTCAAACTCGTGCCGTTTGGTCGGATCAGGCGACCCGCGCGGCTCGGCCCCGCAGCCGCTCCCGGGGGTATCATCTGGGGCGTGTCGCAGCTGCGCCGGGTGCGTTCTGCACGCCCGCGGCGATGTCGCAGCGAGCCCTTCAAACTGACGAGCCGGCTCTCCAATCCGGGGCGCCGTATACGATCCATTCGTCGCGCGTGGCGCGCCGTTTCTGCCCTTCGGCGAGCCGGCAGAGCTCAGAGGTCTATCTACATCTGACACCGTCTCCATCCGCTACCAGCCCCTCCGCTCAGTGTGACGGGGACTCGGAATAGTAAAATTCACCTCGGGGAACTTCGCGGCCATCCAACATTATTATCGCTCCGGGGTGATGACGTCACAGGACGGCTTCATCATTCTAAAGCTCCGACACACAACTTTTCTGTTGACTGTGGCACTGGAGCATTCAAACCTCGCTCCGTTTTCCCGCATCGCCTGGCAAAATTATTCATCGCTTCGGACGAGTTCAAAGACTTCACAAGAAACCGTGGTAGCATTTTTATTGACTGTTACACAACGTATTAAAAACGTGTTCTTATCAAATAAATTATTACAGAATATATGAATTAAAAAATCTCATAAAATGAATGTTTCGCTAGAGGAGGACTCAGAGGACCTGGGGCAACAGAAAGGAAGAGCAACTATCATACGGAGTACCTATAACGGACACACAAAACGGGATCTTGAATGTGTGCTTCTACATAACACAGCGGATTCTTCATGGTTACGAATAGGAGGATATATGTATTTCCCAAGTATTTTTCTCTGAGAACAAGATCCAGAACAGACTCTACAATTCGCAAATCTTGCACAGGCCAAAATGTCTGTTGCTTAACGTCCCGATGTCAGAGCGAAGCGAACTCAACAATTCTCAAATACTGCACACGCAAAAAAACCGTCTGTTGTGGGCGACCCCGGTGCCGTTCTGAGCGACTCGGTTTGCCGGCTTCGGCAACGTCCGTTCAGCGAAGTGGCACACGGCCCCTTCGGCCGCCGAAGCCCCACAGGAACACTACCGGTCGCGTCGGGGCTTCCTGGTCCGTTTTTTCCGTCGATGACATTACCAGAATCTGCGTGGGATGCGATCGGCAGGCGAGCAGGGCTGTCAGGCACCAGTACCGGTCCCAGATGGTACGCAGAGGGGTCTTACCGTCAGGTGCGAAAGGATCTAGTGACAGACAAATCAGTGATAGTGAGACAGTGGGACGACGACAAATAGTGACCAGAAGTGGAGGTAGCGATACCAAAGGCGGAAGTGCGGCAGAAGTACGCGTAAAGGCTTTTTCAGGATCAAAACCGAGCGGGCCAGCATTCGCGTCTTCTTCAGCTGTTCCACAGCAGAACATGCGTCCTGAAATTGGTGTTTTCCGTCAGTCCGTCTATCTTTCCATCATTCACCTGTCCAACTATCCAGTGGCTGGACGGTAGATCGCCTAAAGAACACCAGCGGTGTCTTGAATGCTGTAAGTGACTACTGTTATCAGTGTGACAAGTCACAGAAGATAACTTCAGCATGTCCCAGTCACCAGACGAAGACGAGAGCGCCACAAGTGCGCGCACCAAATGGCGGATCACGCTGTTCAACCTGTACAAACAGAACGGTCGAGAGGAGGCCGCCAAAGAGCTCCTCGGCCACGACCACTTCAACCGGCGCGACCCGCGAATCAACTACGACAAGTGGCCGCGGAAGATCCGTCCTCCCCCGCTGCCGACGCTCGAGGAGCTGGCGGAGCTGCAGCCGAGCCTGCCCAGCTCACCGGGCTCTCCGCTGCCGCGGATCCCCAGCTGGGGACATATCGCCGCGGGCGGCGGAGTATCACGGTGAGAGGCTGGTTGGTCCGCCCGGCAGAGGGAACACAGTGATTAGGTGAGAGTTGAAGGTAGGAAATCAACCGCATCCATCAAATTTGTATTCGGTGACTATATCTCAAATGAATACCTTGAACGTATTACGTAAATTGTTAAAAGCCCATAGAGACATGCGGATAAAAATCGATATAAGCCACGTTTCATAATAAGACTAATAAAATGTAAAGGTCGCGACCAGCGAATGACAGCTTACAACGAAATAAGCTATTCCAGATCCTTACAAGTAAATAGTTTTCATCACAGACCTCTATACAACATATTACGTGACATACCTACCTACATCTCACCTCTGGTGACCTCTGGTTTCATCATGGACCCTGGTATACAATTTATATTTTCATCCATGGATTTCATAAACTGTTTCCCACCATGAAGGTCTCATACTTCCTGCCACAACGAAAGACCTAAGTGTGGGCAGCGCCGCGCCTCAGTCGTTCTCCGGCTGTGTGCCGGCAATCAGCGCGAGCTGATCTGGAACACGGTCCTCGGGGAGCCGATAAGGCCGGCTGGCCGTGCAGAAATTACACTGTTATCACTGCTAGGCCCGACAATCACCGTCCAAAGTGAGCGCGCCACTGCCGCGCCACGGTAGATGGAAAAATAAGCCGAGCCTTTGTGCCCGGCCGATAGCGGCACATCGCATCTCACGTAGAACGGTAGAGGCTCGCTCGATGTCGGGATTACAAGGGATTATCAATGAATAATGTACGAGTTTCTTGATCCTGCCGAAAGAACTGCTGAAGAAATTGAGGTCCGCCATCCAGGGCACCAAAGACTAAGACACGCACGCGGTTTGGAGTTGCTAGCACACCTCTGACAACGGCTAGATATCCCAGATTCACTTGGTGTTATGAAACCTAATTTGGTAATAGCAAACCACAGGACACTGGCCTTGATGAGTGTGTTAAATTCAGATCAATAGCAATCCGTAAAATTGACGATTAACCCGCTTGTGTTCTAGCGTTATAACTGACGTACGCCGTCTGATGTGGCAGTTGTAGGCCGTTCGAAAAGGCTTGCGTGGTTTGTTTGAACCGACTGACGTTACGAACTGCCAGACGTCTGACGTGACTGGCCGTCTGACGTAACTGACGTTACAGGCCGCCCGACGCGAGTGACGCGGCCGGCCGGCCCCCCGCCGTGCCGATGACAGAGCAACAGCGATCGGCCGTGGCCAGCCAGGCGGCAGCCAGTCTCTGCCAGCAGTACCTGGCCAGGTCGGAGCGTTACCGACTGATCCAGCCGCTCAATGACCTCGGTAAGACAGGCGCCCGGCACTCTTAGGACACCCGACGACAATCCTCTGCCCCGTCAGATACTCATCCACCGCACGGCACTCCCAGCACTCAAAGGCCGACTAACACACCCCAGCCACTCTCTACAGACGTCTGACACTAAACATCTGCCCGGCACTCCCAGCACTCTCAGGCACTCCCCAACCAACTGCTACTCTTTACAGACGCTCGACACTCCCAAGCCGCCGCCCCCCCCCCCGCGCCCGCTCATTCAGACCGGCCCCAGCGGAAGCACACGGCCACTTCAATATAATTACTTCCAACCGCCACAGGCTGAGTGCATTACAGAAATTCACCCCAGCTATCTTCACGGCCAAAGACATTCAATATAGTGCCACTCCCGTTAGAAGGTTCACAGCTGTTATAGCTGCTCACTGAGATACGTCAAGCCCAATGAAATGCATCATTCACCCTATCTGACGCCTCATTGAGTGCGCTGTTTACTGCAGGCTGCAGGAGCAACAAACATTGGTTTCTGGTTCACGATCAGCTCGTGAAGACGGAGCGTCTATTGACGATCACATCGGTCACCCACCGACCCGCGCTGCTGCAGCAGAGCGACCGGGTCAAGGTGAGACTCCGGCGGAGCGATCGAGTCAGGGTGAGACCCGATGGAGCGATCGAGTCAGGGTGAGACCCCGATGGAGCGATCGAGTCAGGGTGAGACCCCGATGGAGCGACCGAGTCAGGGTGAGACCCCGATGTAGCGATCGAGTCAGGGTGAGACCCCGATGGAGCGACCGAGTCAGGGTGAGACTCCGCCAGTGATAGGACGAGCCAAGGCAAGACATCTCATCCTGGTAGAGCGACTGAGCCAAGGCGAGACCCCATGGGAGGGCATGAGCCTAGGAAAGACCCTGGCAGAGCCACTGAGCCTAGTTGAGACCCCGGGAGATCGATCAAGCCAAGGTGAGACACCGAGTGACCGAGCCAAGGTGAGACATCGGCTCAGGAAGTGTTTTGTTGCGGCGCTCATAATTAAGAAAGCTGTCTACCGTGCAAAATAAGCCTTACGTGTTTGTGAAATTTGCATGTGAGGATGTGATCAGGCTTATTGATTTGATTGTGTTACCCAATTATTGCGTGTTTATGGTAATTCCCCCCAGACGCTGCGGGACCGTCTGACGCGCGCGAAGCACCCGTACCTGCTGCCGGTGCTGGACGTGGACCTGCTGGACCTGCCGCAGGGCTACCCGGCCGTGGTGGTCATCACGCCCTGCAGCCACTCCGGCAGCCTCAGGGACATTCTGTATAAGGTGAGGAACGGCAGCCATGTCCCAGACAGCAGTCACCGGCGGGACATGCTGTCCCGCCGGTGACAGCAGTCAGTATTCGGGCCGTGACTGGACTGACCAGTAGAGCAAACTGTCTAGCAATTCAGTGCACATGGGTTGGAACTGGGACTGGAATGAAGGGACCGCGACTAGGGTGCAAAAAGTCCTCCGGTTTACCGTCTGTTTCAGTGCGTCTGGGACCGGGATTGGAGCGACAAGTACGGTTTCCCGTGTGTTTCAGTGCGCCTGGGACCGCGACTGGAGTGAGAAGTATGACCGGCCGCCGGCGGAGCGCCTCCGTCTGCCCGTCTCACAGGTTCGCCGGCTGGCTCTGCAGCTCGTCGAGGCCATCCTGCACCTCAGACGGAGCGGCATCGCACTCTCCTTCGGCCACCTGCACGCCGGCAACGTCATCGTGCAGAACGGCGTGGCCAGGTAAGTCATAGCGCCTAGCGGACCCGCCAAACCTAAGGTATCTCATATAAATAGTTAGTGGAATTACCGTACAAGGCAAGGCATTGACGGATAGTGACTTAGTGAGCCCAATGGGATAACATGTGACATAAATTTTCACTATTAAAATAGAAAACATCATTCTTATCTTCCACATGATTTATCAAAAGACACCAAGCATCAACTTAACGATGAAGTTGGCCTTCATTTAGATAGCAATCATCTGTAGGTATAAAATTGCGTGTGTATTGGCTTCAAGAAATTGAATTCTAGCGATCAACCATATTATTTTCTCCATGCTGCTAAAATTATACGGCGGGATGCTTTTTGTTCTAAGTTGAGGGCGTTTCTCCACTGGCGATGAATCGTTTCTCATCACTTATTATATATTGGCTAATTAATCAGCGCTGATTTTGAACGGGAACACCTGTTTGGCCCCCACGCTCCATTTTCCCGAGCTCGTCTTCTTTGAACATTCATCTCACGCTCCAATAGTCCGAAACCTTTCAAAGAAATAGTTCATTCATCAGACGGACGAGCGACAACGCACTCGATTTGAAACCGCGTGCAGCGCACAATATTAGTGTAAGAACGTCAGAAATAAAACTTTAATGGCTTGCAGGAACAAAGATTAAATCAAAACAAAGCCACCAATAAAAATGCACTGTACCTATGATTTACAAGCTGCAACTATGCATTGCGATTCACAATGATCTCCCAATACGGTAGACCGATTTATCCATTCTCAAACAGGTTGTCCGACCTGGAGGCTTCGCTGCTGGAGTACAGCCCGTCCGACTGCAGTATGAACCTGCCGGGCTCGGACGTTCTCTGCATCGGATCGCTTATGTATGAGATGGTGGCCGGACGACTGCCGGGGCCGCGCGGGCCCACCCCCGCCGACCTGGCACAGCTCGACGACGAGACACGTTCACAGGTGAGATAACTCCCCACCGTTTAACGACTGAGCGAAGAGGGCTGCCGCGCGTGCTTCAACCTCCGTCACTAGATGGCAGCAGTAGTTTTACCTGAAGTGGTAGACTGTACCGCATTGCTTGTAGCGGAACCGCAGCAGCTGCGTTTGACTGACGCTTCGATAATGGGATATTTCACGTCAGATTCAAATGCACAAAAATGATTTCAAGCTGTGGATAAGTAGTGTGACATAATAAACATAAGCCTCGTTTCCTGTGAGGTTACTTGTTGCAAACGACGGCTCCTTTTCACAGCTCCTTAGTGACGACTTTGTTTCTTTTTACCGATCGATAAGACTGAAGCTTGTGCTTAGCTCAGCGCTCGGAAACGCGGAAACGAACAAACATTTTCTGACTTCATTTGCCACTCACACACAAAGGCCATTCTCGTCCCTCAGGCTGAATCCAGTAGTGGCTGTTAGCTGTTCCTAGAGCTTTCCAAACGCTTTTTTACTTAAGCTTTCCTGGAAATGATTAATCTCTTCCAATTTTCCAGTCCAGCATCTCCCTTTTCTAGCTCCAGTCAACAACTAGCTTCTGTTGCGCTCAACATCAAAGCGCGATCCTCTAACACAATCAGAAACACTGTTGGGAGCCCGTCAACACTGCAAAGCGGTTCCCTGTTCCAATTCCCGTCGACACGTTCCCCAGACCGCCTTATCGATGTCGGATCGTCTCCCGGTTCGCTGTAACTCTGTCAGAGCTGGTCAAACCGAGACGGCCGACCTAAGGGTGGTGGATAGGGTGAGAGTGAGAAGGCCTAGATGCAGCTGCGGCCATGATCGACATCCGGCGAATCCATCATTTGGATGCGAGGATTGTTGAGAACAGAGTTGTAACAGAAGATCGTTAAGTTGATTGCAATTATTGTGATTGATGTACATTGATGTAGGTATATATCATGCAAATGATTGTAAATCAAATGCGTTTGATGTCGGTATGGGTTACCCAAACGCATACGACGCACTTGATTATCGGAACACCACTTCCCTCGCCAGCTGGGACCTGTGCTGGAGTTCATTTTCGACAACCCCGGCGGCCACGAGCCGGGCCTGGACGTTCTGCCGCACCTGGAGTTTTTCCGAGACGTTCATCTGCGGGAGCTGGCCCGCCGACCACCGGTGAGTCTTCCCACACGGTAACGGTGTCGCGGTCGGCCCTCCCGCCCCGCTCTGGGAGAGGAGTATAGATCCTCCACCCCCGCCGTCTGCGGCGCGGTAGGCGGTAGGGTTTCATCAGTAAGGTCGACTGGGAGACTTTGATCAACCAGAGCTACGTCAGGGCAAACTACCGCCACAGAGGCGACAGCGCGACATCATATATATGCTAACGGGAACCTTACGAGCCAATTAGATGGAAACTTGGAGAGAATCTAGGGACCAAACTTGGGTCATATTTCCGAATTATCGCAGCTCTGGTGACCGCGGCTTTATTCATATAAATGTACTCAAATGCAGAGTGCTCGCTAGCACCCCCGGGAAACTATTAGAAGCACAATGAATGGAGCTCCAGTGGAGCGTATTAATCATTCTCGGCACTCGTTTGAGTTGACAGCATCAAAGATAGTATTTCAAGTCCAGCGTCATTGATCAGCACTCAGCCAGCAAATGCATTCCCGGTGATAATATTCAGAATGTTGTTTGATTAAAACAATAACTCACGCGTTAACAAGTGAGAAGAAATACATTACCATTTACAAGAATACCTACCCAAGTTATGACTGCACGACATCCCATTTCAGAGTCTGACTGAGATCAAAGTGCTCACACCGGTTCGCACACCTGAGACGGGCCAATTTGGTGCCTCGGAACACTCGGTCGCCCGCAGTCCCCAGCGTAGGTAAGTAGCAAGTCCCAAAACCCTCGAAAGAGAGCATATCTTCCATTCTACGGTCGATGGCTGACCATTTAATCTTTCTATGAAACGACAGTACTTCCAGAATGAATAGATAGAAGTGAAGCATTAGGGCTGTCCATGTGACATGCAAATGCACTTAAGTGCGGAATAATCCTCACAGTAAATTTGGTAAAGCAGCTGAAAAGCTATTCCAGTGGTAATATCTACACCGGGCACGTTATTAATTACGGCTTTGCCCTCGCCTGCTTTTCAGGAGAAAGCGGTCAAGCTCCATGCCCGGCCATAGCTGTAAGGAGCTGCAGGAGCTGCGCAGAATGCACGAACATCTCTCTCAATTGGAGCTGCGCTGAGGGGACGAACTGCAGAGGCTCTAAGCTGGGACAGTTGTTGGTGCAGCTGGGACAGTTACCGGTGCAGCTGGGTTGCGAGTTAAGGTGGGCAAAGCTGCCGCTGAGCTGTGGGTCAAGGCGGGCAGAGCAGCTTCGAATGAGCTGCGAGCTACGATGGACATGGTAGCTGCAATGAGCTGCGAATTCAGGCGGACAGAGCAGCTGCGAATGAGCTGCGAAGTCAGGCGGACAGAGCAGCTGTGGATGAGCTGCGAGCTGGGTTGGAGAGAAACCACCGCAGCTCAGTTCTGAGCAGTGCTGGAGAGTGCAACTGTCGCAGCTATGAGTGCTGGAGAGTGCAACTGTCGCAGCTATGAGTGCTGGAGAGTGCAACTGTCACAGCTGTGAGTGCTAGAGGGAGCGGCTGCCGCAGCTGTGAGTGCTGGGGAGAGCAACTGTCGCAGCTGTGAGTGCTGGAGAGAGCAGCTGCCGTAGCTGTGAGTGCTGGAGAGAGCGGCTGTCGCAGCTGTGAGTGCTGGAGGGAGCAGCTGCCGCAGCTGTGAGTGCTGGAGAGAGCATGACTACCGCAGCTGTGAGTGCTGGAGAAAGCAGGTGCCACAGCTGTGAGTGCTGGAGGGAGCCGCTGCCGCAACTGTGAGTGCTGGAGAGAGCAGCTGTCGCAGCTAAGAGTGCTGACAGAGCAGCAGCTATCGCAGCTGTGACAGTGCGTGCAGTGAGTGTTCGGACAGCCGTCAGCTGATCTGCCGGGACGCGGCTGTCTCCCGACGAGTTCCTACCACCCCGAGGGGAGGGGGGGGAGGGGGAGGGGAGCGTTTATCGGGTGCTGAGCTGGCCCGCGGGCCCTACTATCGGACCAGTCAGCATATTGGTCACTGCTGACACAGCGGTTACGTGCATTGTACGTGTTTACCGTCCACCGTGTGGGTGGACAGACCGTAAAAAGAATGGGAAGCGGGTAAAAAGATTAAAACCGGACAAAAAGAATGGCTGAAAATAAATATCTGTTAACACAGCATCCTACATGGAAGCAAACAACAACAACAAAAACAAAATGTAGCACCGGGGAAGAAAAGAGAAGCATCACATCTTTATCTCATGCGTTTTGAGACGCAACGAACAGGATATCGAGGAGTGTTATTTTGTAGCGATGCCTGCGCTTTGCTTGTCATGTTGGGACATAAAAGCCACTCTGTGTAAATGTCCTTATAATGAGTTAGTCGTTTTGCATAAGATTATGTGGTATATATGTCACATTAACCGCACATCTATTCGTTGATGCGTATTCGAATTTCGACTGTCAAGTGACCGTCAAAACGGTGTGCGCTTTGTAAATGGCGTGACACAGCGAAAATGGGCCCAAAGAAATGTTTATGACGGATGGAAGTCGACAGTGAATATATGTCTGCGAATGAGTGCTCAGTCAGAATTTCCATTCTTACTTGTATGTTGCATCTGAGCGACGACAAAGTGTATGTGAATGAAAATGTGAATCAGTTTTTTTTTTGCTTGCATGGGTGTAGTGGGGGTTATGAGCATATTTAAGTCGAAGCCGGTGCATACGATTTAAGCAAGGAAAATAAGGGACAATTTTGGCACACCCAACATCCCCTGGATGCATAGTAACGAGGAATGAAATGACTTAACATCGATGTATGCATAAGATGTTGCGTGATGCGTATGTGTCATCTATTTTATTTCCACGGCAAAAGTTTTGAGGTGACTGCTGTGCAGATCTCGATGTTAGTCCGAGCATCCGTTACTCTAAAAAGTCAGGCTATACTCGTATGTAGCTTAGCACCTCTGTAAGCCATGCATTCCAGGGAGAGGATATATATTCCTGTGAAAGTGGAGTGAACAACTGACTCTGTAAATGCCTGTCGTTTGTAATCCGCTTGTGATGGTGTGGCTTTGTGATATATCTGTAAATATGACTTGGTTTTGATGGCAATGGTGATAATGGCTTGAATGGGAGGGCAATTCTATGTTTTCAAGTCACAGGATCACATTCCATTTGCAGCTTAGACTTCAACACGACGATACCGGAATACCAGAGGGGAAATGGAGTAGCCGGGTTGTTTTGACAGCCACTACGAACGGCTTGAAAATCATGCGCCGTTCAAGAGTGCTTTGTTGTAAAATTTTAGCTGAAACACAATGCTGCAGATATAAAGGCGCCAAGGACATGCATACCGCATACCTACTGCATGGTGCAATCCTATTTTGCATCTCAGAAAGAAGAAGCATAATTCCTGTCTGACCATTGTAAAATAGGCGTTTTGTGTAACAAAATAATTTAATAATCTAATAAAATAAGAACGGCTCGCGTTGCGATTATCAATGACTTTTAGAGTCCTAAAAAGAGCTAAAATGTTAAATAAATCAAAATATGCCTTCTCGAATTATATATCATCTAAGAAATACAATACGCGATATTAGGGCAGCCCCTATGGAATTTCGTTTACAGTTGGAAGAATTTAGGATGAAATATGCCGGTAAGGGAATGCGTGTCTCTTGATGGCTATTGTAGGTCCTCCAGCCATGAAGCCATTTCGCACAAGTCTCTTCACAATTCAGACAATGCGAAAGTAACGTCCCATCTGGAAGCTTCATCCACCAAATGCACGTGAACATCCTCGATCAGAGACATAACAGAAGCCAGACAGAAACTGCAACGGCTGCAACCGCTGCAAGGCAGAAAGACAATGCACCCGTTTAAGATGAGCGCGAACCGAGCGGTCTCGATAGATTGAGGAAGGTGCAATGTTCATGCAATGTGGATGATTTTCTCAAAAGCGGATTACAATATTATGTTTTTTTAAAGCTAAATTAAACGGTTTAAGGAAAGTTTCATAAGTCAAATACTGTTCGCAAAACAACATGGCTGAAGGACAAAAGTCGCCGCCGAAGACAGGTAATGAAAAGCAACTATGCAAACGGGAAGACTTTACTGGATCTCTTGTCAAAATGACTCCAAAGGAAATGGTAAGAAAATTCATTTTTATGTTAACCGTTTACGCGTTGGAATGCGTGTCGCGAAAGGAGCGCTAGTCCTTACCGAATCTGGGGTGCGGTTTTTATCAACAGCTACTCCAAATACATACATACGTGGGGTGAATGAAAAGTTTTGAGCCTAACACAGTTACAGGTGACGCAGGTTAATGAAAATTTGGTCACACATTTTGCCACTATTTTTAGGTGTGATCACCAAGTTTTGAAGTTCTAGTCCTTTTCGTTTCGTTTTTAGAGCCCGTTAAAGTGAATAAGATTACGCGTTCGGTGAAAAGGGAGAAAATCGAGAACCGAACTTTTATAAAGTAGGTATTGCGATTTCAAAGCCATGCCTTCATCTGAAATTAAAAAGGACCTGAAGTTAAACTTATTGGTTGTGGCCCATCATATGGCGCTGTTAAGGTTTGAGCTGCTAATTTCAAGCAGGGCAGGAACAGCGTCCAAAATGAACAAATATCAAATACGCCGTAGAATGTGACAAAATCCGAAAACATTGACCCTGCTCTAGGGGTGTGGATGCTGGATCCAAGACTGTGAGCTCATCAGATAGCGATAAGAATGGACATCTCCCAGGAGCAAGCAGGCGACATTCTTACCAATGGGCATGACATGAGAAAGGTCTCTGCTCATTGGGCCTCTCCGCTTTTTGCTGCAGAGCACGACGAGAGATGTGTTATGACATTTGGCGCTAGTTGAAGCAGATTCTGAGAATTCAAAGTCACTTTTCGCTACTGATGATTAACTGTGGGTGTTTCACTTCAATCCAGCATGGGAAGAACAGTGGAGTCAGTGAAAGAACGTCTCTACTCTAATTTCAAAAATTAAATGTCAGAGTCACAACAAGGATGAAAGTGTTCCGTAATTCGGAAAATAAATGAGATGTCTTGCAAGTGCACTTTTTTAAAGGGTCTTACTGTAATTGGGCATTACTAGGATGAACCACTGATACACCTTTGTTAGAAAATCAGGAAGATCAGAGTGGCAATGCTGACAAAATTGGTCGTGTTTCACCAGGACAATAAATCAGGGTATTTTTCACTGATTGCAATGTAAACAATCAATTACTGAGCCTTCCAATGTATCCCAAATTTAATCGTTTAACCAGCATTGGCATCCTTAGGGTGTCAATTTCTTTCTAAACCTAAAGAAAAAACTGACTGGATGACGCATCACAAAAACATAATGACGTCATTGACACCGCGAGCACTTACCCAAAATAGCATGATTCAAGGCGCTAAAAAAGTGAGGAAAAAAGTGCTAGGACTTCACAATTCGGTTTCCATCCATACCAGTAGTGGCAAAATATGTAACCAAAGTTTCATTGAGCTGCGACACCTGTAACATGTTAGGCTCAAAACTTTTCATTCACCCTACGTATTTACGCTTATGCATGTAAGTGTATAAATGCAATAAATTTAACTCCAAAACATAGTGAAATGCTCATCGGCGATAGTTTGCCTCACATCCTCGTTGTCCGACTGGTTGGGCAGAGACTGCTGAAGAGACCACCGCGGGTGTTTAGCGAACAGTTCGAGGCTTACGTGGCGAGAGAAACAGAACGATGCGCCAATGCTACCAGCGAGGAGAAATTCCAGGTCAGTCCAAGGCCACCTAAAGGTCAGTTTCATATTGCCAACTGGGATGCAGATGTCAGAAACCTAGCTGGGAATTGACATTGTCTTATCCATTGAGCTCTTACTTTTTAGACGTCTTGAGATAGTTGGCATTGGCTTGGAATACATCAACGATCCCTTCGAATGTTTAACCCTAACAAAATCTTTTCAATTCACTTTACTACCATGCAATCTCGCACATCCGTCCCTGATACCATCGAGCTGATCGTGTCTAGTACCCTCTCGGTCACCCGTATTGCAGATTCATCGGGAGGTGTTTCAGTACACCATCGAACAGTTCGGGGAGCACCGTCAGGTGCTCTGCGACATCAAGATGCAGTACGACAACGCGGTGAAGCGCCGGGACGAAACCATCCACCAACTGCAGGAAACCAACGTAAGACCATTGGTATATCACAGGAAATTGTTCAATAAAAGGCGGCTGAAATGCGACAAAACAGAGGAATAGATTCGGTATTCCTGCTGGTCGTTGCCCAAGAATGGCATCCCATTCTCGCACCCGACCAAAGCCTCATCATTCGATAAACATTCACACTCTGCGTCGGTGTTTCAGCGCCACCTGGTCACCGAGGCGGAGCTGCACGCGCGCCGGCTGAAGTCGGCCCAGGTCACCGCTCAGAAGGAGGTGGAGACGCTGAAGCTGACCCAGGCGCAGATGCGGCACCAGATGGCGCTACTCACCGACCAGAAACAGAAGATAGCCAAAGAACTGGAGGAGGTCGGTGCAAACACCGGCATGGGGGCATCGGTAGATCATGCGCTATCTACATAGTGGCGTGATATAGGGCTAAAGTAGCAATAACGGCGAGTTTATGGCTTGATTTTGGAACCCTCTAAGTTGGAGCAACAACGTACCTATGATGCTCGCTCAGTCTTTTAAACGGTATCTTGAGTTAAACACGATTTCTTCACGGAACTGATCAATGTGTAGAAATTAAACCCTGAAGGACGATGTTGCAGAATTGGCTGTCCATCACAATCACGCGCCCTATGCGCCGCAGGTGCGCGAGGCGCTGTTCGTCGAGCGGCGTCGGTACCGGGAGGAGCACGAGGCCCACCAGATGGCCCAGAGCGACCTCACCGAGCTGACACAGCGGTACGACAACCTGCTGAAGCGGCTCAACAGCCGTCCGCCGCCCAGCGACACGAAGGCCACCTCCAACGCCGACGACCCCATTGTGCTGCGCGTGGCGCTCAACAAGTGTCGGTACGGACAGGGCGGGGCCGGGCGAGGGTTTGGAGAGAGTAGGTTGCCTGGATCTGCCAGAGATGGCTTGGATCGATAGGTGCTGGCAGTACAAACGTCTGAAACGATACGCAAACACGGTGTGGATATTCGACACAGTTCACTAGCGAGTATTCCAGTTCTCTGACAGTCGTCATGTCGCTCTACACCGACGGTCTGTAAGCCTTTCTTCGTCAATGTAGTTTGATTGGTTGGAAGGATCACTCTGGGCCCGAACACCCGCCAGTTGGAACTTGTTGAGTAGCCACCCAAACCCGCCGCCTGGCGACATTTCACCCGAGCCCGATTTAGCGATAACTTCAGATGATCTGGCATGTGCCTCAGCGAGGAGCTCTCTGCCGTATCGGCTCGGCTGGTCGTCATGGAAACCAGCTACACGGAGGTGGTGCCGCTGCGCGAGCTGAAGCTGGCACGCGCCGAGACGGAGCAGGTTCGAGCAGAGGGCGAGGAGCGGCTGGCGGCGCTACAGCAGGTGCTTCAGCAGGAGCGGGAGACAGAGGTGTTCCGGACGCCGCGACCCGACTGGAACAGGTCAGCTTCGGGCCCCAGAACAGACTTTACATTGGTGTCCATTTGATACAATTCCGTCGATTAATTGTCTTCGTTCGGCTTGAAATCTTGAAGTTGTTTCGGGATGAGAAAGTAGCTTGAAAGATACAGCGGACGCTAAAAAAGTTCCAACATTGCCTCTCGCTTATGTCAGCAACCATGGCTCCTCTCTGACACTGACCCTCTCCGTGGACAGAGCGGCGGCGTACGTGCCCGGAGGGGAGACAGAGTGGGGCCCGCTGAGGGCCAGCCTGCCCAGCTGTGACGTCATGCAGGTGCTGCTGGACCAGCTGTCGGCACCCGGACCGGACACTTTCACTGGACTGGTGAGTACCAGAGGACCATTGACCAGCTGTCTGTGGACGAATCGGACACGCTCGCTGGACTGGTAAGTCCTTAGGTAAGTCTCGATACCAGAGACATATGGCCAGCTGTCTGCGCCCGGACCGGACAAGTTCGCTGGACTGATGGCTAGTGAGTTCCGGAGCATGGATATCGCTGTCGACGTCTGGACCGAACACGAGTTCGGTCCTGGCCCTGAACTGGTACATACGTTCCGGTGGATACTGGATACTCGAAAGGCAATGAGCGAGAACGGTGATATTGAGTGCTCGAGGTACTAATAACACACTTCAAAGGCTGTGTAGGCCAGTTGTGCCGAATGAAGCTGCCGCGAAGCAAAGGTAATTCATATCCGCGAACAAACAGTACATATGGTAGCTGGATAGTGAAAACCAACTCTATTGCCGGGAGCATGGAGGCAAATTCAGAGTCGGACGAGCGTTCACAAAGCAGGAAAGTTGCCAAGGGAGTTCGTTGTAAACGAGTGGTGGAATGTGCCGTGCTCTCAGCTGGCACGGTCGTATGCAAATTAGCACTGGTATGACTTCCACCACAGGGAAGCTTTAGCAGTACGGCGAACAATTAATTAGGTCGGTACTTTGAAGTATTTTCATGCAAACTTCAATGCGTTCCAACGTCCGGGATTTGAGCTTTTACGAAAGCCATCTGATGGTATCCCGTAACGAGGATCAAACAGGTATCCAACAAAGAGTAGATATATTGAAAATCGTGTAATTTCCGGGGCTCCGATTAACGTGCAATCGCCTATCGAACACTATTTTCTTACAGACTGGTGCTGCATTGTTTTACCCCGAATGACTAATAAACGTCTGCTATTATAAGTCCAATTATCACAAAACGAACGCCAATTATTTAGTTTGATGAATAAAGCTCGTAAAGTGTGACGGTGCAACTGCAGTCTGCAGAGTGTAGGATTCATCCGCTTCAAAGGCCCTGTGTTGCTGGCATATTTCTGCGTGCCACAGGGAACCGAATCGGAGCTCATCCCGCCATTCCTGAAGTGGCAGGGTGAAGTACGGAACCTGAGAATAACCCGGCGACAAGTCGTGCATATCATATGCGACATCATGGAATGCAAGGAGAACAACGAAGATCCATTTCAGAGTTTCTTCATCCTCTACTTTAAGGAAAGGTAAGCGACCTCCTTGCTGTCGCAAATTTATACTTCTTTGCTTTAGTGGAGTTTCAGGTAGAAGTAGCCGGATAATGAGCCGCTCATTGCTCTAACGTTTTACCGCATCCGACAGGTTCCCGTTCTCGTGGACTGAGTGGATCTACAGCTTCCACTACGCGCTGGAGCGTCTCACCGCCGACGACCCGCAGCACCTGCTGCTAGGCCTGGTGGACGGTGCCGGTACCGGGCCACACACGGACACAGGAACCCCGGCAGAGGAGCCTGTCGGGGCCCCGCCGCCGCCGCAGCCGGCACAGGCACCGCCGCCGCCGCCGCCGCCGCCGCCGCGGCCCCAGCCGGGCTCCGGCGCTCCGCGTCCGAGCGTGGCCGTGGCTCAGGGCCGGCCGTCCATCCCAGCCGGCGGCGCCGGCTCCGTGGCCGAGAAGTTACAGCAGATGCTGGAGCAGCGCCAGGCGCGGCTGTCGGTGTCCTCCGGTCCCTCGGAGAGGTCGGCAGGCACCCCGGCCACGGCCCCGCCCAGCGGCCAGACCCAGGTCAGCTCGCGACGGCAGTCCGCGTCATCCAGACGGGGCATCATGTTGATCTTCATGTTTTTTTTTTTTTTGATACGACACAATCGACTGTGTATTTTCGTGTCCTCGCCAAAATTGGAATGACGTCACACCATATCATTAAGAATACGCTAAAACTGAGCATCATGTTTTTGTTTTTAGAAGCATGACACGGTGCTCTGACCGAACAGGTGGACAGTTCTGGTGCCGACACGCGCGGTGCCTCGGCGCCCGCCACCCAGCCGCCCGTGCCTCCCGAGCAGCAGAACAGACGAATTCAGCTGTTCTGGAACATTCTGTACGGGAAGCAGCACGAGTCCGTGTACACGCGGAACCGGAACGCCCTCCTGCAGCTGCGTAAAGAGTTCTCCGTGGCCGACGCCGACAAACAGGTTTGTGATGCCGCCGTGTCAGATGACTTGACGGACGCTTCTTTCTAGCCAATGCTGTAAACATTCGAGCAATGCCTGTCCAGCAGTGCAACAGAAGGATAATTTATCGTTTTCATATTCATCTGAAAACTTTCATCTTTTGCTACTGCCTCCTAAACGCACCACAATCTGCACCACTGACACGTCTGTTGCCCGCAGGGGACCGTTCTGTACGACTCGCTCGGTCGGATCATCTCGGAGGCGTACTTCAGCATCAAGACAGACGAGGAGATCCAGCGGCTGGTGCTGGCGGCGGCGTTCGGGCGCACGGAGCTCGAGCCCGGTCACGTGCCGCCCGTCACCAACGTCAACTACGCCCGCTTTCTGGATGTGAGTCACGCCGCAGGCCGCCAAATACGATTAGCCGTCCGTCGTCGCCACAGCCGGTCGGGCGACTGGGTGTTTGTGTTGTGGGACAGGAACGATAGACGCGATAAATAATACGGAGACGTTTCCAAAGAAGACGGCGATAGCGAGGCTAAATGCATATCATATCATGCACAGATATTGTACAGGGACCCGCAGTTGCTTCTGTACACACTAGTATTTCAGCGTATTCTTGGCCTGTGACACCGTTGGAGGCGAATTGGGAAATGATTGTGTGCTTATTTAAACCACCATCTGAAGGGCTTTAAACTGATGTGCTGCTCTCCTAATTCAGTGAACTTTTTATGGCTATACCAGCAAAACATTGTTTTCAGCGCTTTTTCCTGCCCCATTCCTTCTGAAACCTGGAACCGCTTATTCCATTTGCTCCTGCCATCTGACGACGGTCGTGCTGACTACTAGTTCCGGCGCTAGTTACTGCTCCAGTTTTGCACCCGGCACAAATTCAGGCGGCACCGTGGCTCGACCAGTGAGGGTCGGACCGAGCCGACTGCCTGGGGCGCGGTTAAATCGGAAGCCCTGCTGGGGAAGGGGACGGGAGTGAGGGGGAGGGGAGGAGGTGGTCACGTGACCCGTCCAAGCTCGCAGACGACCTGTCCCGCGCCCAGCCATGTTCCGTGATCCGAAATGGCACGAGAGCTGTGGAATGCCTGGAGGAGACGCTTCGAAAGCGAAGTTCAGTAGCACTAATTTACCATATTGTGTGGAGATAAATGAATATTATCTTAATGCAGAAAAAATTGTATGCCTAAGCTGTATAAGCTGTATCTTTTTAAAAGCAGTAAATAGGATTATTTTTAGGGAATTATAGGTTTCGTATACACAGTGAATTGTGTTACATTAAGCCGTTTCGCTCTTATGGTTAGTGGTTACTAACTGAAGATTTATCCTTTTTTTCTCACAGGGAATGACAATACAATAACAATACGAATAAAACCAGACGTTTCGCACAAAAAAGTGCCTCCGCCAGTGGCAAGAAATAAGTAATTAGGCATACATGTTTTCTTTCGATAAAATCGACGAAGTAGTTATCTTTATTTTTTAAGATATATTTTCAACAGTTTTTTAAGCACATCATGAAGCTTATAAACATTTGTGTATTTTATCGGCAACCCGGCTGGCCAGACCGAGACGGTGCCGCATATAGTTCTCATCGATGTTAAACCTACATATATACTTATTTTTCTCCACTGACGAAGGCACGTTGTTGTCCGAAACGTTTAGTTTTATTCGCATTGTTTTTATATTGTCATTGTCCGTGAGAAAAATATACTCATGTGGACTGGTCTCAGTTCATGTAGAAATTGTTGCACATTCATCAACACAGATAAAATGAATATTAACCCTCACCACACATATAAGTAGAGGTAAGTAGACCGCACCCCCTGTTTTTCACCAATAAATCGCGGCAAAGCGAAGGATTGCGACGATTCTTTGGTGCCCTGGAGTTAATCAATTTTACAACTTCCCGGAAAATTAAATAGCCTTTATCATTTTTGCATCTTGTCTGAGAATTTTATATCCCTGAATCAAATTACCTTTAACCTGTGATTATTTTTCTCAAGATCATGTCAGGCCAGAATAGCAATTGAAAGTCAGCGCACATCTACTGTGTGTTTCCATAGTCGTTTCGTGATTAGCAACGTGACAACATGTGAAATATACTATCTTATGTTTGTCTCATTGATTGTTGTGGGTGTCAAGGTCACATGAAACTCAGGTTAACCCTCGCCCGCACATGCCATTTTCCCATCCTAGAACGCACATGGGGGGGGGGTTGCCACCCCCCGCGCCGTTTCGTTCCTGTTGGAGATAGAGCTTAGCGGTAAAGACCAAAAAGATTTTTTTGGGAAGAGACGAATCCAATGATACCCAATTTTACCTTCTCAGGTCAGTCATTGACCTTCCAGGTCAGGTCAAACTAAAAAATGTTGCTGTTTTGGGTCACCGCTGGATATCAAGTGCGCTGCGTATCATATACCGATGACGATGCCGTTTTCTGGTGCCAAGCCAGCTAGAACCTCTTTGTCACACTACCCGACCAGATTTTTGCTGCTGAGGTCATTTCAGGTCAAGTTAGGTCAAGGTCAGTTATATGTGTTTGTATGTCTGTGTGTGTCTGTGTGTATACTGATATGTGCACCGATTGTTTTTGTGTCCATATTACATGAAATCATGATCTGAGAAGCTTTTACCAAAAATGCAGGCAAAAAAAATTCACAAAAAAGTAAATTCAGCTTGCCTAAAACGCAATTATCTTAGATGACCTAGGTTGACCTTGACCCTGACCTTGACCCCTGTACATCGTCGAACAACATGTTCCATGATAGGTGGGGGGTAAGACTGGCAAAAAAGGCCGAAATCAAGGTGTCAATAGCTCACAAGGCCCATGGCAAACGCAAGATGTTGAGAATTGGCCATTTGGGTCATGACATGACCTGACAAACAAGGTCATATCTTCGAAACCAAAAATCACAGAAACTTGAAATTTTCAGTGGACATCAAGAAAGGATAGAGGAGCAGCTATACCAAAAATCAGCTCTCTACCTCTAAAAATGTTGAGTGCAGAGCAGAAAGACTACCTGGGGGGTGGGGGGTGGGGGTGGCAACCCCCCCCCCATGTGCGGGCGAGGGTTAAGGTCATTTACTTGAAATGATCTCGGTTAACTTCCTTAAATTTACACCTTTTTACTGTGTTTTTTTTAGGAAGTGTTGGTTTGAAATGAAGCACCAATTTTAGCATTTGAAAACTAGGCATACTTAGGTATCAGCTATAGTGCCTATTTAATATGTTGCAAGGCTGTAAGTGCTGGCTAACATTCTATGGATAGCCGGCAGAACGCCTAATGGGTGACCTGGCGTGACCCGTCCTACCCCAATTGCTTTGATACATCATCTTTGATCAAAGCAAGTGCAAATTCGGAGTCAGAAGCAAGCCAAGTCCCAGCAAACTTCACTTGTAGAAATTCTAGCAGGACCCAATTTTCCGTGCTTTTGGATTATTAACCTGATCTGGGAGGTCAACCAGTGACCTAGGATCTCAGCATTGACCAGGACATAAAAATACTTGGCTTTCTCTGGTCAGCGATGAACAGGACCCTCAAATCATCGGATTTCTCTCGTCACGAGCAGTTCGCTCTTTTTTTATTTTTCAGCGAAGCTCTGGCTCTTTTTATCAAGGGCCGAATGGCTGAGAGTTTCTACGCCCCTCCGCTACATGTAAGACGCTGAAAAGAAATGCCTAAATGGGTGAGGGTAAAATATCGATTGGTTTTTATGTGCCGAAGCCCGAAGCACTTTAATTTACTTCGATAGCAGTTTTTAAGACCAACGAGCTCGAATACTATAACTTCTTGAACAATGTAAGCACCACATAAAATGAATCGTGAGAGAAGCGGCTCAAGATTAAAGGAAAAGTGCCACCTTCTTGAAATATGAAGATATCGTTGGTTTTTATTTTGACATTATTATTTTCCATTTTCTTTTCAAAACCGGTGCCAGAAGTGCATAATTCGCTAAAAAGTATTTCAAACTATTTAACATATTGGTACTATGTTTATACTCTCTACCCAAGGCTATAGAACTCCAGGTAAGGACACCAGCCGTTTGACCTTGAACGCCGCCGGCCGGCCGATGACGTCATTGGAGGCAAGCCGGCTCGGCGACACAAGGCGAATGCATAACGGAGGGGCGTTGGAACGTTGCGGGAGCCGGGGAGATATTTTAATGTGGTTGCATACCACTCAGTCCCAGCGGATAAAAACAACACCTAAGAAATCACCATTGTTTTGTTGATGGATCTACAGACTGCATTCTTTTAAACCTCGATGCATCATAGGCCTGGATGGTGCGTACATTCGTGGAACGATCACCCCGTCCAACGTTCGTGGTCGAAGCTGTCTATGTATCTAAAGACACCAAGACGGGTGCAATAACGGCGATACGATCCCGTCTCTGGCGAATCTAGAGGGGTCGTAAGGACCCAGGCCGAATCTGACCGTCTATTTTTAGGGAAACTGGGTGGGTGAATTGACAACCGATGGCTTAAGAGATGATAAGGCATCCCGTCGTCGATTGTTATTTGACAGACAACACATGTTGTACTGGGCGTATGAGCATCAGAGGTAATGCCTGAACGTAGGCAAGCATAATTGGTCTGTCTTTCTGTTTAGGAATATAAAATGATAATGGAGATCATTGAGGATATGATCTCTACATTACGGGAATTCACTAATTACTACGGCCCATAGGGGCACCGCCGGAGCTGTTGTTTTGCCATCGGTCCCAGGCCACTCCAGGGAGCTGCAGTACCCGGCGGCCAAAGCGGCCACCTCGTCGACTCGCATGTCCTGTGGGATTCCGTGATGCTTTAGTGCTGCTTCACCCACAGAAGCACGGGCATAGCAGTAGGATGTGGGCTAGGTGTCTCTCCACCTCTTCATTGAAAGAACAACGTATACAGCGCCTGGTCCCGCCGAAGCTTGGTATCAACCGTGACTTATTCACAACCGGCGGATCCAGGAAGCGGTCTTGGACACTGCAGGGGCTTACCCCAAAAAGGTTTCTCGGAATTAATTTAAAAAACTCGGATTTCGATTCCTTGCGCACTGCTGTGCAGTGTGATTAACCAGCATTTCCTCAGAAAAGTTGTGAAGTTTTCTTTTATTCTCGAAAAGCTATTTCGGACGCTGCCCTGGTTGTGGGGGAAGACATTTGCCCCAAATGCCTTCCCCTGAATCCGCCAGTGGGTTGCCCCACTCCGAGCTTGACTAAAAACGTCTTCAAACCTCACCAGAAACCGATGGTAAGGTGAATTTAAATCCAATAACTCATCTCTGTCTGCCCGCCTAAATATACCTACTACACATGGTACGGCACCCGGCCCTGTCGGAGCTGTAAGCCTTTCGTGATATTTTCGGCTTTCCCCATCCCAAGCTCGATTAGAAACGTTCTCCTTCCCCACCCGATTGCTGATGTCAATCAACTTCAATACCTCATCTCTGTCTGCCCGACCATAACCCATTCATTGCACACCGTTCAGCGCCCGGCCCCGCCAGAAGTATCCTAGCGCGCTGAGCAGTTGCCTCCAGCCGCGTCATCGCGAGGCCCCGCGCGGCCCATAAATGAATACATTGTGCGAATAGCCGTGTCGCCCCCCTGTCTCTACCGCAGCTACTGTATGATGTCATAGCAATGACGTCACACTCAAGCCAATCAGCCTTGAGGAGGATAGACTCGTCGGACTGTAGCGGTTGTAAACAACTTGTCGCCCCGTGTGTCTGCCCGTGGCGCTAGTTATCTGTCGAAGGTAAGGGTGAAAGATGGATATAATGGCCATGGAACGCTATTTTAGGATTATTGGTGAATAGCAAGAATATAGTTTTGGTGGTTTGAAATTGTTTGTCCTCAGTGATTGGCTTGATTCTCATTTTGCGGCATAAGCGGCTGTTTGGTTACATTGCATTTTTTATGATTGTGTAATTATTATGATGTTCCTCCAAAGTAGGCATCACATATCAATCTCAAAGGCAGATCATCTTCTTTTCATGCCTATAATTTTCTTCAAGAATATTAATAAAAAATATTCCATTTACCCCTGCCTATCATATATCCCATGGAGCTGCTGGTGGAAGTAGGCATGCAATGTGACCTAGCATTGGCGATGTGGTTAATTAGCTTTAAAGTACTATGGAATGCTAAAGGTCATCATTTAGAATGGTTTTCAAAACATTCCACTAGGAAATATTCATTGAAACCTGAAAATTACTTACAAAATGTAAATGTATAGCCACGTCTCAAGAGCATTCAGCCGTCTTCTCAGTAAATATATAATGAAACATAATCTTACCTGACCTAGCCTTACCTACAACCTACAACGTACGGCATTGGTAAAGCTGGCATCACTGTCAGCGTATATTAGTTTGGTAGGTTGTGGGTAGGTAGGTTGCAGGTCAGTAGGTAAGGTTAGGTTAGGTTAGATTGTTTTTAAGATTCCTTTTATCTACACATTTACCGGTTAGCGCTGACGGTGACACCAGCTTTACCGATACCCAACCTACCACCTACAACCTACAACCTAAAACCTACATTCAATGGTGGCAGGTGGTGATAATTGTTATACCTATATGATAATACTGGAGATAAATACCATACAGATTAGCTGGTATCCATGACACACTTTCTTAAGAAGAAGGTCTTCTATTAAATCATGTCTATTTTATAGGAATGAAATGATTTTTGTTGTAGTCACATTCCCTACTCTGACCATCATGTCTGATTATTTCCAGTTACCACTGACAATGCCCAAAACAAGAACAACAAAGGCCCAAAGGTGGCTGTTTGGTAGTGCGCAAAGCTGCTGGTAAGTGGCATCAAAGGATAGGATGTTGTTGTTGTTATGGGTTAGGGCGTGTAGCAACTTGGCTCTTGCGTCCAACATCAAAGGATAGGATGTGCTTTGTTATTTCCAGGCACGTAGCCAGGATTTTGCTCAGGGGGGGGGGGGTCACAGGTTGTGGCCTAGTGTTGTACCCCCCTCCAAAAAAGGAAAATTTCTCTGATTAGGCCCACTATTTTGGGGGTGTGTCACAGCTGTTTTTATTTAAAAAAAAAATCGCCATCACCGAGGGGGGAAGGGGCACGAGGGCATGGCTCCCGTGCCCCTCCCCCCTCCTTGGTTACGTCCCTGGTTATTTCTGAGAGTTTGGATATCACAAAGCTTTAGATATAAATTAGAATGTAATAAGAAGCTTTCAGCATTGCACCTTTCCAGACACTGATAATTCATTTGCCTTTATTGTTTCAAAAGTCAATTTTCAACACAAAAAAAGTTGAAATTATTAACTCAAATAATTGCAAATATATACTTTGGTAATTTGCCTTTCGCATCACTATCAACAAAATAATCAAGGGTGACTAAATATGAAATGTTCCTGCATGATCTTCATCGTGAACAATTGTCAAGGTATGATGTTTGCGTGTTGAAATGTTATAAAGAACTTATGTCATAAAAACACAACTTGTAAAATTGTGTCTTTCCATATTATTCTGCAAGTAAGCCTTGGAAGGAAGAGACACTATTCCGTCCTACAGAAGCCATTTAGAAATGTGTGACATGTTCACTTTGAGTCAGTCGGTGCCCGGACCTCAGTCGGCTGTATGACCGTCTCCTCGTCCTCTTTTGTCGGCTCCGCCCCGTGCTGTTCTATAAGGGTGTCTGACCCGCTGCCGCTATCCCCACTGTGAGGTCTGACCCGCCGCGCGCTGTCACCACTGTCGGCCCTCTGTGTGCGCGGCAGGTGGTGGTGGACGTCTCTGCCCTGACGCGCGGCGTGCGTCTGCTCAGTGTGGAGGTGCCGCTGACAGCGGTGCCGGCCGGACCGGCTGCCTCTCCGGCGGCCGACATTGAGCGCGGCACGTGTCCGCCGCCGTTCGGGCCGCTGCAGCTGCTGCAGTCGGCGGCGCAGCTGTCCGTCTCCGTGTCGCTGGCCGTGCCGCTGGACCTGCTGCCGCGGCCGGCGCCGGCGCGCTGCGCCTACGGCCGCCTGCTGGCCGTCGTCTCGCAGCGCGGCCTGCAGCGCAGCGGCGTGCTGCAGCTCATCCAGCAGCTCAACGAGCCGCCCAGCCCGGCGGCGGCCGAGGGCGCCGCGCCGCGCCGGCCCGGCGACGTCAGCACACCTGGCATCAGCGGCTTCTGCCTGGCCGACCGTCAGCTGCACCTGCTGTTCGCCGAGGGGCGCGCCGACGCCGAGCTGGAACAGACGGCGGCCGCGCCGCGCGCTCTGCCGCGCCGCGACGCTCGACTCTGCCACCACTCGGGCCTACTGTTACGCCGTCCGCGCCATCAGAGAGTGCTTCCGCACGCAGTGGCTGTCGGAAAATGAACCTGCTTCCCAACGAGGCCGGCCTGCAACAACTGCTGGCCGGCTGTTGGCCGAAAAAACGCCTTCAACCGGATGTCAGTTGTCAAATCAACGCGTATTAATGCATTCAATAGGATGGGCTTACGTAAAGCTGTAGAATTGCAAATATATAATGGCACTGTTTTTGATCCGTTCGGTATGCATTGGTATCATATGATCTCTCATTCACAGACGATCAGCTGCGAAGACCCAGATCCGTAGTAGAGGGCTCATCGAGTCCGGGTCCAGCTCCCCGTACTTCCTCCACTTTGGAAACACCGCAGCGCAGATCACAGTTATACATAATATTTAGTTTTCATTCACTTCATAACCGAAGGTTGTTTGATAGGTGATATGCTGCTTGAGTTGCACCCCGGTATATCAATACGAAGCTTCCGTCCCTGCCACATACCAGTGAAGGAGGCGGCGGCGGCGGCGGCCGGGGCCGGGCTGCCCTGCCCACCGACACAGTCTGTGAAATGCCCCAACAACCTTTAAAATTCAACAGGCTTCATAAATGTTTTTTTGCACCATATTTTCTCGCGTATATGAAAGCTCTAAAATGTACAATATTCCTTTCAGCCACAAGCGATATAAAAGCTCTACAAAACGTCATGTCTCTGTGTGCAAGAAAGACACATATATTGTGTATAATCGAGCGTACATGATCTGCAGCGCTGCGGAGGGCTGCTCGGTTGCCGCTTTTTACCAGTCGGCTCTAGGTCGGACATATGGGTAAACAAAATGGAATAGTAATATTAAACAATGCTACCTGCTGATGCTACTGGGCCTCTCATTGGTGAAGAACTGGCAGCCAGCCAGCGTGTTTTTGTGAGAACTGTTTTAACAGCAGCAACCGAACGGCTCTCGGGCCAGCGACCAGTGAGCGTAGACAGCACAGCGCTCCGTTAGGCATCGGCGGGCAAGCACGCATTAGCTGTGGACGGACCGGCCGCCTGAACATATTTGTCGGTATCGAAAGTATCGTGAACCAAATGACTGCTAGCGAAAAAAGGACTGCCTCTCGTATCCATGAAAACATGTGTTCTACAAAAGTACATAATTGCTTAGTTGTCGCCAATCACTCATTGCACCATGGCGTCAGTGTGGGGCCGCGCCCCGAATCATCTCAATCGCCAGGCAAAGCATCTCAATCGACAGGCACATGGTAGTCCAGCTACGAATCCGAGCCGCGGCATCCCGTCTATGTATCTACATTACACCACAATCGAACACTGTCGGGCCACCCGAGACAGCAGTCTCCAATGTAACATCAAAACCCGCCACTCGTCTAATATCAGAAAAATGAGCATTGAGTACCTACCGAATATCGACTACAGAAGATTACAATGGGGTGCAGATCTAGCAAGAGTGTCGCGGTTCGTCTCGGCACGGCTTACAGGCCGCCGAGCCCGCGCAGGTGACCGCCAGCTCCACCTGTTCCACCTCCGGCGCGGAAGCTCGATCACAAGACTGACCTCAGTCGGCGCTCTGTGTTCGGCACAGGGCGACCGGGTCAGGAGCGGGCCGCTGCCGCCAGGGCCGCGGCCACCAGCCACGCGGCAGCGCCCGCGCACCGGCCGCCACCACCCGCTCAGCCCAGATGCGCGCCACGGCGTCATTGGGGCTTCCCTGAGCAGGATCGAACCAGAGCTGCATGCACGGCTCCGTATCCGCCGTGAACTTCCACGAGTGATCCCACACCTGAAAAAGGCGCACGGTTTGCGTCACAACTCGGCTCACTTTCACAGTCCACGCACCGGCAGCAATTAAGGGCTACTTAGATAGTGTGCTAATAGAGCGCAATCACTTAGCTTAATCCATATAGTCAACCATGAATTGTTAATTACGAGCGAGCGAGCGAAGCGAAGTCTTTTCAATATCACGGAAAAAGCTCAGTATGAGCGGCCCGACCCGGCCCGGCCTGTAACGCTTTTGAGAGGCTTATATCTCAGCAACCGCTGCACAGTGGGGATTTTTCCGATCTAGCGCCTATTAATTCAAAAAATATTTTTTGGATTTTGGTTTATTTTTTGTGTCAGTAGGGCTAAGAAATGTCTGAATTTTTCATATATGGCATTGTTTTATCTGTATGTCCACAGCAAAACTAGGAAAAATGCGCCCAAAGTTCACACTCATGCGTGATTACTCAATGGGCTCAGCAAGGCCCGAAAGTATAGCTCAATTTCATTGTCCTGTCCTGTTGGTTTTAATCTTGCGAGGTCTTAAAGTTGCATATCGTCTGAAAGGCACCTTTATTAGGAATGGAATGGCAAACAGAAAGTATGCCACAACCTTACTAAGGTCACAAAAATGCCCTTTACCAAAAAACCCTTACAGACACCATATTGAAGGAATGGTATTCTAAATAAATGTAGGAAATCAACAATGTCCTCCACACTTTTCCACTCCGAAATATATCCTATCGAATTCGCCACTTTCTTCTGCACAAGACAACGCCTAGTTTGGCTGCCGGAACTTGCCTGAACACGGAATATTCACAACACCCCACTCGAGGAGCGCTAGGGCAAACAGCACGATATAGGTATGTTTCGGACATAGGCGAATAATTTTACTTCGTGATTTATATGATGCATATTTTCTGAGACACATTCATTAGGAATAGGATGACAAGCGTAAATTATACATACCGTAACCTAATTAACCATCGCACTTGTGGGGAGGGGGAGGGGGAAGGGGTCGGATAAAACCCAATGGTTTTCCGCAAATTACTCGCGCAAAAAGCGGCCGATCGCGCCGAAACTTTCGGTACCCTCGAGATCATCAATTTTACATCTAACCTAAAAATTTCATGACTCTGACCCAACTGACCTTTGACCTGTGGCATATTTCTCGAGACCATGTTTGGCCGGAATCGCGATTCGGCGTATGCCAGCTCACATTATCCGCGGCTTCCAGTCTTTTTGTGGTTTTAAACGTTCAAATATGTGAAATGATGTTGGTGCCATGCATAATGGTGGGTGTCAAGGTCACGTGAAGGTCAAGTCAAGGCCATTGACCTTTTGATGACCTTGGTTCACTTTTTCGAGTTTTACTTGTTTCTAGGGTAGTCTTTGGTGCTGATTTCGATTTTAGCAGCCATTTGAATATTTACGAAGTAGTTCTAGTGCCTTCGTTCCATGTTACGAAGCTATCAGTAGTAGGTGACACTTCTATGGATGGCCGGCAGGACGCCTACTAATTGATCTAACATGACCTGACCCGACCTGGCCTAAATGCATAAAGACATCGTCTGTGATCAAAACTAACATGACATTCGTGATCAGCACCCCAAAATACCCCGTAACACCCTAACTTTGCGAAGATTCAAGAGGTCTCGATTTCCCAACTTTAGTTAGGTCATTAAACTGACTTGGAAAGTCAGCTTATGACCTTGGACTTTGAAATTGGATATATTCGGCCTAATGTCGTCATAGGCAGCACGCTTGACTTTTCCGCGAAGCTCTAGCTTGATCAGGGGCCAAACGGCTGAGCGGGGGGTCCAATTGAACCCCCTATATATGTTGATTATGCACATTTACAGGTAAAATTCTCACCAGGACACACCAGCCAACATCTGTGCACAATCTGGCTACAATTCTACCTATGGTTTGCCCCCTACGAATAAATACGTGCTAGATCGGAAAAATCCCCACTGTGCGCTGGACCGATTGGCCTGCGGTCTTTTTTTTTTGTTGGCTAGCACTATTCCCTCTACCCCGTAATTGACTACTCTTGATACATTACAGGGACCGTCGTGGCACGTGCCACGTGAAAAGTCAAGGGTGTTATTTGTCAAAAGTTGCAAAAGAAGTGATTTTGAGAGGCTCATCTCAGCAGCCGCTTGGGCGGTCTTGCGGTAAATTTTGTAGGGTAGCTGCACCCCTTCAACCAAAGGTCGGATGCTCTTGATCTATGTGAGTGACCCCCACTGCACGTGCAAAATGCAAAAAGAAGAGGTGCCGAATTTGTTCCCATTTCAATAACTCTGTAATTACTGGGGCGATTTAGCTGAAACTTGGCATACAGGTAGGCAGTAGGCACCCACCAGGCAATGCATTCCCATATGTTGCGGTTAGGGTGCTACTGCTTGTGTATTATGTGTAAAATAAAGGACGCTTGAATCTTACCTGAGTGATGTCCATTTCTTGATCACTTTCATCTGTGGGTGACCGAGCAGCGACAGCAACCCAAGGCGTATACGGAATCTGTAAAAAATCAGCACACCGTTACCACATGTTTTAATAAAACTTACCTATAGGGAGGTAGCATAAAATACAGATCAAAACAATAACATACAAACATACAGATATTCGGTTAGGTTGAAATGGCTAAAAAATATAGAAAATAAGGGCAAGGTACTAGGGCTGTAAAGCTGTAAGGGCTCGGTACTAGTAATAATTTTTGGCTAAAAATATCACAAATAAAGACTCTGCACTAAAGCTGTAATGTCTGGTACTAGGAATAACTTTAGAGTGAAGTGTTACAAAAACAATATTCAAAGTCTTTTGATAACTTTGCAGGCATTTTCATCACTTTTAAAAAATAACTTACATTCTGATCCGGCACAGCACTGTTCTTTAGACGCAAACGTTTTTGACTGTGCTTATCATGGTGCGCACTTCTTGTTAAGTTTAAGTGGTCATGTGGTCTTGGCTCATTGGTCATGCCACACACCCTCATCCACTTTTCTCTGTACTTCTTTTTTTAGCGGGAACCTAAAAGTAAAAAAGGGTCAACACATGCTTAGTCCATGCAACACATACTCTGTGTATTAAGCTGAATAGCTCCACTGAGCCCAGTTTCACCAAGTGCGGTAAACTTAATTTTGGGGTAGTTTTTGTAGTTAAGTAGTGGGGTAGTTTGGTAGTTTACCCCAAATTGAGTTTACCGCACTTGGTGAAACTGGGCTCTGGTGAGTTTCCTTTTCTTGTCAGCACATAAGTGAAAGAAAACTGTGTAGACAAGAGATGAACCAAACCCCCATGGAAAGGTAGGTGTTACCACAACCAGGAAATGGGATTTGAAGGGCTGGATAAATGTGTCTGAGTTCTGCCTTTCAGCAGACTGGAAAACATCCATACACTACGCCGGATGCCCGTGAGCCCCTCATGCGCCAAAATTTGAAGCAAGCAATTTTGAGCTGAAATTCCAGTGCATGATTTCCACTGAAAGTTGGGTGCCTGTTTGCACCAAAATTAAGCCACTTTTACATAAAGCACATGTGCATATCTACCGACCAAGGCTATATCAACCAGACAGATCGTTCCGGGGCCTCGGAGTCAGACGCTCTTCCCTTTCTGAGCGTCTGAATTAGTTAATGTTCCCATGTAAACCCAATACCACAATTTGTGTGGCACACTGTAGAATCTTAAGGTGAAACAAGGCCCAGGCCGGAAGTTCCGACTCTCTTCAGACCTGCCAGCGCCCGCAGGGCAAGTCTGCTGCTAGATTGACCACAGCGTGTCAAAAAATTCGGTGACAGCCATTTGCATAAACATTATGCGCCATGCGGTCACCCTGCGCCTAAAAATTCAGCTGCCACCATGCGCTGAATTTGACGCATGCAAAATTATGCTGGATGTGCGATGAAATTTTCGGGGCAACGCCGCAATCACGCCACTTCGCATGACATATTCGGCATAACTTGCGTTTTTTTATCCAGTCTGGCATTTCAGTTGTGAAAGCCTGAACAGTTCAAAAGGGTTTGCTAATCCAGGGGAGAGTTCTGTGAAAACAAAAGTAATAGAAGAGCCATTGCAATAAATAAGAATTTAGGTACCTACCTAGGTACTTACTTGTGCACAGTCACACGCATATCAGTCCCGACCCGACGTAGGTCGTTTGCTCCGCGGATCACGCACTTCTTCATCGTTATTACTTATTATAGGTATTTGTTCGAACAAAAATGCCCTGATTTCGGATCAGAGCCACGGTATAAAATATGGTATACTGCCTTGCGTAAGATAAAAATGCATTTTAGCAATTGGCTACCAAACGAGATGTCATCTGTTCAGGGCATAGCATAGGTTTACTTTCATAGACCTCATGAAAGTAGCTCATGAAACTCATCACCAATCAGCGCGACGGATTTTTAGATTCGATTGCGGATGTTCATCCGCCGGCCGATTGCCAGAACAGACAACGAAAAATAATGCAACTGCTCGTGGTCTGCTCGCTAGTACAGGGATCCGTGCCTGATCAGTACTGCTGCAAGCTGATTGGTTAAAAACCAAAGCCTCGCCGCGGGTGGCTGTATTGTCGGATAAGAACGCATTCCTGGGATAAGAACGCATTCCTGGCATATTTTCTTTTAAAATTGCCGATAACTACGAATGGAGGCCGAAATCGGCCGTAAGGAGGTAGACAGAGAGGTTTTCGGACACGGGCTACAAGATGGCTATCTCAGTTTCAATCCCCATGTTAAAGGTGGCCCTTTTCCTTTAAGGAGCTATGAGACACTTAATAAAAAACGGCATAGATTAGAAACTGCACCTAACTTGCACTGGTTTTTAAACCTTTTCGTTGCAGACTGGTAGATTAAATTTTAGGATTGATTTCAGCTGATGCTCAAATGTAGCTATTCATTCGTTCATTCATGCGACCATCCAATTCCATTCATAAAAGAAGCCAGTGACAAAATTGTTCATTTTAGATAAGTGTGAAATACAAACTCAAGAAAAGTTTAATGATACGGCAAATTTGACAGCTTTTATAATGAACAGACAAATAACTTTAACAAATCAAAGTTGAGAGCCCCAAATGGGGAGAGTGAGGTAAGATGAGCCAAGGGGCAAGTTTAGCCACCCCATGTTTCTCAGCTCCTATGGCGCTAATTGACTTGAGCTTCCATGTGCCGTACGCTTACGATGTTGCAGTCTTTCACGTGAGACGGCAACGTTCTCACGCTCAGCACCCGGTAACATGTGGTATCGCCCCTGATAACTAAGACATGTTTTGCCTTTAAAATGAGATGGTTGTTATTTGCGGTGCATGGTTATTTTCCTTAGCGGGTGTCATTAATCGAAAATGGCCACGGGTGGGGCAAGATGAGCCATTTTCACCTGGGGGAAGATGAGCCGGATAAGCCATTGTTGTCTCCGCTGTCGAAAACCAAACTGAGCTGCGCTTGTTTCTGCTGAATAAAAATGGTAGGAAATTGTTTTTCTTTGTTGATTACACAAGTTGTAAGTAATTTGCAGATTATCTGAAGGATAAAATGATTTCTTCCGTGATAGAAAACTTGACGAGTTATTGAAGGCTTAAAACAGTCACTTTTTGATGGAGGAATTTTTTTTTGCCATAAGTATGTATGCTATGGAGTAAATAAAAGAGCCCACTCTTCGCCGCGCCCGGGAAAAGAAGAGGTTCGCTTTTTCTATCCATGCTCAACTTTCCCCACCACGTGTCTCAACTTACCCCGCCCATGGGGTAAGATGAGCAGCATGCAAAATGATTTTTGACGTAGCCTTTTCAGTACAAAAATAAGCGGTATGAAACATTTCTGGCCACCATTACATGCGCAAATGACCACTCTGTCCGTCCAACCCGTAAACGCAGAAAAATGATCAGTAAGTTAGCCTGTAGCTTACGAAAAACAAAAAGCGGCTCAACTTACCTCATTCTCCCCTACGTAACACAATTGAGGGCATTTTTTAGGCCATCACAGTATTTGTCAACAATTGTTGTTTGGAGGACTGGGGAGTGTGGTTACCGGCTCAAAAACTGTCCCCACCCCCAAAAAAAGAAAGAAAACGAAACCGATCATCCGCGAAAAGAACTATTGAGCTCGAACCAAGGTGACGAATCGATTTATAGGTATGCAGGATGACTAACGATGCCACTTTTTGACTTCTTGTGTCAAATAACTTCCATCATCTCAGGATAGCACGTCATATTTGACATTTTGCAACAAACGTATACTATTTGGCGCGACTAGCCTCATAAATGTTCTGAAACTAAAACCATTTCTTCACAATTAACTTGGACCACGTCATCCCAGCTTATGCACGACAAAAATAGAATAATGCTTCAGGATCACTGGCCTGAATTCCAATGCTTAAAGTTTACTCAAAACCGGTGTGACTGAGGCACTCTTCGCTACATCTCGTGACGGCCACCATTGTGTTGCATTTTTTCGGTAAGCTATAAGTTAATAAGGAAAGGATTGGTGAGTGAGTTGAAAACAGCCCTCACCCTCCACCCCCCCCCCCTCCTTCTTCTGGAAACATAAGTAACCGAAAGATCTGGCGATGGTTTATCCACCTCCTCTGCTGCCGCGCTGCGAGGCCTCGATTCGTTCGGTATGTGGCTTCCTGAGCGGTCCTCCCCGGAGGCAAGGTGAAAGGTCATGGCCTGTATCAGAAATTTATACGTTGCTGAATATGTTTTATAGTTCTTCCAAGGCCTTGGACACCGTTTTATTATATCGGATAAGCATTGCACTTTCTTGTCAATCAATACATTTAAAGAAAACTTGATCATAATCTTATACTGCGGCAATTGTAGTTCTGCTTACGGTTGCCTCTTTATGATACGGGCCACCACCACCTCCACTGCGCTGGAGCTCTGGCGTTCTACCCCTCCCCGCTACGGACCGGCCCTCGGGCTAGGTGTGTTAGTACTGAGCGCAAACCTGTAGTAGTCACGTGACTTTCATTCACGTAGCGGGAACGGAAGCTATAGGCGATACCAAGGACGGGCTCTGGGGAGGCAACCGGCGCGGAAAAATAGCACGATTGTAGTTTTGGAAGAATATCTGTTGCGGTAAGAGGAATTATACAAAGTATACGTCCTAGGAGCAAACATGTGTTATTCCTCCATACTTTGCGCTACATTTCCTTTCTCCAATGGCCAGCACTTAGCAAATAATAGCGCAATTCTAAATTGGTAATATATGTGTACAGTAGCAACTGCGGGTCCCTGTACCACTGCACTGGGTTCTTTTATACGTGCCGAATGGCAATGATGAAAATAAGAAGCGTAGGTAGTTGATGTTCAAAGGCAAAACTTCGATGTTCTCAGGAATGAAGGCCCCAAAATCATGGGCTTCCGAAATAATAGTCGCCCGATAATGTATTGCATGACTACTCTTCGTGACAACACGCTCGCTCATTTCCCAGATGTGCCGCGAGACGGACAGCGCGTTCCTGCAGGAGTTCTACCAGCAGATGGACAGAGCCAGCGCCGTGTACATCGACCAGCTGACGGAGCTGCTGAACGACGGCGACGTCATTCAGAAGAGCATCCTCACGCAGGCGGTCACCACCCTGACGCCGGACATCGGTACGAACTACGAAACTCGATCAGTTTATACTCAGCTTGCCGACATGCTTCTTGCTAGCTAACATACTTCTTCGAATTATTCATAGTTCTTGGCTCAAGGCTCTTGCTTCATGCACTGATGCAGAAAAAGCAGGTAAATGGCAAAGCCGATTAGTGCTGTAAGCTATTTACCGTGGCATGCAGTTAGTGCTGGCTGTACATATTATGGCTGATGCGTGCTGTATGTTTCCCGGTGCCGACAGCGGATGCCGAGCTGCAGCGGATCTGCGCCTGGGTGTGTCCCGCCGACGGGCAGGCCCTGTCGCTGGAAGAGTGCATCGACCGACTCAAAGGGCTGCCGCTGCCACCCGAGAGAACAGCCGCCGCCGGAGACGACGCCGTCTAAGGCGGCGGAACGGGCGAAACCGAGCGACGACAGGCCGGTGACACCACCGTCTGAGGCAGCGAAACGGACCAAACAGGAGACGGCAGGTGGCGGGGCGGAGCGAAGATACCTTGGACCTTAGAAGATACTGTCTGAGGCGGCGGAGCGGGAGACGACGCCGTGTGGGGCGGTGGAGCGGGCGACAACACCTGCTGAGGCAGGGGGATGGGCGATGGGCATCAGAGGCACCGCTGCTCGACTGCAAAAGCGCTGTATGTAGAAGGCGGATAAGTACAGGAAACGGTGCCTCGCTCCGTCACGCCAGGGGTTTAATGGGACGGCAAAATGATCATAGAATCAGATGGTCGATACTCGATACCTTGCTTTCCGTCTTGGGGGAGGGGAGGGGGTGTTTAGTGTTTCGTGGTTAGGTACTGACCTCAAATAATATCTAAACTCGTATGTGCGTGCAAGACGGCGCAGATACCGAGCTGCACATGCGAATCTATGAATGCATTTATGTATCTGAGTGAATATGTGTGAGGCGATACGAGCGAAATAAATGCATGTGTTTATAGGCATAAGCCATGATGAGCCATGCTGACCAGTCAGGACTGCGGAGTCGGAGTCGGAATCAGTCGGAGTCGATAGATTTGACCGAGTCGAAGTCGGAATCAATTTTGTAAGCCAGAGTCGGAGCCGGAGCAGGAGTCACGGGAAATCCATCGACTCTGCAGACCTGCCAGGGCTGCGGAGTTGAAGTCAGAGTTGGGGGCAGTCGGAGTTGACATTCCTGCCTGGAGTCAGAGTCGGCTGCCGACCGATAGCACAGTCAGCATATCAATATTGCGGACTGACGGGAGCGGCAACACATCCCGGCCCCCGGGGCTGGAAAGGAAACGTCCAAAAGACACGCCTTCCGATAAAATGCGCTGTAGCAGCTCCGACTAGGCCGTCAACATACACCAGTCGCCAGTCGGCTAAGGAGACAGACAGTATTAGTGACTCCGCTGACTGCCGAGCACTAACCTTCAGTCTCAGGCGGGAAACTCAAATTGTTGGTGTCGGATCGCGAGCATGCACGACAGTAAGAGCAGGTAAGCGGGTCGTCGGTTGCAACACGTCACTGATGAGCTTGATACATGTGCCTGATTTGTCGCATGCAATTGCGGAGTTGCCTGAGTCAGCACGGCCGGCAACTATCGATAATGGCATGGCACGCCACGGTTACTGATTTAGCTCACACAATCGACTGAAACGTTTTTTTATCTCAAAGCTTTACCACAAGCATAGGGCTTCAGTTTGAACACATAAGATAAGAACACATCAGTCTGTAACTTACAAAAAGTTCAGGCTTCAAAGACATAACTCACCTCAAGCTCGTGTCAACCTCGTGTCATCGGCTGGTAAAAGCACCGCTCCCGGGCGTTTGCGTTGGGCGACCGCCTTGGGCCCGTCACCGTGCGATCGGGGCAAGGATCGGGGTTTGTGAGCACAATAGCCACATCATTTGACGTTTCGATTTTGATTTGCGCTCGCAATAATCGCGCATATATCGCGCTACTTGCGCGCTACGTGCAACTGCATACATAGGTAACAGTAATAGGTTGGGGGGCGTTATGCACCCAAACCCACATAAATCCTCGCTCAGCCTCCGTTTGCAATTGTACTGCACTGGTGAGATATACATTTATATACACACACGACCCACACGACCCTTTCCTTGCCCTTTCTTTCCCGTGTAGCTTGCGTGTAGACTGTAGCACACACGTAAGTACACACACACGTGATGTTGTTTACAAAATGCAAGCAAGGCTAGATAAAAGTAAGCATTTAGCATATGACCTTACACAGACTGAGGAAATACTTTGACCAATGGTGACCTCGAATGTCATACAAAACCGAGTCTACTTCTCTATAAATTTGAGTTCCTGGGAAAAAGTAATTCTTGTTTGCTATGGAAATATCCGTAAGATAAATCATTAGTAATAGATAAGGATACTTTTTCTGAAAATAGAGTAGTGATCCATTCAAAATTTGGCAAACTGTAAAAGTTTTATGCAAAATCAATGACGTCATTTACCTCTTTATGATATATAATTTGTCAACAACACGGTTGGCAGCTTGCGGCGTTTAAGACAAACTATGGCGCAGAGAACGGAAGGGGGGTGGGAGGTGTGTAGTGTATTGTATTTAAATACTTTTAATTGTTTGTGGTCCGGAGATTCAATTTTTGTGTCTTAGTCATATAATGCAGTGGTACCTAACGGGCTGCTGGGTGGACAGAAACACAGAACGCTAAACTTTCAACAGTGCTATAATAACTTATGAGTGGGCCAGGCCAGTGCACGACTCACAATTTCTGAGCAAAATTGTATGTAGACTAGGTAAGGGTCAAGCAATTGTGGAATGATGAAATTGCATTGAAAAATATTTATTTGATTGATGTGCATTGATTTCATCAAACTTCTGTCCGCTACTGTGACTGTCCATTATGTAATATTTTGAACCATGCTCAAAAGTTGAGTTTTTCTGAGTTTGAGTTTCTTGTGCTTTGGTCGTCGCTATCATATTGACGGATATATCCAACTGATAACTGATGATATTCAATGCCAATGCATAGGTATGGACCTTTTTTGGTCCATGTAGAGAGTGAGGGCTGAATCCAGCAAATGTATTTATATATTCCCGACCGGGGCTGGGAAAATGCGTTTTATTCACCGAGGTTTTTGTGCGGAGGACCGAGTGCCGGTAGGCACGAGGTCCGTAGCAAAAAACCGAGGTGAATAAAACTGCATTTTCACAGCCCAAGGTTGGGAAGAGATTTACCACATGCCGTACCGGCGCAACAGTTAATATCATATTCATTTGATATTTTACACTTTGATCTTAATATTGTGTTAATATTATATTAGTACAATGTTCATATTTGTAGTCACCGTGATTATTTTTTGTGTTTTTCATTATTGGGCTGCGTTGAGTATGAAAGATGAAATTTCAACTTCCCCCTTATTTAGGGTTTGAAAAAGCTGAGGATGAAGATGGTGAAGCGCCAGAAGTTAGAATAAAGATATGGAGTCCAGCAGGAGTGAGGAAACCGTGAGGAAAACAGAAAATTGGGTGAAACGCTGAATCAAACGCGTCTTGGATCCCAGCTGGAACAATATCAAATGTTTCATTGTGGCACGTTAAGATGCTTCATGCATTTAAATTGTTCGTTTTTTTTTTGCGTGCATTATGTAGAAATAATGAATATTCCGACCATGTTCTGCAGCAATAAATACATTGGCATTGGAACGATAACCTTGTTTAGTTGAATTACGTTGACAGCAAAAGTAAGTAAACACGCAGTCATTTACTTTTGCTGTTGCTGTTAGTGAACACACAATCCGTAAATATCTTCTTTGAAATTTCAGTAAAATTTTGTCTGGGAAAATCAAAAAGCCCTAGGGCCGAATCGTTTCCCAAATACCTTCAACATTAGCCGAGGCGGGCCGAAGCCATTTCCCAAATGCACGTGCTAATGTTAAAGGGATATCTCGGCATGTGGTAAACACCATTAAATAACTTGGAAGAAAGACTGAAATGCAAGGGATGCTTTGGTGAACAATCAAGCAAATTAAATCACTTCATTTTTCACCATTCCCAAGACTAGTCAAGTGGCTTGCAAGCTGCACTGTTAAATTCCCAATGCCTTTATTTAATTTCTGTACTTAAGTAGGTAGCCTATCTGGGATAAGAACAATGCATAATCTTTTTATTATTGAAGTACGGAACTCCTCAGCCACCTGTTCAGTCATATAAAATACCATCATTATATTGCAAGGCCCTTTGTAGTTTTATCGAGTCTGGGTTTTGTTTTTAGCCACCGCGATCTGCCAGAGCCGATGGACAGCTACCTGCAGTCGTGCTGCGGCGACCACCTGCAGTGGCGACTGCCGGACTCGCTGGAGGCCGGCTGGGCGGCCCTCGGCGTCACGCTCGCCGCCGGCCTGGTCTGTGTGCTGCTGCTGCGGCGGCTGAGACCGGCGCCGGCGCCGCCGCCACCTGACCAGTGCCGCTCGCTGGACTGTACCCGCTGCCACGGCGCCGCCGACGCGGCGGACCGGGCGGCGGCGCGGCTAGAGCAGGCCGCCGCTGCCGGTCAGCTCGTGTCAGACAGGGTGCGCCGCGCTGTGGCGGAGTGGCGCCGGACCGGCGGCGCAGGCGAACCGGCCGGCCGTCTGATGGTCGCCGAACTCTCTGAGCGCGTCTGGTGGTACACCGCGCACGAGGCCGACCAGCGCCGGCTGCAGCTCGCTGCCGCCGGCATCGCCTCAGACTACCGGTGGGCGCGCGACCAGCCGCACCGCTGGAGTGTCAACTCGAGTCCGGCCGGCCGGTGGCGGCTGTTCTGGCTGGTGAACCAGGGCCGCAGTCGACTGGGCCCCGGGGAGTGCGCCGCCACCCTCGCCTCCGTCGACTCCCTGGCCGGAGCGATGCGGCACACGGTGTTCTCAAACGTGTGCTTCTCCGTGCTGGAACCGGGCACCAGCATTGAGCCTCATCTAGGACCCACCAACGTGCGAGTGCGGTGTCATCTCGGTAAGCGGAACTGAGGGACACGGGCGTTGATTTCTTGATGAAAGGTTTAAAGCAATCGTTATGTCTGACTCTGTTGTCCGTATAGTATCTCTTGAAAGCACCGATACAGGGGAAATATGGTACCGGTGGACCAACGACTAAAATCGGTTCGACGCTCGCTCACCACTTTCTCCCCAACATCTCCATTTCTCGCCCAGGTCAAGTGGTTCGGTGACTCAGCCTAGCAGCCCTCCCTCGATCAGGCTTGATGGCACCGGTGCAAGATACTCTTAGCAGTCGGCGCGCGTTTAAAGCCCCAGTAAATAAAAACGTCACACCGTGTATTGGTACTTTTAAGAGACTACGCATATAGCCTTGCGACGTGTTAATTTATCCCCCGATGATAAACTACATTCTTTTCGTTTGGTTTCTCGACGTCTGACGTCCTCCCCGTGGCGCCGTCAGGTCTGGAGGTACCGGACGGATGTCGGCTGGTGGTGGCTGGTGAGGAGCGCCCCTGGACCCGCGACCAGTGCCTGCTGTTTGACGACTCGCACCTGCACCACGCCGGGCACGGCGGGCAGGCCGGCGAGCCACGCGTGGTGCTCATGGTCGATATGTGGCACCCGCTGCTGACGGCCGACGAGCGCAGACTGCTGGAGGAAGTGCTCAGGCCGCCGGACGCTCACACTAGTCAGTGATGGGATGCCTCCTCACAGATATGTGTGGGAACTTAAACCGACTGTGATATAATTTAATGGAGGGTAAGTGAAGGGATCAATCCAAAACACCTATTCCCAGACAGTGGTCATCGCCGATATCATGGAGCGGTTTGGGAATATATATTCAGAGATGTTTTGTGTAATCATGTGTTACGCATAAACGTGTTCAGCATTGAAATGTGAGCTTCTGCCAGTACTGCCGTCAGTTATTTTCTTCCGTTGTAAATGTTCCCGCGTGGCTGATACGATTGTCCAGAATCACCCTCCAACATAATCAACGTCTCTCATTCAGCAGCCAGACAACGGGTACAATAACACACGAGTTTATTCATAGTAGAGCACCGTCAGTGACAATGATCGGCAATATGCGAATACGTGACAATAGTGGATCGATCACATGGGGGCGAGAGGTGATGATGAGATGCTGAGGGGATGCGAGCCCGCGGCGCGGCCGGGGCTGATGTGACTGCGAGCGCACGGTGTCAGCGATGAGTGAGTGAGTGATGAGGACGGGTCGCAGGGCTGGGCCCCGTCTCAGTACAACCTGAGCGGTCCACTTGTCTGTCTGCCGCGGCCCGCCGGCCCGCGGCGCGGTCCCGCAGCCGGCGTCCGTCGGCGGTTTCGGTGTCTGCCGGACGGAAGGAGACAGGTCAGCCGGCGAAACAACACAGCATGCACGGCCAATAACACTGGCGGGACCGCAAACAGTATCAACATTACTCACATTGCACGTAAACAAATATAAATTATGAACATTACTCAATCCGGCGTTACTGAAAACGTCCACACAGAGATCGTTACAATTGTTTTTCGCCGCAAACTTTGTCGGTGTATGGGGAGCCGACGGGACCAGTCGGCGCCGAAGACCGGCACCGCGGTCCCGTCGGCAGCGCGTCCCACAGAGCACACCGGACGACACGGGGCCGCCTGCTGTACCGCCTGCTGTGCCGCCGGTCGTCACCGAACACGGCCAATGAGCAGACCGGACCGGTAATTTCCGGCGGATCTACACTGTATTCTGACGGACTCCGCTGTGTTACTAACCTGGTCTGGTCCACTGGCGTCAGGTGCTGTCCAGACGTCCTGTCAAAACAGCTACATATAACAACGGAGTTGCCTTCGAGCGGGCACGGCAATCGTGTCCGCTGGTTAAAGATGTTGCAGCGAGAACGTCTTCAGTTATGTTTTAGCTTATGCAGCAGCCGGTCCATTAGATTTACGTCTTGTCCTGTAGGAAGAATCATGCAAACTATGAGATTGATCCATCATAAGGAAAGTTAAGGTTCGGTCCAAATTTCTTATGCTGACGGACGAAAACGAAAACATTAAAAATGCATCAAATCCCGCAACAAACGCGACAGTGGAATAGGTACCATAAGAATGTAGCGAGTCGCCTACTTAGATGGCGTACGGCCAGCCACCCAAGAAACTAAGACATGCCAATTTTCTGCTGTCTGGGACGGGCGGCGCGCCGGCGCGGGCGGTCCGTGAGCCCGGGCTGGCGGCCGCGTCCCAGCCCTCCCCGTCCTGTCTGTGGTCGATGGGTCACTTACCAGTCGTGCTGGATGAGCCACCGGTCGGGGAACTGGGTGATCACAGCGCGATATCTGCCCCTGTAAACAGAGACCGTCTTTAGAAAACGAACAATGTAGCTAATGCAGTAGGGTGACCGGTTTTGCAAAAAGTTTCGAAAAGTTTTGCTCCCCAGGTCTAATCTAACGTATCTGGGGGTGCTGATCACGAATCCGGCGGAAACAATATAAAAATCGATTTTTTTTTTACCGCCCCAGCTCTTTGAATATTTCCGGTTTTCTCAATTTTTGCATGTTTTTGAATAATATGATGAATGTAATGAAAAAATATTAACAATGTATCGCTAAATGCATGTACCAGTCGATTCGGCATACAGCGGCGTCGAAATCGGCACGCCGCCTGCTTCACCGGCCTCGCAGGAAAGCATAAGGCTCGGAAGGTTTGCGTTAGTTACCCGATTCTCTCCAGAGATGGCGCTGGCGTAGCCACCCGCCGGCCGGTCGTTGCCGTGCCGTTCACAGCCCCGGCGGTCACTTGCGACCGTCGTGGTCGTTATGCTACGTCTATCAAAGCACGACAGAAATGCTCACTTCATTTTTATGTTACTTCAGACACATTTTAGACCTAATGTTGAATTGGATAAATGACTATCGTGCATTGGCGAAATAGTGGAGTGCGCTCGGGAGCCATTTACAATAGCGAGGAACGTATAGGTGGATTGATCTGAGTAACACATGACACTGCGTTCACTGTTGATATGAAGTTTATTCACACTATGTAGTCGGGTGACATGAGAACAAAGTGACTAACATACCTTGTGTACGACACATGGATGAAGCTAATGCTACTTTTTTCATTTTGTTTCGGTAGGCCCGTTTGTTCAGAGCGTAGCCGTCCTGTCGGTCTGCGCCTGTTACAGCTGTGACTGATTCGGTGGTCAGCTTTACAGCCCTTTCGGTGGATTGGGTATGGCAGGGGACCCCCGTTTTAAGGGGAGTCTGTAGAAAGTCGCGCAACTCATCCTCGCTCATGTGTCGTACACAAGGGGGCTCAATGTCTCGGCCCTCGTCAATCGCTCGCTGCACGTTAACTAGTTCCATATAGTTGTTCGCTTGAACGTTAATTTCCGGCAGCCGGAAGTGCCGAATGGGCTGCTGCTGTGGCGGTGGTGGTGGCAGCTTTGGCGGCGGTCGTGGCGGCGGTGCCGGCGGTGGTGGTGGTGGTGGTGGTGGTGGTGGTGGTGGTGGTGGTGGTGGTGGTGGTGGTGGTGGTGGTGGTGGTGATGGCCGCCGCCGTTTCAGACGCCGCTGCTGCTGTTGTGGCGTCGGCGGCGGGGCGGCGCCGGTATTACATGTCGGTAGAGCAGCCCTCTGACGAGCTGTGCCTGCTGGCACGATACATAGTTTGTGTGTATGTGCCCGGTATAATTTGCATCAAACAGAAATCGGACGTGGTGTATGCACCCTCTCACGTGTGCCAGCAGCTGCGCCGCCAGCGGCTGAACTTCACTGGCGAGTCGCTGGCGTGCATGCAAAGTAGCGTCGAGAGGAATGCTTACATGGCTCATGAGGAAAATGTGCTGCTCGCCATGTTCGGCGATGAAAATCATGGCATTAGGGCAGATGCAGTCCGCATAATCCAGAGCATTCGTCAAAAAGGGCAGCGACAGGAGCAGCCGCCGTTCCCGCCCCCGCCACAGCAGAAGCAGCGGCGACAGAGGCGGCGGCCACCACCACCACCGCCACCGCCGGCACCGCCGCCACCGCCGGCACCGCCGCCACGACCGCCGCCAAAGCTGCCACCCCCACCGCCACAGCAGCAGCCCATTCGGCACTTCCGGCTGCCGGAAATTAACGTTCAAGCGAACAACTATATGGAACTGGTTAACGTGCAGCGAGCGGTTGACGAGGGCCGAGACATTGAGCCCCCTTGTGTACGACACATGAGCGAGGATGAGTTGCGCGACTTTCTACAGACTCCCCTTAAAACGGGGGTCCCCTGCCATACCCAATCCACCGAAAGGGCTGTAAAGCTGACCACCGAATCAGTCACAGCTGTAACAGGCGCAGACCGACAGGACGGCTACGCTCTGAACAAACGGGCCTACCGAAACAAAATGAAAAAAGTAGCATTAGCTTCATCCATGTGTCGTACACAAGGTATGTTAGTCACTTTGTTCTCATGTCACCCGACTACATAGTGTGAATAAACTTCATATCAACAGTGAACGCAGTGTCATGTGTTACTCAGATCAATCCACCTATACGTTCCTCGCTATTGTAAATGGCTCCCGAGCGCACTCCACTATTTCGCCAATGCACGATAGTCATTTATCCAATTCAACATTAGGTCTAAAATGTGTCTGAAGTAACATAAAAATGAAGTGAACATTTCTGTCGTGCTTTGATAGACGTAGCATAACGACCACGACGGTCGCAAGTGACCGCCGGGGCTGTGAACGGCACGGCAACGACCGGCCGGCGGGCGGCTACGCCAGCGCCATCTATGGAGAGTCGGGTAAACCTTCCGAGCCTTATGCTTTCCTGCGAGGCCGGTGAAGCAGGCGGCGTGCCGATTTCGACGCCGCTGTATGCCGAATCGACTGGTACATGCATTTAACGATACATTGTTAATATTTTTTCATTACATTCATCATATTATTCAAAAACATGCAAAAATTGAGAAAACCGGAAATATTCAGAGCCGGGGCGGTCAAAAAAAATTCGAATTTCATATTTTTCCGCCGGATTCGTGATCAGCACCCTCAAATACGTTAGATTAGACCTGGGGAGCAAAACTTTTCGAAACTTTTTGCAAAACCGGTCACCCTACTAATGCAGCTGCCAGCTGCGTTCGGCCACAGTCGGGTCATGTTTGTTGGACCAATACTAGCGTTTATAAGTGCTCTCGGCTTCCATCGAGTACACATCAGGACATGTATGTTATCCCGGACTCGTGTTTTGAATATTCAATGAGTCATATAAACACAAATGTCCACTCAGTTCTAGAGGGTGCCGCACTGGATATCGTGCAGACCTGCTGGCCGTGTGATTTAATCTAGCACCTTTGCAAAAGCGGCGCCGCCAGGCCGGCCGGCGCCACTGATCGAAAGTGCATGACACCATGATATTTTCCGTCACAACAAATGTTAGCGCCACATTGGTCCTTTACTCACCAGTCTGTCCGCAGCTGGACACCGTTGACACGAGCTATCAGGAAGCGACAGATGCTAACATCCATTAGCGGAGGCGCACATCCTGCTTTCCAGTCTGCAAACACCAGAGGAAGAAAGACTTAGTATTAACTACGCATCCCGTCAAGTCTTTCCCCCAGCATCAGCTGACAAACATCAGACATAGTTAACATCAGAACTACTCAGAGAATGTAGGTAACATGAAGATCATCATAGAAATAACTAAAAATGAGAGCAACGCAATATCACACGGTCACGCACCTGATTAAGCAGGCCAATCTGAAGTAAAACAGGAGCAATTCTACTCCAACGGACACGGGGACCCTCCGTTCCCAATGCCGCCTGCCTGGAACAGATGGCATTCATGAGCAAAATAGTTGGTACACAGACAATCATGCTATCGTGTACACAGTAACGTCAGATAAAGGGTGTAATCAAACACGCTCAGAGAATGTAGGTAAAATGATAGTTCATCACGTCTTAACGAAGACTAACGGTATCCAAGCCCCACAAAGCAATTTACATAAAACGACGTTACAATTCTCACCTGCTCTTAATTGTAAGGCAGCGTTAATACCGCCAGTATAGACAAGCTCGGACAAACTAGCTGTTCGGGCGGATGTTGTTGTCAGGCACCTGCAAACAAACGAGCAATATAAGGGCAAGGCCACTTCCACGATTTTCATAACCATCGGATGAAGCGATATCAGCCCGAAATTATGTAATCAAATACTCTCAGAGAATGTAGGTAAGTGGTTACTCATCATAGTAATAACGTGTCATAATAGAAGCACGCCAGTGTGCCTAGCGACCACCCGGGCAAAACGTTCACCCCGTTGGAACTCACCAGGGCGGGACGGGTCGGCGCGCTCGGACCGGGCAGTCTTCCGCCGCGGTCCTCACGGCTGGCACGTGCCTGCGAGGGCAGAACAGACTGCCGTTAGTATCAAACATGAGTCGTACAACAGACACCACAGTGGCCGCACAAACAATCGGGGTCTCAGCGCACTAACGTTTGATGATCGCTAAAACTTGAAACGCAAGAAAAAAAACAATGATTTACACATACAACTGACGCATGACCTTGGCTTCAAAGAATACCTCTAGTTAGACCGCTTTGTCCACTCAGTTCTAGAGGGTGCTGCACTGGATATCGTGCAGACCTGCTGGCCGTGTGATTCGATCTAGCACCTTTGCAAAAGCGACGCCGCCAGGTCGGCCGGCGCCGCTGATCGAAAGTGCAGTCACCGCAGACTCGAGCCCCATGTTTGTCACTCACCCGTCCGCCAGCTGCTGATAGCAGACGTAGGCGCGCGGAAAACGACGGAGACGATGGTCCTCCATTCATAGGGGGAAGTAGACCTAGGGGACGCAGAGAGTCCGTCAGAAGAGCGACCAGCGAACAAAGATCGCAGTCAGAAAGCATAGTTCGTCAGAAATCAATAACATCAAAACACTCAGAGAATGTAGGTAAAATGAAGATCATCACAATATGCTAAACATTGCGCCATTTTGCATACCAAAAAAATCACAAGAACAACTCACCTGAAGACGCGAAGAGGACGGCCGCGAATGCTGCACCGCTCAACGGCGGCGGACACTGAACCAACACCGAGACACCAGACGGGCGCCGCGCGCGCCGGACGGAGACGTGCCGGCGGGCGCGACGGCAGACAGAGCACACCTCACGCTACCTAATAGCACTGAATATGACGCGATCCTCGCGGCGGGCCGGCCGCCTCTAGCGGCCACACATATAAAGCTGGGTACGTCAGTGTGTGTACGGGCGCGGCGCGCTAGGCGGCCGGGTCGGCGGGCGGCGGCTGCGCCGGAGGCGTGGACGCCGGGCTCGGCCGGTCCGGCGTGGAGGCCGTGCTCGACACGGTGCGCAGCCGCATCGTGTACGGAGAGCCGCGCAGCGCAGACGGCGAGCCGGCGCCGGCGCCGCTGCCGCTGGCGCTCACCACCGCCGCCGCCGCAGACACCAGCGGCTTCAGCTGGCTCAGCGCCACAGTAGCCGTCTGGGGAACAAGCAAATGGACACAAGTCAGTCAGTTGGACAAGCCAGCGTAATAGTGATTGAATCTACAACATCAGACAATAATATGCGAAGAGTCCGACGGAAAACGTTTTTAATTAAATGCCCACCATTTGATTAACCATTTACAACCCCTTCATGGTATTTAATTAAATATCCATTGATGACATTTAAATTAACGCCAATCAAAGTTTATTTAAATCTGCCGTACGGTGGGAAATACCACGACCCGAAATAGGATGAAAAATGATCAACAGAGATTGTTACCAGTGTCAGGATCCACCAGTCTGACGGTAGTACAGAAAGATGGGTTTTAACAAAGGTCGTTTCTATGTCCCACTATTGGAACCACAGCCGCCAGCGTCGGACGACCATGGCTTGTTCAGAGGGAGGCCAGTAATTCTCCCGATCGGGCTCTCACCTGCTGCAGCTGGGGGTTGTTTTGCTGCTGTTGCTGCTGCTGCTGAGAGGTGGTCGCCGCCGCCGCCGTCTGCCCGCCGCCCGCCTGCGACGCCGGCTGCACCAGCTGCACGGCCGCCGGCCGGCCCTGCTGCAGCGTGGCGATGGGGCGCGCCAGGCCGCCGGCCGCGCTGCCCGTGAACGGACTGCCGGCCGACACCACCTGGATCGTCTGCTTGATGGGGTGGTGCGAGCTGGGCAGCACGCGCGCCTGCAGCTGCTGCGGCGAGGCGCGCGCGCCACTCGTGCCGGCCGCGCCCGACGCCGGCACCTTGATCACGTCGCGGCCCATCACCTGCTGGATCTGCTGCACGGTGACCGTGGTCGGCAGCTGCTTCTGGCCCTGGACGATCTGCACGGCCGACAACTGGGTCGGCACCCGCTTCCCAGTCACCTGGGCCAGCTGAGTGGCCTGAGCGGTCAGCTTGCGCTGCGGCGTGATCAGCTGCTGTTTGGACAGCGCCAGCTGGCGGATCTGCTGGTGCGTGGACGTGGTGACCTGGCGGGGAGAGCGGAGAGGACGGTCAGCGGCTGTACGGCGGCTGGTCGGAGCAGTGCGGGAGGGGATGCTATCAGACAAATGCCTCGTCGGCAGCAGCGTTACGTAAAGCAGCGCGCTACGACTCGTCATCGCTCATCATGTGGACATGTCGACAAGAAACACTTAGATGGCGCTTAATTACTTGAACATCGATTAAGACATCGACAGGATTCGCAGCCCTGTTCTCACCTTGGCGGGCGTGCCGGCTCGCATGTGCGGCAGCGTGACGCCGGCCATGCTGATGGCCGTCACCGGGATGGTGACCGTCTGCGTGGCGCCGCTGGTGGCCGGTGATGACGAGCCGCTGGCGCCGCGCGCCGCCGCCGCGCTCTGCACCTGCGCCAGGAACTGCGGCATGTTCAGCTGGGCCGGCTGCATCTGGTGCGACAGCTGCGGCTTCTGCTTCAGAATGGCGGCCATCTCGGACTCGGTCATGGTGCGCGCCGCCACCATCTGTTTGCCGGCCGCCTGTTTGAGGATGCGCACCTGGGTGCGGGCCTGCGCCTGGGTGACGGGCACGGCCGCCATGCCTGTGACGGTGCCGAGCGAGGTACCCAGTGAGGTGACGGCCACCTGAACCTTCTGCGAGGTACCGGCCGCGCCGGCCACACCGCTCGTCGTCAGACCGGTCGACGTGCCGGCGACGCTGCCGCTGGCCCCCGCAGAGACGCCGCCGGCCGCCGACGCCGTGGTGGCCACCTGCAGCCGCTTCAGCGGCTCCAGGGTGGTCAGCTTCTGACGCAGCATCGTCTGCTGCTTGAGCGCCTGCAGCTGGCTGGGCGTCAGCGACTTTTGCGTCAGCGTCTGGATGGGGATGGAGGTGGCGATGCCGGCCTTGGTGGCGGCCGAGGAGGCCACCAGTCCGCCGGAGACGAACCTCTGCGCCACTTGCACCTGGGCCGGCGTCAGGCTCGACACGGAGACGATGGTGCCGGCCGCCGCTGAGGTAACAGCCACGGCGCTGACCCGCGCCGGCACCAGCGGCTGCCGAGTCGCCACCAGGCCGCTGCTGGAGGCCGCGGCGGCAGCGGCCGCAGCAGCAGCCGCCGCGGCCGCCGCCTGCTGCTGCGCCTTCTGCAGCCGCTGCAGCTGCTCGGCGGTCGCCTGTAAACGGACGAGGGGATTGTTTTACACGCGGGTGACAAAATGCTCAACCCAGAAATAAACGAACAATAACGCAGGCACGTTTTAAATTTAGAAACTGGTCACATTATACACACTAGGGATACGTAACAACGTTAAATGTTATCAGCCAATGCTGCCGTCGGGAGGAAAAAAGCCGTATCTGGGGCACTTTTTCGAATTGAAAATTGTTCAGGAGAGGCAAAAACGCGTTTTTTGTTATAAAATTCGTTAACTTTGCTCAATAACGAAACAAAACATACTGCAGTGATCGGAAAGAAATTTTACATCCAATGAAAGTGGTTATAAAAGGGAAATTATTTTAACCTAAAAGCAAAAGGCGAAAAACTTTTTTGCTTCCAATTCAACCCCGAGTTTGCGGAATCTTTCTTTCACGAAAAAAGCCGTATCGTGGAAGAAAGCCGCATCGTACGAGACACCGTCTGCAATACTGTCATGAAAAAAGCCGTATGTCTGATACATTGAATAACCGATCGGGAATAAAGCCGTATCGCCATTTTTGTTTGATCATATTGTTGTCAAAAAGCAGTATCATCGGTGCATTTGTATTGACAGCGTATTGGTTCATAAAAGTACTAAAGCAGTTCCGCTGCTGGTTCCGTTCCACTGCTTCAGCTCTCAAGTATAGATATTTAATTGAACGTTCGATACAAAAACAAACATGATACCCATTTTAAACTACATCATTATGCATAATCGCATTATTGTCGTAACTTTAGGCTCTTGGATTCTGATTGCGCAGGGTGCCATCAAAAGACAGCTTGACCAACCGACCAGGGACGTAGCCAAGGGGGGGGGGGCACAGGGGCAATGCCCCCCTCTAAACGCGAAAAGAAATAAAATAAAACTTAAAAAAAAAAAATAACCACAGCTGCACCACACCCCAAAAGATAGTGGGCCAAATCCGAGGAGTTTTCCTTTTCTGGAGGGGCACGACACTAGGCCGCGACCTGTGGCCCCTCCCTGAGCAAAATCCTGGCTACGTGCCTGCAACCGACAAGGGGAATCAAGAATGCTGTCTTTGTACGGTGCTTCAATTTTCGATTACACTGGACTCCAGAGTTAATTCTGAGCCATCGATATATTCGGAGAGATGAGTGTGCCGGTCTGCCGCTGCGCCGAAGCCACGGCGACAATGTCGAGAGAACCGAGATAGTGTAGTCTCCCATCGTCGATCTGCAGACCTCAAAGCACTTTAAGGGGGCAAGAGACGATGAGTGGGAATGTTGCTGATTAGCTGGACACAAGGTTCCCGGAAAAGGGACGCTGTTAAGTCACGTGGTGCGCAGCTACAAGCACAGAACCGCCCGGCTCCTGAACCAAAATAGAGGATAGTGTAAGAACTTCAGGAATTCCCGTAAAGAAACTGCATCTACAAAGCCTGTGCGAAACATCTAGGGCAACAGCACTGTGCCGTGGCTGAGGGTGTAAGCAAATGCCGCCTCATTGTCGGAGATCGCTAGACTGCTGAGAGCTCCACACGTCTGCGGGAACGCCCTTTAGAGGGCGCACCCTCAAAGGCCCCCCAATGTGCACTCGTATTCACAGGGCTCTGATTATAGCGCCTACTGCAACAGAGCAGAGGGCTATTCAGTACGCCTTGCTGCATCCTCCACCGGCCACAGCTGTGCTGGTAGGCTCTGGGCAGCTGCCCGTAGAATATGACAATGTTGGGCTTGTGTGGGTGCTACGCTACAAGGTAGCCTAAATTTCCAATATGACTGAGCATCGTGGGTATGAGGGAGCCGGAAAGAAGACGGTAAAGTCATTGACCCGGAATGGAAGTGACAGGGAATGACGGTCCCAAAGATACATGGGCGTGGTCACAATTATCACAATGAATGTGACGAGGTTGGCAATAGCAATCGACCTTTCACGGTATTCAACTATATCTTCAACGGTTTTACGACAAAGATTGTAGGTCGTCGTACTAAGCGTGCCGGCTACGAGCTGCATGTCTATGATGATAACCGGGTCGAACTTAACATGATGCTATTTTGGTTGTGGGGTGGGGTGGGGACAGGGAGGCCAAATTAATCATGGGGGACTAGGTCGGGTATTTTTTGTTATTGGAATTTTAAACGAAGCTGGGGAAAAGAACGGTCGGATAATACTGGCGGTCCCGGCTGGTTAGCAGTGTTAGCACATCAAAATACTGAATGCCCGGCGCCGGCACCCTGCTGACACCACCGAGCTGGCAAAGTTCTGTTGGCTTCAAACTTTTCAAGTTCACTCCCTATTTTATTTCAATTAAAATTCCCCTATAAATGGTCACATATTGCTACGATCACGTAGCATATTTGTGTAAACGTTCAACTGTTCCGCCCAGGATATGCCGAAGTCATGCTAAATGAGTAGATACGGCTTTCTTCCAAACTGCCTGGACCAACGATTCGGCTCATATTTCACAGGCCACCATCAAATAAAAGCCGTATCTACAAGATACGGCTTTCTTCCTGACTTATCAGTTCCACATTCTTTGTTTGAAATTTTGTATAAATGCCGTATCTGCCGAATTTAAGGATACGGCTTTCTTCCTGCGTGTTTTGCTATCCCTGATGTAACAAATCCGTTTTTGAATTTTTATATTATATATAATATTTTCATTTTTGAATGTACACACGTTTGAGCAGTACCATTAAACGCATCATGAAAAGAGCTTTCCAACGATATCAAAAACGAAAAATCGATAAAAATGTGACTTACGGCTTTTTTCCTCCCGACGGCAGAATGGACAAGACATGACAGCCACTCACCGTCTTTTTCTCCTTGGCGATGCGCGACGCCCGATTGGCGGCCACCTCGACGGGTGTGAGCGGAGAGTCGTAGTTGACGCCCGACTCGGCCAGCACCGCCGCGTGCTTGGGGTTCCGGTTGGCCGGAGACAGCAGCGCCGGACGCGTCGTCGGCGCCCGCTTGTTGGCGATCGACTTCATGCTCTCAAAGCGGGAGATCAGCAGCTGGCTGAAAGCCTGGTTCTTGTCCTGCATGGCCAGCTGGGATGTGCGCAGCGGCCGGCCCGCCTTGGCCGTCGGGAGATTCAGCTTGCCAGGACCCATTTTGTGTTTCTTCATCTTCTTGGGACTGGGATCGTAGACGAGCTTGCCCTCCTCGCGCGGCTGCACTACCATTTCGAAGCGGAGCCGGCACTGTTTGGCCGAGCGGTAGGTGCGTCCGACGTGGTTGACCAGGTCCGATACCAGGTCCCAGTTGGGCGTGTGCGCCGGGGAGACCACCACCAGGTTCAGCGGCATCTCCAGCACCGTCTTGATGGCCTACCGAAGGGACAAAACATTGTGTCAGAGGGAGCACGTAGGAAGCGGCGCTAGCCGGTCAAAGAACACGATCAGGAAATTTGGATCGCTTCGGGTGGTTCAAAGCATCGAGTCCAGCATTGACTGTGAGGTCAGAGGTTCTCTAATTTCGGCCTTTTATGTCATCCTGTAATTGCTGGAATCCAAGTGACACGCGCGGATGAGGGAAATAGAGTACAACCTCACCTGTAGCAGCGCCCAGTCCTCGTGCACCAGCCACTCGGGAGCGTGCTCGTCCAGGCCGGCCTTGTTGGCCAGCAGGGCCGGCTTGGCGCTGGGCAGGCTCAGGCTGCCAGGACTGAAGATGGTGCGCCGCTGCTGCAGACGAAGGTCGCGCCGCATCTTGAGCGCCGCCGGAGACAGCCGGTTGAACAGCGAACGCGGCGCGAAGCCACTGGTCTCCTCGCGCTTCACCTTGATGGGCTTCTTGATGAGCGGCGCGGCGGGTGGCGGCCCGCTTCCGCCCGGCTGGGACGCTGTCGGAACGAGATAAAACCATCAGTAATAATCACAGGCAAGGAAGAAATTAACCAATTAACTTAATATTCACTGCAAGTTGAGCACCCAAGAAAGTTTCTGGCAATTGGCAATGGCCCATCAAAATCTCAGTGAAACCCAAGAAAAAAACAGCGCAGATAAAATCATAAGCCCAAATATCGTGGAAGCCTAGACGATAGGGAAAACTCACGCATTGAAACGCCTGGCTCGGTCTTGATCCGTCTGGGCTCCTTCCTGACGAAGACGGGCGGCAGCTGGGCCTCCGTCATGGGCGTGTCCTCGTACAGCAGGTCGTCCACAGAGTCCAGGTAGACGTCGCTGTCGTCCCGCGGCGGCGTCGGCGGCGCCCAGATCTGAACCAGGAGGGAACAGGGTAAATGTCGATATGGACCGCGGACATGGTGGCAATTGCAGACAAACCCAGGCAGAGTAAGCATAATATAGATGTTCAGCATCCAGCCAGAGGCTACTGAAGCTGATTAAACTAGGCATACGGCTCATCGCAGCAGTTGGTTGATAGCGCACTCACCGGCATCATTTCGTCTCCGCCGTTTTCCGAAATCCACACCTGTGAGGATATTGGAACGAATTTAAAAACATCCGGGAATTAGAGCGCTCGGTGAAGTACAGTAAGTTATTACAAAGGAAACTATATAATAACTAATGAAGCGAATTAAGAGGTAATGCAATAATTAAGCTACATGTCGTCCATTTAAGACTACCTGCAGCAGCTGTAAAAGAGCACTGATAAACAATCAGGCAGAAGCTAAAAACCATGATAAGAATAAGGTTAAGAAAACATTTTGTTAAAAATTGAAGACTACAATAAAAGTAAGATCAACGATGAAACTTTTACCTCGCTATTGTTGACATCCCTCGAGATCACGAGGAGAAACCATCAGTCATGTGCGAAACGCACCCTGCATTGTACCGGCAGCTCAGACGGGAGGCAGGGAAACCGCTTTCCTGAAATCTGCTCCCGCCTTTGATGTCGAAAAATTTAGAATTTCTGTTTCAGATATAAATCTGATGTGACTAGGAAGTTGAGCGCAAGTGGCAGACGGCTATGTCGACTGTGGATGTTGATATTAGGTGTACCCACGCCGCCAGTGAGGCGGTGGCGCGTTGGGGACGGCGGCGGCGGGCGGCTGCGCTGGCGCGGTCCGCCGGCCGGCCGGCTGGCTGGCTGGTGTGTGCAGGGGTCTGTCCGGGGGCGTCAGCGTGCCGGCGGCTCGGGCGGCGCCTCCCCCCGACCCTGACACACCGCGCCGGCCGGCCGCCACCAGCGCCGCCCGCCGCCGCCTGCCCGGACAGACTCGCTCACACTCACACACCAACACACACACAGCCGGCCGGCTCGGCACCAGTCACAGCTTTATTTCGCATCAACAGCGCGCAGATTCACAGTACATAAAATCGCCGCCTCAAAATGGAAGCGATCGGTATCACACAAAAACGATGGGCCTCGCTGAGCGGAGGGGAATACGCGAGTAATGCCTGAGAACTGGCGACCGGGCGCCGGTCAGGTGGCGCCCCTCGGCCAGTCGGTGAGTTGATGACGCGCGGTACGGCGGGTCGCATGAGCTGCGGTGCGGCGGCGGCGGCCAGTCGGCTCAGTCACCGCTCGGCCGCCGCCGCTGTCGGCCCAGCCGGCCGCGGCGGGCGGTGGCGCGCGCCGGCGGCGGACCCGTGCCGTTCCGCACCGGTTTCTCGCCCGGCAGCAGCGGGTTCGTATCTAGCGTCCACAAATTGATGTCTACCGTGCTGCGCGATCGCGTCTTTGGACTGTCTGTCGGCTCGTCACAGCGGCGCAGTGTCACGCGGCACGAGGGCGTGGACGGCGTGTTGGCGCGCGGCATGCGCACCTGGCTCGTCTCGGCGGCGTCGTAGGTGAGCTCCGTGTCCGAGCCGGCGGCGCCGTCTGACTCGCCGTCGTGCTGGCGCATCGCCTGCTGGTGGTCCGCCTCCCACTCGCGCTTGCGGGCGTCGATCTCGGCGGCGGCGCGGTCGGCCTCGCGCTGCCAGCCGTCGTCCGTCTCCTCGACGAACGCCATCGCCCAGCGCTCGATCGGCGTCAGCTGCGGGCACACGGCGCCGGCGGCCGGTCAGTGCGGCGGGCCGACGGACAGGGCCGCGGCAGTCCCGCGGTGCAGCCGCACACGACGCGACAGCATAATGGCACGTAACTAGGAGCGCTCAACCAACACAGTACCGTAATGTTGCACGCAAGCATATCGATTCATAAAAGAAATGAAAGTATTAAACTAACAACCCACAGAAAGTTAATCGAATACTGTCGTAATACCCCGGTCTCTCTCTCTCTCCCTATCGGAGCACCTACCTGTTTGACGAGCTGCTGCACCTCGAGCTCGGCCTTGGAGATCTCCTCGTCGCCGCCGTCGTCGAGCGGGATGTTCTCGTCGAATTCGGCCATGTCGGCGTCGGCCTCTGCGCGCGCCGTGCACGCCGCCCGCACGTCGGTCTCGTCCTCGGCGGCGGCCAGCGCCGTCTCGAACGCCACCTCTGCTGACCGGTCCGTGACGGCCGGCGGCGCCGACGGCTGGGGGAGCGGGGAAGCCGTCAGAAACGAGGAGCATTCAGCTGTGGTGGAAAACACCGTGACTTCTTACAGCTCAGCACCAGATAGAATGGATTGACTGTTAAGCGTAGTCTTTCCGCCCGAGCGCCATGCGGGACGCCCGAGATAACGAGACAGGCCGGTTAGTGTACGAGATCAATGAGACATCACGGCCCAACGGACGGCAGCGTGATGTCAACGGAATCTCGAAAGACCAACGATTGAAACTAGCGCGTGACTATGTGGTTGAACAGGAGAAAAAAAAGTCATAAAGATCGTTCCTTGAATAACTACGTATCAAATCAATCGACCATTTTTTTTTCTACTGGTGACACAGTCTGTCTGGGCTTAACTCACCTCGACCTTTTCTGGCCGCCGCCGCGCCGCGTCAGACATCCTCCGGCTGGCGTCGTCCTCGCGCATATCCACATTGAAGAGATCCTGCAGCGTGTTCTTCTTGAAGAAGGCCGTGGTGAAGTTGCCGCCCTCGATGGCCAGGTCGCCGAGCAGCCGTTTCTGGTTGGCCTTTTTGACGATGTTCTCCTCGATGGTTTTGTCGCTGACCAGCCGGTAGATGTGCACGTCCCGCGTCTGTCCGATCCGGTGGCAGCGGTCCTGCGCCTGCGCGTCCATCGTCGGATTCCAGTCCGAGTCGTAGAATACCACCGTGTCGGCGCCGGTGAGGTTAACGCCCACGCCGCCCGAGCGCGTCGACAGGATGAAGCAGAAGATACGCTTGTCGGCGTTAAACCGCTCCATCAACGCCTGAAACGGATAGTCGCCCGTCAGTCCCCAGCCAGGTTGCCATATGAGCATATAGAGGCGAGACACAACACAAAAACATTAAGTGCATAATACCCTGTTCACATATTCAACCGCTAGCCCAATTCCATTAAAAAAAAAAAATCGGTGCAATTTCAACCGCAATAAAACCGTAACGTCCTAGAGCCATTATAACAATATTTCCGAGCTCGTATTTCGTCGTTAGAAGAATGTCGGTGTATGGGGAACCGACGGGACCAGTCGGTGCCGAAGACCGGCACCGCGGTCCCGTCGGCAGCGAGTCCCACGTACACCGGACGACACGGGGCCGCCTGCTGTACCGCCGGTCGTCACCGGACACGGCCAACGAACAGACCGGACCGGTAATTTCCGGCGGATCGCCGCCGTTCTCAGGGAGTTACTAACCTGTCTCTGGTCCACTCGCGTGGTGCCGTCCAGGCGAAGGTAGATGTGACCATGGAAATTGAGGAACTGTTCCAAAATATCCAGCATGCGCGTCATCTGGGTGAAGATGAGAACCCGATGGCCCTCCGACTTCAACTTGTGCAACAGCCTGTCCATCACTTGCAGCTTACCTGTAAACAAGAAAGGCAACATCAATACAATGGTGTGCTCCATGAGCATAAGGAGAACGAATACTAATAACCGTGGTGACATTTCCATTGTTACATGACGCCGTTCTGCAGAACAAGACTACTTCTCCAGGAGAGCACCCAATATCTATACCGTGGCAAGAGAACAATTATAATTGACCGGGTCTTTTTGTAGCGAGTCGCCTACTTGGATGGCGTACAGACAGCCACCCAAGAAACTAAGACATGCCATGTTGCTGTCTGGGACGGGCGGCGCGCCGGCGCGGGCGGTCCGTGAGCCCGGGCCGGCGGCCGCGTCCCAGCCCTCCCCGGTCCAGTGTAATCCCACTGCGTCACTTACCGCAGTCATACTGTATGAGCCGCCGCTCGGGGAACTGGGTGGCCATGGCGCTGGCGATGGGGTGCAGGTCGGCGGTGCGCGGCGACAGCTCGGCCGTGAGCCGCAGTCGCCGCCACCGCTCCTCCTGCAGCCGCCACGGCGGCGGGTGACTGACGTGCAGCCGGATCTCGGGTGCGACGACGCCCGGCGTGTACACCACGTACCTATGGATACGGAGGACTGTCAGCTGCTGCACTTGGAAGTATGCGGGAACGGAGCCATCGTGGCGACACATCAGGCTAGCAGAGGTGTAATCAAAACATCTCAGAGAATGTAGGTAAAGAAAACATCATCACGGTCATACAAAGACTTGCAGAAACACCCACCGTGACGAATTACTCACCTGCTGAGGATGTCGTGCATTCTTTCCAGCAGCTGGGGAATAGTGGGCAGCAGCCGGTCGAGGTGCTCCGTCTGGCGCCAGTAGCGGCGCGTGGCGGCCGCGCCGCTCTGGCACGGGTCGGCCGGCACGCAGTGCGCCAGGCCGTTCCAGGCGGGCACGCGGCCGCCGGCGCCGTCCACCACGCGCACCGATTGCACCAGGTCGGCGCCGTAGATGGGGCACGCCTCGCAGCGCCGCTTGTTGATCCGGTACAGCGTCAGCAGCTTCTCCTTCCTCGCTATCCGCCGCTGCTCCTCCAGTGCCGGCTGTCGACACATGGCACCCAATTAGACACACTAGCCACTAACATCAATGTCAAATCAAAGCGGCACGACGATCGGATGAGAACTTGCGATCTGTTGGCGAGGCTACTATCAAACTCCACTCCCGGCAGCCCGGCGGGCAGCTTGTGGCGTTAGCGAATCCTCCCGGATAATCTGCCGCCTCCGAGGGCGCGCCGGGCGAGCCAGAGGTGGCAACGCACGGCGGCCCGGACGGCACATAAAACACAAAACACAGGCATGATACGAACCGATACAGCACACAATCATGACAAAACAAACGCCTCGCATGGCTCGTCTACTCACAATCCTGAAGACGGAGTGGTGTTTGGCGTTCTGCGCCGCCGAGGCGGACCGTGTCGCGGTGGACGGTGACGCCGGAGGGGTGGGCCGAGGCGCAGGCAAGCTATTCGCCTGGGGCGCCGACGGCGGGGGTTGGGGCGGCGGCGGCGCCGGAGCCTGCGCTCGCAACGGCACAGACTGGGGAGACGCAGCGTTCACCTGATGGAAAAAAAAATACCAGCCCGTGTTATATCACTGCAGAGAACAACCTTGGTTGAAAATCCAAATTCAAACGATCGAAAACAGCGGCACGCATTTCGTACATCTGTTTGCGAATAAATCAAAGCTGGGGCAAGCAATTTACATACCAAACATTTTAATAGAACATAGCAGTTGTCCACTCAGTTCTAGAGGGTGCTGCACTGTATATCGTGCAGACCTGCTGGCCGTGTGATTCGATCTAGCACCTTTGCAAAAGCGGCGCGGCCAGGCCGGCCGGCGCCGCTGATCGTCGGTGCGTGCGCCCGTCCCTGCCCGCGGTCGCTCACGCACCCGTCGCTCAGGGCCGGTGGCGGCACTCACCGCCGGCTGGGCGGGCACGGAGCCGACCAGCGCGTTGGACGCGGTCGGCCGCGGCGCCGCCGCGACGGCCGCCGGCGTCAGACGGGCGAACGTCACGTTGGTATTGGCCGGCAGGCCGCGCGCCGCCAGCATCGCCGCCAGCGACTGCGGGTCCACTGCGGAAGGAGAGAAATGACGGTCAGGAGACTCATGAGACAAGCAGTGATCAGTCACACGGCGACAACCACGCAGAATGTAGCGTAGTCTTTCCGCCCAAACGCCATGCGGGACGCCCGAGATAACGAGACAGTCTAATTTAGTGTACGAGATCAATGAGACATCACGGCCCACCGGACGGCAGCGTGATGTCAACGGAATCTCGAAGGGCTAAACGCTAAAGATGCCGCGGCTAACACCGGAGAAAACATCATAAGATAAAAGCAAAACGAATCAGCCGGTTATTTTACCAACGAAGTAACCAGAAGCAATATACGCATCCAAAAATATGTGAGCAGCTGGCTGGCCGCCCCACGGCTTACCTGTGGCCGGCGTCGTCAGCCTGGCACCGTTGCCGAGCGGCCGCGGTCCCGGCGATCCCAGCAGCGGTTTGCCCGTTTGCAGCACGATTCCGGCGCTGACCGGGGTGGAGACGGTGCTGCCGGCCGCGGTGGAGGCCGTGGCCGACGGCTGGGACGCGGCCGGCACCAGCCGCGGCCCCTGCGGCGTCTGCTGGATCTGCAGCGCCAGGGGACCGCCGCCCACACCAGACAGGGACGACAGCGGGATCGTCTTGACCACGCCGCCCTGCACCACCTGCAGCGCGTACCCCCGCAGCGGCGCGGCGCCCGGCACCACCGGTCGGGGCGCAGCCGGAGTCGCCGGCGCCGGGGCGGGTAGCCGCGGCGGCGGCGGCGGCGCCGGAGGACCCGAGGCCGCCGAGCTGGTGGGCGGTGTGGCGCGCACGTGCAGCTTGATGCGGCCGGCCGGACAGCGGGGCGGCGGCGGCGGCCGCTGGTCCACCTCCTCGATGAGGCGCCGCGGCGCCTGAAACCGGCGTGTCCGGTGCGCCGCGAACGCCGTCAGCGTCAGCTCCAGGTCGGCCAACAGCAGGTTCAGGAACTTGAGATCCACGTGCTGCAGGAGGGAATGAGTGTGGTCAGGCTAAGCATCAATAAATGATTTGATGGCCAGTGAAGTAATCGAAGAATAAAAATAACAACAGACTGGAAAAACAGCGTTATAGGACGACGTTCGGGAAAGCACTAGCAGCGGACGCACCATTTCTATCAACAAGGACTGTGTAATTAAGTGTATGGCGGCAAGGTCTCCACTGAGAGATGCCATCACACAAAAGAAAACTATTGCATGGACAGTAATTTGCTCGCTTATTAGCTGACGTTCGAGGTTCTAAAACCTATAAAGCGTGTGCCCGATCTTCTAGAAGGCCACCCGATAATATTCACAGGAGCCAGCAGCTGGTGAGGGGGCGAAATAATCTGGCACGGTTTGCAACTCTGCGGCGTCACAGTACAACCGACGCAGATTCGATCACGTGCCGGTTTCTGGTGGAATCCAGACACGCAGACATCACTACAAACCCAAGCCACAGTCCAGACAACTCCCCGACACCAAGCGCCGGACTGACCTTGAAGGGGTCGTGCTGGAGCGCGGTCCAGGCGCACGAGGCGGTGACGAACTCGAGCCGCTCCATCCGGTACGGAGAGACGGTGGGACGCGGCTCGAACATGTCCGGGTGGTTGCACACCTTCCGCAGCTGCATCAGGATGTTGATCACGCTCAGAAAGTTGCCCGTCGCCAGCGTCTCCTTCGTCCTGGAAAGGGGTGGTTTTAAACGTCAGCATGACGATGAATAACATGACGTTCTCACTTCTCACGCATCCGTAACAAACGAGTCGTGGAGCATGATAGAGGCGCTTGATAGAGCGGATAGTTTTATCTAGAAGAGAAACGTTAAGACATAACGCCGTGGCAACAGGCAGCCAGACAGCCGCAGGGGGCGAGACACACGAATTAACGATAGCACGTACTTGGTTCGGCTCATGAACTCGTCGTAGAGGTAGCGTTGCCGTTTGGAGAGCCGGCACATGATGGCGTGCTCGTACTTCTTGGGCAGCTGCTTCTCCACCTCGGTCTTCAGCCGACGCAGCAGGAACGGACGCAGCACCTGAACGGAGAAACGTGAGTCAGCACCCCGTTACTGCCGAAGGGGCGATATCAGCCGGAAAGCCCGTTCACAAAAACAGCACGGTGATTTTAATGCAGATCGTCGCGAAATTTCCACAAATACCAAATAAGCGGAACCACCTGATAATTGGTAAATGACAACATAACAAACATTTGTTGCAAGCCTTTCTGCCCGTAAACCTAGGAGCTGGTTGTCGGGAAACGAGACAAGCCGTTTTTCTATGAGGTGTAGATACCATCACAGCTGGGAGCGCTATGACGGTTTTAGGGCACCTCAACATTGCAGCGCAAGACCATCTCAACCAATCGATCTTCGATGGCCAAACTGGTTCACCCCATCCCTATGCCGTGACCCAGCGGCTGGAGACGCCCACAGCATTCCGTTGACTGACCTTGTGAAGCCGCTTGATGATGCTCTCGTTGTACTCGGTGTTGCCTTCGATCATGCCGGAGACGGGATTGGAGAACCACTCCTTGAACTCGCGATGTGATGCGAAGACGTGCGGCATCAGGAAGTGCATCAGCGACCACAGCTCCATCAGGTTGTTCTGCAGCGGCGTGCCGGTCAGCAGCAGTCGCCTGGAACAGCGGACGGAGCGTGCGGTCAGCGGATGGCCACGGCATACGGTCTGCTACACAGACTGAACGAAACAGATGAGCTCCGTGTGAAGCGAGACATACGGTATTTATGGAGAAAAATTAATGTGCCCGATCTTCTAGAAGGCCGCCCGATACACATCACGGGAACCAGCTGGTGAGGGGGCGATATAATCTGGCACGGTTTGCAACTCTGCGGAGACAAAAAGTCGCCACAGATTCGATCACGTGCTCCAATCCCCAACAATTAATGACGTTCCCATCGTTTCTGATAGAAGCACTCACCTCTGTGACTGGAAGTTCAGAAGCAGCTGCCACCTCTGGGACTTGAAGTTTTTGATGTTTTGCGCCTCATCGAGGATCAGATACTTCCACTTTTTCCTCCTGAACGAGGCGTGGTCCTGCAGCACCAGCTTGTACGAGGTAATGCAGACGTGGAACGAGTTCTGCTTGGTCCAGCCGGTGCGCTTCTGGCGCCGCTCCTTCTGCGAGCCGTAGTAGGTGAGCACCTTGAAGGCGGGACACCACTTCTTCAGCTCGATCTCCCAATTGAGCATGACCGAGGTGGGCACGACGATCAGGTGCGGGCCCCAGATGCCCTGCTGGCACGCCAGGTGCGCCAGCAGCGCGATCGTCTGGATCGTCTTGCCGAGACCCATCTCGTCGGCCAGGATGCCGTTCAGCTTCTTGTCGTACATGGTGACCAGCCACTCGAGGCCAACGTGCTGGTACTCCCGCAGCGAGTGTTTGAGGAGGAACGGTACCGGCGTCTTCACCGTGGTCGACGAGAGCGTGTAGCCCTTGGGCTGGAACGTCTCGGCCAGAGCCGCCACGTCCGTGATCTCCGCCGGGCCCGACAGACCCGCCTGCGAACAGAATCACAGACGATCACGATCACGATACGAACATAAATATACCGACCGGAGACAGTCCTGCCGCTTACACTGTCAGCGACCACTTTAGATGTCGAGACCACTTCTCAGGAAATAGCGAAACACATAAAGACTCATTCTAAGAAGTGACCAGGATTGACGCACACAAGCAGGTTTTACCGTCGCCGAGCCGCTTTACTAAATATAAGCGCTTTAACGGTAAAACATGAGCTAATTGTAGCAAGCCTTTCTGCCCGTAAACCTAGGAGCTGGTTGCCGGGAAACGAGACAAGCCGTTCTTCTATGAGGTGTAGATACCGTCACAGCTGGGAGCGCTGTGACAGTTTTAGGGCACCTCAAGAGCACACGATGGCCGTCGACATCTTCCACCGTACCTTGGTGGCGTCTCCGTCGTCGCTGGCATTGACGTCGAGCAGCGACTTGAGGCCGATCTCCATCTCGGTCTCCTCGTCCCCGTCGCCTTCCTCTTCCTCCTCGTCCTCATCGTCGCCGTCCTCGTCCTCCGGCTCGTCGTCGTCCTCGTCCGCGGTACCCTCCTCGTCCTCGGACTCGGGCCGAGAGTCGGCAGCAGCGGAGGAGGACGGGCCCGGGCCGTCAGCGCCGCCACCGCCGTACTTCTTCATAAGCTCGTCCAGCGGCATCTGACCTTCGTCCTGACGGAGAAAAATATACGCAAGGCAACGTCAATTCAAGATCTTTGTAGTACCAAGGATTTAATTAGGGGCTTAACTACATACATTTTATGCCTGGTTTCAATCAATGAATGAATTTAAAAAGGATTCACATCAATGTGCCCGATCTTCTAGAAGGCCGCCCGATATACATCACAGGAGCCAGCTGGTGAGGGGGCGAGATATTATAATATGGCACGGTTTGCAACTCTGCGGTGTCACAGTACAACCGCCACAGATTCGATCACGTGCCGCTCGGTGAGAGCACAGGACGGTGACGGACGGTGATCTGACTGACCTCCAGCTGGCTGATCTCCATGGCGTGATCCTGCTGCTTCTCGGCGCCCTCCTGCTCGGCGATCGTCTCCTCGTCGTCACTGTCCGCGTCAGAGGCCGCCTCAAAGTCGTCATCGGAGCCGACCGCAGACGCATCCTGAAACGAGCCGGCGACAGTCAGATGACACTTAAACCTTGAAATGAGGAACACCATCTGGATAACACATTTAAATGGTTTATGAAAATAAAACCTTCCTTCTCGTTCTTGAGGACCGGTCGGCCGCGCGGTAGGCCGATCAATTGCATTTGGCCTTATCCTAGCTAGTTACCAGAAAACCCGATACTTCACATTACGAAAACAAACATCAAACTCGAACGGCCCTCAGCCGATGTACCCCAGAGGAATAAAATGCAATCAAATCTTCCAGAAAAGCTGCTGTCACCAGAGTCAGGATCCACTAGACTGAGCCAATAGTCAGCAAAGTGGGTTTTAACCAATGGTCTTTTCTGTTCCCAACATTGTGACCACGGCGACCACGGGACGCCGCCATGGCTTGTTCACTGGGAAGTGGATGGGGACACACGTCCCACTAATATCCTACCTTGTCTGGGTCCGGGACGTCTCGATGTCGGTTCTCCAGGTAGCCGGGCGGCAGCTGGTCCAACACGTCGTCCAGCGACATCTCAGACTCCTTCTGCAGCGCGCTGACCTCGGCCGTCGTGTCGTGCTGCTGCACGTCTCGCTCGGCTCGCGCGATCGTCTCCTCGTCGTCCTCCGACCCGGAGTCCGGCTCAAACTCGCCTGAATGACAAATGAGCAGTCAGATTAATGCTTTAATGTAATAAGTCATATTGGCTCAGACCCAAAGGGATGCACAAGGCACGCTAGATAGATACTTCACAAGGAGCAGCTTACGGTGACGCACATTAAGATGGTCGATACCAGCTGATGAAAGCTATCATGCGAATTCACATCACCAGTTGAAGGACAAAAACTATGTTTTGTTGCCAGTGTCAGGATCCACCAGTCCCGACTAGCAGCGGGAAAAGGTGGGTTTTTACAAAGGCCGTTCATTTACCCAAGTTGTGTAACCACAGCATGGACTGACCGATGCCATGGCTTGTTCTTTGGGACAAAATCTAAAGTCTGACCTAAGCTCATGGAAACATACAGTTGCAGTAATGCAACAGACCATGATTATAACAGAATGATGCACGAGGATTAGCGACATATTTTAGCGTGACAGGCTGCTGGCCATGGCCCGGAATCGCCCCTCAGCACTCACCATCAGAGTGTAGCCGCGAGCTGGGCTGGCCACACGACGAGGACGCCCGGCTCGGCTGACTGCTGTTCTGCTGCAGCGCCTCCTGCAGCTTCTCGCTGTACTTCTCCGTCTGGTCCACGATGAAGTTCAGGTGCTGGTCGAGCGCCTTCTTCCGCTTCTCGTCCAGACGAGCCGTTATCTTGAACTCGACCAGTTTCTCCGCGTTCGCCCAGAACGTCCTGATCTCACGCGCCACGAACGCGGCCACGCGCCGCAGGTCGCGCTCCTGGTCTTTGACGGCCTTTTCCGCAGCCGCCGCTTTGTCCTGATGGTACTTTTGCACCATCCGCGCGCACTTTCTGGCAGCCGCCTTCTTCCACTTGCGCTCCTGCGCGAAGTCAGCCGCCAGCCACTGCATCTCCTCTAGCAAGTAGTCCCAGTGCGCCTTGATGCGTTTCGGCTCGGCCACCTTCGGCAGTCGCTTCTCGGACCACAGGCCCTGCTTCCTCAGGTCGCTGATGCGCTGCATCACTTGCGCCTCCTGCAGAAAACAGGCGCATGCACATCATACGATTGAAACAAATTCATCGGTGAAAAGATGAAAATATGAGTGACCAAATACAGTTCATGAAATCGGCCAAACCCATCAACTTGTAACGCTAACAAGCAATTAGGACTATCAATCAAGTCAACGCGTTGCACCGAAAGCAAAAAGGCCCGCATTATTAACTCGACCCATTGGAATACTGAACCGCCGCCTGCCGCCGTGGCGCGGCAGAGAGCGCCGAGAGTGGTGTCATCCGCGCGCGCGCGCCGGGTGTGACCGCACCTGTTTGGCCTTCTCCACCATGTGCTCAGTGCCGGCGGCATCGTGCGACGAGCCCAGTCCGGAGCCAGCCGGCCGGCCGGGGCCGCGGGGCGCCACCGGTGTCGCCGCGCCGCCTGCGTAGCACGCGCACACGCACACACACGACCGGGCGGCCACGTCACTAGCGGGTCACTAGAGGTGCGCGGGCACGCACTGAGCGGCGCTCCCGCCCGCCCGTCTGCCCGGCCGGACACGGCACGGCATGTGGCCAGTGTCAGGATCCACCAGTCCCCAACGATGACGGGAAAGATGGGTTTTTACAAAGGCCGTTCATTTACCCCAGTTATTGAACCACAGCAATAACATTACGATACCATGGCTTGTTCATTGGGATCTTGCTAATTTGAAATAACACCAATTGAAGTTTAACCATCTAAAACAAAAACAAAACACTAAATACTGCACTTCAAAATACCATTGAGCGTAGCATGCATTCATTCAAGCTGTAGCGAACGAAAACAAGCTGGCAAAATATGTGCGAAATGTGGAAAAATAGTTTGCCAAACTTACCTAAAAGCAAAGCATTTGAGGCTGTATTTGCATTCAAGCATGCATACTACTGCAGGGATTATGTAGGGCATACCTGCAGCTAAAGCATTGGAATTGGTCTTGTCTTTAGAGACAGGAGACTGGTGATTTCCAAACACCATCCCATGCCTTCCACCAAGCTGCTTTCCTATGAAAGATAAAGCAAAAGCAGCACATAACCTAAATGTTCAGTATTCACTATTCAGTCATTAGGGTGGGGGAAAACTGACATATTTTAAGGGAAAACGTGTACACCCAATAGTCAAAACACTTCAAACTGCTAAGGGAATGCTTAGTCCTTAAATGACCATAAATAACTATTGTCGGTCACACGGTATGTCATCGCTATGTACAGCAGCCTGATGCCAGCCACACCGGACGAGTACCGTAACCAATGCCGTGACGGTAAGCAGCCATGCATGCAGGTGAGGGAGCGAGGCCCGGTCCGGGTCGGACCGCTTACCTTTGATGTGGGCCAGTTTGGAGATGGAGCTGGGCAGGGTGCTGGAGACGGCAACGGGCGTGCCGCCGCTGGCCGGCACCTTCACCTCGGCAGCGTCCTCCTCGTCCTCAGAGTCGAGCAGCATACGCTTCTTGTAATTGAGGAACTGCAGCGGCGGCCGCTTCAGCCAGCCGGGGAAGTCCATCAGGCTGCCGCCGTCCTCCAGGTAGTACAGCTCCGCCGTCAGATCGTCGTACTGCTCGCGGAGCTTGGCCGCCCGGTCCAGCTTGTAGTCCAGCACGTTCTGCCGCTTCAGCGTCACCTCGTCCGTGCTGGAGAGCCGCTCCTCCAGTTTGATCTTTTTGCGCGGCTGCTGCGGGCTGGTGCGCGCCGCCAGCTTGCTGGGCGTGCCGTAGAGCGTGGCGGGCACGCCGGTGAGGGCTGCCGGCCGCGCCAGACTCGCCGGCGAGCGCGCCACTAGCCGGCCGGAGCCGCCGGCGGTCGGCGCGCCGCGGTGCAGCACACCGCCGGCAGACGCCTGCGGAACAACACCGACACGGGTCAGTGGCGCTGGCGCCGCATGGCGACAGCACCTTTCGAACACTATCCTAGTGCGCCAAGTTCGACTTCATCGAGGACGATGGATGATGGTTGCCAGCTGATTAATCTAATGAAACGCGAATAAATTCAACTTTTGTTTGAGATTGCAAGTAAATATGTGTTTGTTAATTTCAAATATCATTGAATTAGTTTTTGCAAATAAATTAACTACAAACGCCTCTGCGCAAAGTATTTCAAAGAATAAATCAAGGCTTATGAAAATCGTGAGGAGGGTTGGGAAAAGCAGGAAAAAGGGTCACGTGACTGGTGTCCCAACCTTATCTGTAAGAATCTTGGACAGCACATCGCGAACCAGACACATGAGGAAGGACAACATTTATTAGAATTTTGCCTTCCCCTGCTGGGGGGTGTTTGAACACCCTATTCCAACTCGGCTCCTTGGCTGCGTGGTGACGCGCGGTAGGCGGCGTCCGAAAGAGCGTAAAAAATATTGACGAAATTGCTCTCATCATTTTTGAGGTCAGGTCATTATATATCATCGAAGCTCAAATGTCGTCTATTTCCACAATTTTCGACTGACCAGCGCATAACTCGGAAATTAAGAAGTACAGCACCGCAGAAAAGCGCGATTCTTAGCCCTTTCATCGCTCTTTCTGGACTATTCTCTTAGATTTGAGCTAAGATCAACAGCTTAGCCTGCATGGGGCAAAAACTGCCAAAATAGGCGGTTTTTGGAAACCGTTTTTCCACAATAACTTTTGACTCAAAACTTGAACAAGAATTTTGCACAAGAATTAAGAATTTTGCAACAAAAAAAATGCAAAATTATTACACAGTTCTGTGCTTTTACCGGTAACGGCATCGTTTTCCTCTCGTCGAGACGCGTCGAATAAACTGTACTTTTACCTTAAAAGTTCAACCTGAAAATTTTACCTCAGGTCAGGGTCATGGACTCGACCGGAAAAGGCTATGTTACAGATCAGTCGATCGGTATCGTCGAGCTTAACACCCTAGGGTGTTTCATTGCTCTAGCATGCCTCTATCAAAAGTTATTAGCGAAAAATTGTGGGATACCTTTCATGGCCCGAGATGACCTCAGGGACATAAGGAGGGGTCATGTGATGGGTGCTATTTTCCAGTTCACTGTGTTATGTTTACTTGTAACTCGGTGTTAAGTGTTTAAAATGATTTTCGTCTCACAGAAGCGCCTTTCAATTTTCTCCCATTGACTTATAATGGAGAGTACAAAATTGACCTGACCTTGTGTCACTGATATTAAAACTGAGATATACATTTTATACATACTGTAGCCCATATCAACTGTTGAAAGTTCAAAGCACTCGGTGTAGATACGCCAAGCATCAGAACTTTTTCTGAGGTGGACGCTGACGTGACCTGGTGACCCAACCTTGAGAGACTGTCTGACATTTTCACAAGCTAAAAGACGTGCAGTTATAAAGAGAAGGGTGAGTAAAAAAAAAAAATGTTTTTAGATCATAACGCAGAACCCCGCATATTATGAGTATTGGTGAGAAAATGTTACCAATAAAATTTTTGCCTCATTATGGCAACTTCATGTCGCGCAGAGCATCGGAATTTGTCCGTATCGAAGGTGTCAGGCGTTGGTCTCCGGCGGTGGAGCGCGGCTGCGGGCGGTGCCTAACACTAGGTGGCGTGAGGCCAGAGACCTTTGATTTTTTATCCTCCGTTTACTGTTCGAGCTAATAGACGGTGTTTTATTGTGATGAACGACGTACCACTGTCAGGGTAACTTTATGTCAAAAGTTGACAATAAGCTAACTGAACGTTACAACACCACCGCGTTTAGTGTTCACGTCCTTCATGCTTCCCGAGCGCATTAACCCGCGCCCGGCTGGGGGTCCTGGATTTCCACGCCCTGCTGGGGGGGGGGGTGTTTGAACACCCCCCCCCCTTGTAACTCGGCTCCTGGGCCACGTAGCGATACGCGGAAGGCGGCGTTCCAAAGAGCGGAAAAAATAATGACGAAATCACTTCGGTCAATTTTTTGGTCAGGTCAAAGGTCAGGTCACCAGAAGTCATTGAAGGCAAAATTTCGCCGATTTCCAGGTCGAATGTCGAAAATTTCCAAGAAGCCAACGCATAACTCGGGAACCAATAGAGCTACAGCGCCGCGGAAAAGCGCATTCGATAGCCCTATTAACCCGCGCCGGGCCGGGGGGGGTGTCTGAACACCCCCCCCCCTTCTAACTCGGCTCCTGGGCCACGTAGCGACACGCGGTAAGCGGCAATCGAAAGAACGTCCAAAATAAGGACGAAAACACTTCGGTCATTTTTTGGGTCAGGTCAAAGGTCAGGTCACCAGAGGTCACCAAAGGTCAAATGTCCACTATTTCAACATTTTGGGAACTGCCAACGGCTATCTCGGGAACCGATAGAGCTACAGCGCCGCGGAAAAGCGCATTCGATAGCCCTTTTACAGTCCTTTCTGAGTAATGTTCTCAGATTTGACCTCAGGTCAACGGTTTAGCCTCCAGGGGGCAAAAACTCCAAAAATAGCCGTTTTTACGAAAAACGTTTTTTTCGGCAATAACTTTTGACTCAAAAGAGTCATGACATTACTTTTGCCACCATCGTGTTCCTCTCGTCGAGACGCGTCGAATGAACTATATTTTGACCTTGAAAGGTCAACTTGAAAATTTGACCTCAGGTCAAGGTCATGACCTGACCGGAAAAGGTCATGTTGCATATCAGTCGATCCGCAACGTCGAGCCGAACACATCTAAGGCGTTTTCAGCGCTCTAGCACGTCTCTATCAGAAGTTATTAGCGAAAAACTGTTAGATTCTGTTCGTGACCTGAGATGACCTCGGGGACATAACGAGGGGTCACAGTTGCCATTTTCCCGTTCAGTGTGTCCATTTTACCTACATCTCGATGTTTGAGAGTGTCTAGAATAACGTTCGTGCAAAACAGACGCTTTTCAATTTTCTCCCATTGACTTATAATGGAGAGGTCGCAAAATTGACCTGACCTTAGGTCATCGATATCAAAATTCCGAGATATACATTTTATAGATATTGTTGCTCTTATCAATTGCTGAAAGTTTCAAGGCAATCGATCAATCGGTGTAGCTATGACGAGCATTCTTATTTTTTCTGATGTGAGGTCACTTGGCGTGACCTGGTGACTTGACCTAAGGTGACCTGGGTCTGAAATTTCCACATGTGCGGAAAAGATGCACGAACAGGTGTGCCAAAAACGGCGGCGCGGAGCGCCGCCGTTTTTGAGATATCTGCGAAAAACCGCAGGAGGGGGGGGGGGGTGTTCAAACACCCCCCCCCCCCGGCCCGGCGGCGAGTTTCCTAAGTGTGGAACTGCCCATACCTAAGGTCTCTGATTGGCGTAAGCTTCGCCAAGATGACGTTACAGGCTGTGACGTCATGGCTCACAGTCGGCCGACCAACCGCTGCATGATTATAGGCTAGCGGCGCGCGGCACTAGCGCCCCTGGTGTTATTATGGGAAGTTGAGCAATACATTGAAATCAAATACGTAGCTTGTGTTGGGAACAATTAGGTACGTATTACTAAGGCGTCAATGTCTCACAAATTAATTCGTCCATGCTCCTCAAATTTTGCAAAGTGACCTTATATTGTGCGTCATAAGGTACTACGCTTCAAACAATCAGCACACAGCACCAGCCAGGCACTGTTACAAGTAGCGAGCAGCAAAGTGGCGGCAGGTGGCGCTACCACTTCCAGCATCGGTCCAGATGGCGCACTCACTATCCGCACTATAGATCCGCACTACCTGCTAATAAAATTAATAATAAATCCGCTAATAATCTCGCTAATAAATCTGCTAATAATAAATCCGCACTACCTGCTAATCTGTGTCCTATTGGTGTCAAACATCATTCAACGCCGACAGGCAGTATCTCCAGCCGTAATACCTACTGAAGACATTTACTCAATGCTGAAGCGAAACGCAGTGCACAAACCCCACCGTCAAAACTCAAGCACCTCGTAGGAGATATGCTTCCAAGGTGGGCGAATGCACGAACGACAACTGAAATAACACCGGTTATATATTCACGTAGAACAAGTTGCTTTTTCCATAACTAGGGAACTCGCTAAAATTAAGACTGGCTAAATATTTACGCAGGATAACTGGCTCCGCCTCTTCGCCAACTTAGGGACCCGCCAATCCGTGCACCTAGCCGCCAGCGCCAACTGATGACGTCACTCGAACGGGCGACGGTATGAATAGTTCCACACTTAGGAAACACGCGGCCCGGCGCGGGTTAACGCCCTTTCTGAGTAATTCTCTCAGATTTGACCTACCTTCAACGGTTTTGCCTGCAGGGGGCAAAAACTGCAAAAATAGCCGATTTTTTCGGAAACAGTTTTTCTGCAATAACTTTTGACCTAAGCCTTGTACGAGCTTACTTTTACCAGCATCGTGTTCCTCTCGTCAAGACGCATCGAATGAACTATAACTTGACCTTGAAAGGTCAACTTGAAAATTTGACCTCAGGTCAAGGTCATGACCTGACCGTAAAGGGTCATGTTGCATTTCAGTCGATCCGTATCGTCTAGCTGAACACATCTAAGGCGTTTTCATCGCTCTAGCATGCCTCTATCAAAAGTTATTTGCGAAAAACTGTTAGATACCATTCGTGACCTAAGATGACCTCAGGGCATAAACAAGGGTCACGGACACCATTTTCATGTTCATTGGGTCTAAACCACTTGTAATTCGGTGTTTGGGAGTGTTTATAATGTCTTTCGTCCAAAAGAGGCGCATTTCAATTTTCTCCCATTGACTTATAATGGGGAGGTCGCAAAATTGACCTGACCTTAGGTCATCGATATCAAAATTCTGAGATATACATTTTGTACATGCTATTGCTCTTAGCAATCGCTGAAAGTTTCAAAGCGATCGGTCACTCGGTGTAGCTATGACAGACATTGAAACTTTTTATGAGGTGAGGTCACTTCAAGTGACCTGGTGACCTGACCTTGAATGACCTTGGTCTGAAATTTTCACCACATGTGTAGAATTGATGTATGATAAGGTGTACCAAAAACGGCGGCGCGGAGCGCCGCCGTTTTTGAGATATCCGCGAAAAACCACAAGGGTTTGAAGGGTGTTTTGAAGGGTGTTTGAACACACACCCCCCTTGTGGTTTTTCGCAGCAGGGCGCGGGTTAAGAGAGAAATAGTGGCAAGGAGAATATTTTAATTTTTCATCACTTGACTCATGACTGGAAAGGACTCACAGCTTAGGCCGGGAAGGAAGGGGGGGGGGGATTACGAAAACAGAGTGCGACATCCCAGACATCTCGACTTTCACCGTCGTCGTCCAAGACCAGGTGATTTCACAATAACTGTCAAAAGCAGTCAAACTCAGTGTTTGGTGGGCTATGGAGAGGTCATTAGGTAGTTATATCTACCCAGTACCCATATATTCAACATTTCAGTGAATTAAGAATCCAGCAAAAGCACAACACTGCCCTTGGCAATCCAGTTGTGTTGATAACGATCATCTCTTTTTAGAGGCAAGACTACATACTTACCCGCTCAGGGCAGTGGTCCTACCATAACACATGGAGGCGGAGGGGCACGGTTTCTTTTTGTCAGAAACCCCAGGAAAACACTGCGGGCATTTTTACGCAAAGTTAAAGTCAAAAGACCATAAGTCGTAAAAATTAGAAATTAGACCATAAGTCTAATTTTCCCCTTATGTGACTTTCATAACAAAATTGGCTCAAGAACTTGTACTGCTACATCGCAAAGAAAATATTTGAGTTCATATTCTGACCTAGAAAAGTAAACTTTAAAAGTTGGCCTCAGGTCAACGTGTGATTCGGCGTCGCAGTTCTTACACGGGATGCAAAACAGATTTTCCACTGCGCGTACCCCAGTGTCTGTGTATGGGTTATCGGCGCCGAGCGCCTTCAGTAATTGAAAAGAGCGACAGTATATACAAAATGTCTATCTCGGAATTTTGATATCGGTGACCTAAGGTCAGGTCAATCTTGCGACCTCTCCATTTAAAGTCAACGGGAGCAAATTGAAAGGCACCTCTTTTAGACATCATTCTAAGCACTTTCAAACGCCAAATAAGACACATTTAACTGGAAAAATGGCACCCACGGGCCCATTGTTATGTCCCTGAGGTCATTTCAGGTTATAAATGGTATCAAACAGTTTTTCATTAATAACTTTTGACAGAGGCCAGGCATGCTAGTGTGATGAAAACGCCTATCTGTGTTCCAGCGTTCGGCTCGACGATACTGATCAACTGCTATGCAACACGACAATTTCCGGTCAGGCTATAACCTTGGCCTGTTAACTCTGCTCCCGCGAAACAAACGTCTATTTCAGTGGCTTTTGCCCCCTGCAGACTTAACCGTTGAACTTGGGTCAAATCTGAGAAATTACTGAAAAAGAACGTTAAAAGAGCTATCGAATGCGCTTTTCCGCGGCGCTATAGCTCTATCCGTTCCTGACCTATGCGACGGTTTGTTGAAAGTTATCAAAGTTTGTCCTGGAAAATGGTGTAACTTTACCTTCGGTGGCCTCTTGTCACCTGGCCAGATCTAAAAAGTAACAAACTATTTCTTCATTATTTTCGACGCCCTTTTAAACGCCGCTTACTGCGTATCGCTGTGGTCCAGGAGCAGCGTTAGAAGTGGGTGTTACAACATTCCCCCCCCCCCAGCAGGGCATTTAGGTCCAGGACCCCAGCGAGGGCGTTTTTTTTTTTTTTGCCTCCTACGGCGCAATGTCAATATCATTTCGACGGTACCGGCTCCCAAACTATATTGGTTACATTCTAGTCACGTGACCTTCGAATTTTTGTGATCCTGATTCCTGACCGATTAGGGGGTTAAAGGAGGTCTTTTCCTTGGCAGTGCCCGGCGCGCGCGTACCAGGTGTCCAGGACGGCAAAGCAGCAGAGCAAATCGACCCGCAGCAGTGCAGTAGGCATGGTTGCCGGCGGGATGACCCACGGCCAGGTCGCAGAGGCACTGGGCATGAGATGCCGCACGATTCGGCGCTGGTTGCCACGCGACGGAGGCGGATAGACGCTTGAGAGCAAGCCGGGTCGCGATAGGAAGAAATTCGTCAGCCGGATGGCGCAAATCGTCATCGCGAAGCGCGGTGCTTAACCCGCGCACCGACGGGGGTCTGCGCCAACTTAGAACCGACGGGGGGGGGGCGGATGACCGCCCCCCCCCCGAGATCTCGAGAACGAAGCTAGATAGCGACAAGCGGTAAACGGCATGGGATAAGCACCGACAAGGTATACAATTTTTTACTAAGGTCATTTTCAGGTCAGGTCAAAGATGACGTCACAGGGGTCAAAAAAGTCAAAATGGTGGCGCTAGATATGGAGTTTTTCTCGAATAACTTTCAAACTAGTCAATATAGGAAAAAATAAGGGCATTATCGTGATCCTCTCGTCAATCCGCATCGAATGACATATATGTTGACCTCGAAAGGTCAAGGTCAAAGGTTGACCTCAGGTCACGTGACCTCGAGGTCATCATGTATATCATTCGATGCGCCTTGACGAGCTGAACGCAATGAGACCATCCGCGCGGCTGTATCTTGTTCCTGTACGGAGTTATTGGCAAAAAACCTTTGGTGACCTTTGATGACGTCACATGACCTTACAGCTGCCCAACAGTAAAACAGACCTCAAAATAGTGAAGGTTGATCGTATATGAAGTCATGTATGGTTTATGGGGCCATTCCGACCCGTTTTAGTGGTAAAAACAGGGAGTCGATTTTCCCCTATTGACTTATAATGGGGAGGTCGGGAAATTGACCTGACCTTAGGTCATCGGCGGTTTTCCCACTATCTACGAAGAACCTCAGGGGGGGGGGGGCGGATATCCGCCCCCGTCGGTGCGCGGGTTAAGACGGACCAATCCACAAGAAAACTGGCCAGAAGGTTGACTGCCAACAGTCACCCAATATCCAAGTCAACAATCTATCGATACCTGAGGTTGCCTCTACCTGAAGCCCACCAAGCCACGTCTCCAGCCGAAAAATTCTATTGAACATGTCCAGAGTCATCTTTCAACAAGACGGCGCCCCGGCTCATCGAGCTAGAACGACGCAGGATCAATGTCGATTGTACTTCCCGGCATTCTGGGAGGCAGGGCATATTTTAACAAATTTTTACTGCGTCCCAAAGTTGAGCAGAAGGCACGTGCTACGACTAAGGGCACAGGGCAAGGAACAGAGTAGGGCACTGAGGAGGGCAGAAAGCAGGGCACGGCAGGTTGCAGGGCATGGCACAGGACATTTTAGAGGGAAGGCCGGGTACAGGTCAGGGCAGACAGCAGGGCACAGGTCAGGGAACCAGACAGGGCAGGGACGCAGTGGGTCAAATTAGCAGGGGCTACGTCCCAAGGCGAGGGGGCTGCGTCCCAAAATGGGACGCAGTAAGTGCCTTAAAATATGCCCTGCTGGGAGGACAATTTGCCGGGGAATAGCCCCGACCCGTCGCCGATAGAAAATATCTGGGGATCGTCCGGTAAGAGGTGAACAAAATGGCAGGGAAACATCCGACGGCACGCTGACTAGCAACACTCGATCTGCCTGGTCCAAGATCAGGGTCCTGTTTCACCGGTGATAGCAGCACGCTGCCATAACACGTGTCAAATTGGGTTTCAATGGAGACGTCAACAAGACTACTCCTCCAACACTACCCCAGAAGTGTGACATCAGCTCACGAAATGGAATAGCAGCGTGCTGCTATCACCGATGAAACAGGGCCGCCCGGCCCAGTCAACAGAAACTGGACAAGTGGATGTCTGGTGTGCCGGACCATATTCTTGTTTGTATCAGTGAGAAGTGGGGATACATATGTAAGAAAAGTGCAGCCCTCATGTTTGATGTTTTTAACCCGCGCACCGACGGGGGGGGGGGGGGGCGGATGACCGCCGCCCCCCCCCCCCTGAGATCTCGAGAACGAAGCAAGATAGCGACAAGCGGTAAACGGCATCGGATACGCACGGTCAAGATCTACAATTTTTACTAACGTCATTTTCAGGTCAGGTCAAAGATGACGTCACAGGGGTCGAAAAAGTCAAAATGGCGGCGCTAGATATGGAGTTTTTCTCGAATAACTTTGAATTAGTCAAGATAGGAACAAACTAAGGGCATCATCGTGATCCTCTCGTCAATCCGCATCGAATGACATATATGTTGACCTCGAAAGGTCAAGGTCAAAGGTTGACCTCAGGCAACGTGACCTCGAGGTCATCATGTATATCATTTGATGCGTCTTGACGAGTTGAACACAATGAGACCGCGGCTGTATCTGGTTCCTGTACGGAGTTATTGGCCAAAAACCTTTGGTGACCTTTGATGACGTCACATGACCTCACAGCTGCCCAACAGCAAAACAGACCTCAAGGTAGTGAAGGTTGATCGTATATTAAGTCATGTATGGTATATGGGGCCATTCCGACTCGTTTTAGTGGTAAAAATAGGGAGTTGATTTTTCCCCCATTGACTTACAATGGGGAGGTCGCGAAATTGACCTGACCTTAGGTCACCGATATCAAAATTCCGAGATATACAAATTGTAGCTACTAATGACCTTATAACATCTTGAGACTTTCAAAGGCCTCCGACATCTACTGTAGCTCTGGCATGGAGACAAAGTTGCAAAAAGTGACTTGAGGTTGGGTCATTCAAAGTGACCTGGTGACCTGACCTTAAAAGGTAGGAGGTTCAAACTTGCACACCATGTGTAAAATTGATGAGGGAATAGTTGTACCAAATTTCGCGGCGGCGCGTAGCTCTTCGCGAAAACCTCGGGGGGGGGGGGGGGGGCGGATATCCGCCCCCCGTCGGTGCGCGTGTTAAGCAATGGATGCTGGAAAGGTGTGACATTATTTTTGGGACACCCTGAACTCATGACACCAAACAAACTAAACTATGATCGACTCAGCAGAAAACAATCAGACTAGGCAAAAAAAAAATATCAGTCTGCTTGGCAGGCAATTTGGATACTCTTGTGCTGAAAGTTCATGGTAAAGGATAACATTCTGGTTGACCTGCATTCTGTTACACACAGAACATTTTAGCCAGAATTGAGTATGCAATCAATGCGAATGGAATATGCAACCATTCTATCTTGCATACCATTGCCAAACAACATTGTTCCCAAATATCCTAGTATAAATAACACTCAATAGACCCCAAAAGACTTACTTGTGAGAGTGTACCTTGCTGCATTGGACTGCTAATTACAAAGTGTTGCCCTCCTGACGAAGTGGCTGCGGAGGTTGGGGGCAGCCCCCGCCTTGAGAGTATATCAGGTGGATCATTCATGGCAGCTTCACCCAGTCATCACTGAGACAATGTACCTGAGAACAAAGCTGGTGGTTACACAGGTAGCCATTTAAAAACACACATTAATGGAGTCAGGTTTGGTCAAGTCCTATTCACCATAAGGTAAGTGCCCAAACTGATGATCAACACCTATGTCATTCTGAATGATAAAGCAGTGTTCAAAATACTATTCATAGATAAGAAGAATTGATAAACACATGACGGAAATCTAACAATTTTGAGTTAATTTTGCCAAAGAATGGAATGAGCTTCAACTTCAAAGCACCTTAAATACCTTTCAATCTTCAATAGTCCACTAGCAATTAGTCAGTCAGTGATTTAATAATATTATTATGAGATCAAACTAATTTTTAAATTGGCCTCTGACTGCTATTTCAATATTTAATACAGAGCCCTAACTCATCAGAAGCATAAATCCAATACAATCCAGAGCTTCAAAACTACTCCTGCATATAACACAAATAATATATTACCCTAATTACCGTAACTATAATCTGTAAAAATATGTAAAATCAAAATAATGCATAAAAAACAAAAGAAAATCAACTGAGATGGAATAGATAATATTAAATCCAATTTCAATGAAAATTAAAAAAGTAAGGATGTAACTCACAAATAAATGAAAATAAAATCAAAATTATTAATTAAAAGAAAATGAATTCCACAAAAACCAATGCCACAATAATGACTATGATTATTAGGACATCCAACAAAGGCATGCATTAATTGGCATTCTAGCAAACACCTAGCGATCTACCACACCCAAACGGTGACTCATCCACAAAACTTGCCAGCTGTTCAACCGGCGCCAATAATTCACATCCGCCATTACGGAAACGACTGGTCTTCAAGCAGTAACGCGCTGTTGGCCGAGTCCACTAACAAAACAGCACCTTCAGACATATGTAATGACAAAATACAACACACTGCATGATTTACACCTCCAACATTGTACTTACCGCCGACGCCGAGGCGTCCCGACGGCAACAGACATGGCCGCCCGACGCCGCTCCCTCCAAGATGGCAGCACCGTCTAGTGTATCCGGAAATATCACTTCTACAATTCCGTAGCTCCATTGTATATAAATATTATTTTTCTTACCCCACACACTCCAAACACTGGATATTGCATGAAAGCTACAATAACTCCCTTTTACAAATTAGTGTCCAATTCCTTATTGGAATTGTCGACTATGAACACGGCCCTTGCCTTTTGAAGCCATTCAACATCAGCACACAAAAGAAACAAAGGCCAAAGTTTTTAACTATATATAAAATAAAATATGTAAAATATAGCATTCTTAATGTACCAAGTCAGCTCCACTCATTGTTCGAAATTCATCTGTCCATCAAACGCTTCCTAAGATCGTAGCTTTGGCAACGTCGCATCTCCGTACAAACTTCCTCATCCTTTGTGTTATCAAGAATTACTTTATTTTTCGAGGGTCTGACAAGTTATGTAAGTTATATAACTCAATTTGAATTTCTTTTTCAAATTTAAAAAATCAGTTTTTCTATATTTTACAAAACGTCAAATGAATAAACAAGTAACTGGTGTGTTCCAAGGCGAGTGTTCTATATACTCTGGGTTAGAGTAGCTGATTTCCACCATACGAGACCGGAGTCCGGATAGAAATAAGCATAGCCTATGCGTGTTTCCCTTGTTTCCATTCATATCAATACCTTTAGGTATTGATATGAATGGAAACAAGGGTCAAGGGACACCAAAAATAAACACTTATGGCTCAATTCCACGTCGCTGGATTACCAAGTATTCCTATGCTCCCTCCTCACCATTCCCCATTTGCAATGTCAAACAAACAAGGAAACAAACAAAACAAAACAAAACAAAACAAACACCACTGGTCCTCACCTGGTGCAATTGGTGCGTTGTGGAGCCCCTTCGAATGCTATTATATAAGAAACTTAATCTGATAAATATCGTTGACCATCCTTTTTGTGCGAGGAAAAATCATTGGACCTAACACCGATTTTGCTCCTAATGATTCTGGATTTCAGTAACCCAAGGGATCACAAGTTTTTGACCACCGAAAGCCCTGAACTATAAACCGACCCTCCTGACAGAAAAGGAATTACGACTTACAACGAATTACGAGTGTCTACCGGCGATGTTCCAAACTATATCGGGCATCCACTCAACTAAACTAAATGCCTGCACCTTGAAACCTCGAACCATAGGCGACTCGTTGGCACACCAAAAAGCGCACGTCGCACGGTGTCATACGCTCTTCACTGCCAAAACCGGATTACGATTCACCGGACCTGAAATCTCGCACCGCTTACTTTCGTCATCAGTAATTGCCGGTATTATTTATTTCCGATATCAAGCTTCTTCACCTTTATCAAGGGGAGAATTATTGACCTTGCAATGATCCACAAGTGTGTATAGAAATTGATCCCGAAAGCATGGTGTTCTGTTTCCAGACCAGACGCTTGTCATCCGCCCTATTATTTCCGAGCTTTAAATGTGAGGATGAAAAGGAAGGATCAGCCGTCTGTCAGCATATTGCCCATAAAAAATAGCGGCTCAACGGACTGCGATGTGCACGAATCTCCCAGGCAGTCAGCCAGACAGTTAAGACGCGTCACGTCAAATTTCAAATTGTGAGTGTATAATATGCCATGATCACTCATTTCGTGTTTCATTTAAATTGCATAAGCCATGATGGTGCATAATGCCGTATCGTGGTGTTCCGGTATCAATATCTGACAAGATAACCGTCGGCAAAAAAAGGCGGTCGTAGTCCCATCGTACAGCTTGCATTCACCTCACGTTCTTAATTCCCGAGCAACTACAGCCTTCGACCATACTCTCAATGTCCCTTGTCTCATAATTTCTCCGCCAGGTAACGACTAACGACCATCGGCCTACCAACGGCGATCACTCACTCGCATCACACCAAACGTTTTACCTACCCTCGATCACCCAACATTCTCTGGCACTGCCTCGACACGTTATCACACCCACACCCTCCCTCCCTGCGAGGTGCGCAGAGAGAGCGGCTCCGCGCTCCGCCTCAGAGCGGCCTCCACTCGGTCAGGGCGGCCGCCGGCGCGTGCCGCAGCGTCCGCTCGGCGCGGATGTCGAGCGGAGCGCTCCGCTCTGAGACGCCCATCAGCTGGTTGAGCGCGGCGCGCGCCGCCAGTCCGGTGGCCTCCGAGACCGAGTCGCCCGGGGCTGGCGGGAAAGCGGGGAGGGAGGGGGAACGATGACTATAGAAGTCAGTGGAGAGATAAGCGACACCGTCAAAATAGTGTCGAATGCGACTGAAATAGAAACTAGGTTATACCAGAAAATTGCACGCAAGTCACGTCCACCCAATGCAACTCACCACCCTTCAGAAGCTAAATATCCCACCAATTCATCCCCCAATCACCCACCATAGCCCATCAGTTTGCGGTCCGAGTAGACGCCGACAACATATGCGGCCAATAAGGAGCCGGGTCCGGCGGAGCGCAGGAGCCGCGGTTCCGGCGGCTCCCGGCCGCAGCGCCGGAGCACGTCAGACAGCACAGAGAGCGGATCCTGTGTGCAGAACAGAGAGAATGTCAGACAACTCAGACTGCACAGACAGCAAATACACCACGTCAGACAGCACAGACAGCGGATCCTGTCCGCAGAACAGACAGCATGTCAGACAGATCAGACAGTACGTCAGACAGAACAGATAGCATGTCAGACAGCACAGACAGATGTCAGGCAATACCAGACTGTGCGCAGAACAGACAGCATGTCAAATAGAACAGATAGTACGTCAGACAGAACAGACAGACGTCAGACAGCACAGACAGCGGATCCTGTGCGGCGTGCGCAGTGCAGACAGCATATCAGACAGAACAGACAGTTATACGTCAGACAGCACAGACAGCAGCTCCTGTGCGCAGAACAGAAAGCACGTCAGACAGCACAGAGAGCACAGACTTCACGTCAGACAGACCAAACAGAACGTCGGCGGTCGGACAGCAACATAAGCAGATTCTGGTCATTAAACAGGCAGCACAGTGGACAACTATCACTGAAAGCGACTCCTTTATGACAGATCGAGTAGAATTACGTCAGACAGAATAGAGACATGAATCGCAAGTCGCAACAACTTAAAAGGCGAAACAATACGGAATAACTCATTAACGATCACAGCAGAATGTTGTACAGCTCAAACGACTGAGTTCTTGTGTCTGTTCAACACCATCCCTCCCCCTGTATTTAGGGCCTTGCCTCCCCCCTTCCCCAAGAAGCTCACCTCGATCTGCCAGACGGCAGTGAGATCGACCGTGGCCAGCCGGGCCAGCACAAAGTCCCGGACAAACAGCTGCGCACGCTCCTCGCCCGAGGATTCGGCCAGAGCGGCCACGAACGCGCGCAGGCACCGGGCCATCGTCTCCTCGGAGGGAGGGTACTCCTGAACGGGGGGGGGGGGGGTAAGAGGTCAGTGGTGACTGGTGGGGTATAGGGTACTCCTGGGGGGGGGGGGACGTCAGTGGTGGGGTAAAGGGTTCTTCTGATTTCTGATGGGGCCGTAAGGGGTCAGTGCACAGTGATGCAAATGGGGTTCACGAGTGGCCATAAATACCCAAAAGTCAAGTTTACCAAATCGAGTTAAATGCGATATGGCCGAATAGACAAATGTTTGGGGCATCTGAAATCACATGGTTTTCATCTTTTTGTCAAAACCGGCCACGTGTATAATCGTCAGAAGTCGTGACATTTTCTAGGTCGTAAAATGACGGTCAGACACTCGCAAGTTCAAACGCCGCTGGTTTGCGTTCATTTCGTACAAATTGAAAAAATTATGCATGAGAATGATCCCCAAAGCCTTCTGCTTCTAATGCCTGGTCACAAAAAGCCGTAGCTCACTCGCTTTGGCGGTAATCTGACTATTTATCATCATGTTGCAATCGCAGTTTTTTACTAAGAAAAAAATGCTTTCGTTTCACCTACAGCACTTAACACAGTGTGTGCCCGTTAGTTCACCATACCATAGCCTTCCCTAATCATTTCTGAGTCGCATCGTGAAAGAATTAAGGCGCTAGCACAGGGCTGACCGGCGCTACAGAGGTTTTTGTCCGGGCTGTCGGGTGCCTCAGCGGGCGCGCAGTGGTCGGGTGGGTGCCGCCGCGCGGCGTCCGGGCGGCGCGGCGGCGCGGCCGCCCGTGCCGCCCGCTGCGCCGCGGCACCCGACCGTGCCGGACGAAAACTTCTGTAGCGCCGGTCAGCCCTGTGCTAACGCCTTAATTCTTTCACGATGCGACTCAGAAATGATTAGGGAATGCTATGAGATGGTGCACTAACGGGCACACACTGTGTGAAGTGCTGTAGGTGAATTGAAAGCAAATATTTTTGGTAAAAACTGCGGTTGCAACATGATTAAAAATAGCTAGCTCACCGCCAAACCAAAATAGATACGGCTTTTTATGACGTGGCATTAGAAGCAGCAGGTTTCGGGGATCATTTTCATGTATAATTTTTGCAGTTTGTATGACATGAACGCACGCTAGCGGCACTTGAATTTCAAGTACCTGACAGTCATTTTACGGCATCGAAAATGTCTCGACTTCTGACAATCCTACACGAGGCCGGTTTTGACAAAAACATTAAAATCATACTTTTTCAGACACCCCAAACATTTGTCTGACTGACCATATTACGATTTATTCGATTAAGTTAACTTGAATTTTGGGCCTTTTTCGTATTTATGGCCACTCGTGAACCCCATTTGCATCACTGTGCAGTGGTGGGGTATAGGGTACTCCTGAGGGGGAAGGGCGGGCGTCTGGGTTAAAAGGGTACTCCTGAGGGAGGGATGAGAAGAACAGTTGTCAGAGTGGGACAGGAGTGTACTCCCAAAGTCGCGAGGGTAGGCTGCCATGATAGGATACGCAAGCATACCATGGAGTCAGGACGTGAGTGCTAGTGCGTAACAAGGAAAGGAACAGCGGCCGATAAAATGAGATCGCGTACCAAGATATGAGATATGAGTGGCAGAATTGCATGAATGGCAGCCACCAGGCCAACGATATTGAGCGATGCTGCTTATAAAAGAACATAGCAAGCTTCTGTGAAATGCGTGAAAACAAAATGCCTATCACATGTTGAAGATCAGCAAGAAAAATAAAGAAAATTTACCTCAGAGAGGACGATGTCTTTGAGACCGATGCCCGAGGCCAATTGGTTTAGCTCCTGTTGTGACGTCAGATATGACGTCACGGACTGCACGCCCTCCTCCGGGAGCAGGGGCAGGGCGGAGCGCAGCCAGCCGCTGATGTAAGACGTCATTATGTCCGAGCCGCGCTCGGCCAGATCAGAGTTACTGGCCGAGTCCGCCTGAGGAGTCAGCCGCAGGGTGAGGTCAGTTGAAACATCATCATCGATACGCTATCGTGAAACTAGCACATACTGGAACATAGACCTCAGTATCACAACATTGGCAATGAACCTCGTGCACTTTTGGTTAACATAATTTTAGGCCAGGAACATCCGGAAGATCAGGGTTCCCGGTGCCATGTAAGTGACACGCACATTATTGCTGAAACTCCCTCCGCCCCCCCCCCCCCCCCCCACGGCGCCCCGGCCGCGGCCGCCACCCGCCCACCTCGTTCTCGGGCAGGCCGAGCCGCCGCCGCTCGGCCTGGCTCTGCAGCATGTGGGACCGCTCCGTCAGCGCCCGCCGCAGCAGCGGTTCGTCCACCGACTCTCCCAGACGCGCCGAGAAGGCAAACAGCTCGGCCGGGTAGTTCCTGAAACGGCCGCCAGGGACGCTGTCACCGCACCGTACGGGAGATGTGCGGCGGAGGTCGATACAGACAAACCTCCCTCATAAAACATGAAACGGTGAAGGTTTTAACGGCGTCTAAAACGATGACTGTCAATCGTCAAAGGGACAAAATTTTGTAAATTGATCGATAATGATACTTACATAAAACAACGCATTGTCGAAAGAAAGCTGAAACAACCGTCCCCCGTTTTTTTATGCATTAATGTAGTGTTCTGCGAGCTCTAACACAACATCACTTCCTACCTAGTAATTTCTTCGGTTTTTCACTACATCTGCCAGTCGCAATGACATTTTCCATGTCTAGTCATGAACTTCTAAAATCATAACAGTTGCTAATGTCCATTGTCCATTGTCATCGTTCGTCATCAATCGCAAAAATGGCAGACTAAGAATTGACGAGCACACTTAAGTGTGAAAAGAAAAGGCATCGCATAATTTGACAAAAAAAAAAAAAACAGAGCAGCGGCGCGGGACTATATAACGGTGCAATGGACGCCACTAGGCGGCAGAGCGCAGTTACCTACCATTCAATATAAGAAGACCTCGGCTCTGGAGGAGCCGGCTTCTGCTTCTTCTTTCTTGCAGCAATAGCACTAAGCGTGGGCCTCACATGCTTCGGAAGGAATGTTCTCCTCGCTGAAAATAGAAATGAGCCCTTAAAACCCAAATTAATGCATTCCCACAAAGAATAACAAACATTTGTAAAAGTAGAGCTGGAGATCCACACGCGCCCTGCTGCGGGGGGGGGGGGGGGGTGAAAACGGCACCGTTTCAGAACACAGCACGTCGAATGGTGAACGGAACGTTTAATCGAAATCGGTTCCGTAGTTTCGGAGCATGGGCTCATCTGCAACAGTTTTCAGGGGGTTTGGACCGGTTTGGACCACTTAGGGTGGACCAATTGAAAAATGATCATAACGGCAACGTTTCAGAACATTTTTTTTTCGAGTTACGCTTGTATTTAAAGCACACATACATGGCTTGACACAACGCATATGTCCTTGCAGCAGGACAGCGCCACCTATATGGACAGTGGGTACAGGTGGCAGCACTGGCAATCTCGTTGCTACGGGGCCTCGTCTATGGACTGAACTACTTCCATAGAGCACGATCCGTGCGTGTTACAGGCAACACGACCTACATTAACATTTTCTTCAAAACTTAGCAAACTATACATACATATTATATCTAACATTGTGCCATCGGACCGCCGCGCCGTCCCGGCCGAGCGGGGCCAGGCCCGGCTGCGGCGCGGGCAGCAGCGCCAGCGGGCACGCCACTACGGGCGGGCCGGACGAAAGGGCCGCCTGGCGACGGGTGCGGCACCGTGCCGGCCGCCGGACCCCCGACGACAAACACCAGCGACGGAGGTATCTCGCCCGCGTGGGTTAATTGGATGTGGGGAGGGCTGAGGAGGGATGGGATGAGGAGTTGGTTGGGTGTCAGACAAGATTTTCGATACACTGCTCCATTTTTCTAAAAATTGCAAATTCTTGTTATTTCTAATAGAACTTATCTGTTCCTTTTCAGCTTCTATTTTCAGTAACGCAATGAACTGATTGATATTCGGTGTGTTGTTCTTATGTTTTGCTTGAAAGACTACTTGTTTGGCTATTGTAATTATTATTATACTGAGTTTACTCTCTTCCCCGATCCTCGGAAAGAACCAGGACTGTGCTGTAAGGCGTATTATTATGTTATAATTGTCTTTTATATATCCTATTATTTCTTTTATGAAGTTTTTTACTTTTTCACACTCCCACAGTATATGATATAATGTTTCATTCTCCTCCTTGCAAAAAGTACATAACGGACTTTCGGATTTACCAATCTTGAATAGGAATGTATTTGTTGATATAATTCTGTTTATAATGCGGTAATGCAAAGTTTGCAGGTGTGTATTCTTTGTGGATTTCTGCACATCGTATAACGTACCTTCGTGCATACACCCAATATCTCTGTTCCATTTACGTTTGATATGTGTTGGCAGAGTGTTTTCTTCGTTATATATCGAGACGATAAATGTTTTATATGCTAATCGCGAAGTATTTACATTTTTAGAGAGCAGTGTTACTTTGTATGGTATATTAGGGTACGCAATTTCAGAAACAGCATTGGATAACTCAGTTTGACGTGGTAGACTTCGAGTTAATGATAGATAACACAAGAAAGTCATGTTTATATTAAATGTTTGATTCAAAGTTTCTCTATCCAACAGTGTTCCACTACTTTTGCAGTATAGATCTGCGATAAATCGCAACCCTTTTGTATTCCATTCGTGAATGATGCTTGTTTTAAATTTAGTATGGTCTGAAAACCATATTTTGTCAGTTAATATCTGTTCTGGTGAAACAGGAAAATCTGCACATAAATCTGCCCAACTGTTAACAACATCCTTCCAAAATGTGTTCTGAACAATATTATTTGCAATGTGTCTTAATTTTTTCGCCCCATAACAAACTAACTCACAGATAGGTGGAACACTTTCTTTAAAATGATTTGCCCACATAGATCGCTCATTAGACAAGAATAATCTTTTCATCCAACTTGTTTTAAGGCTTTTAATAAATGATCTTATATCAATCATTTTCAATCCATCCTTTTCATATTCTTGAACAACTTTTTTTCTTTTTATTTTGTCTGGAGCATTACTCCAAATATATTTAAACAGTATATTGTTTATGTATTTTATTTCGTCGTTGCTCGGGTTTGGCAACGATGATAAAATATGTACTAATTTTGAAATGACCATCGCTTTAATAACCGTTATTTTCCCGATTAGCGTAAGATGTCTTCTATTCCATTGTGCAATTTCCTGTTTGACTTTGGGTAGCGCTTCTTGTAAGTTTCGTGTAACAATGTTTTTATTAGTATCGCTATACATTATTCCCAACACTTTCAGCTCACTTACTTTCTGTACTCCTGAACTACTCAAAAAAGAACTATCAACTTGTTGTCCTATCTGCAAACATTTTGTTTTCTCTCTATTAATGCGTAATCCTGTTGCCGAGTGAAAATTATCGAGCTCAGTACAAAGTTATTGTGCATCCTCTTTTGACACGTTTTTGCTATAATAGGCGGATCCAGGCGTCCAAAAAGGGGGGTTATGTTTTACCTCCCAACAAAGGTGCCCTGACACCGCCTATGCATGACCAATACAATTGTAGTCGTTCTCTCATAAGAAAATTGTAACATAACAAGACCATTACCACCCTTTTTAGAAACAGTACCAACAAAAACCTTATTTACTATACTTTTTGTGTACCCCCAATCTCAATGATCTGTATCCGCCTATGATTTTTGAAAATGCATATTTTTAGGATCCATGTGAATTCCTGGTTCATTCTCTATGGATCGGCAAAAGTTGCGTTAAGATTGGTTCAGAAACCTGGCCGTGATAAACAGTCTAAAATGTATCTGCAATTTGCCCGTTTTTACCCCCCTCAACCCCCCTTTTGACATTTTCTTAATTTTTATTTTTTAGAAATGTAGATCACGTTGAGCGAAATCGAATGCCGTTTGAATTTTGAAAATCGGCCCGTTAGATCTCGAGATATCAAGGGGGGGTCGTAAACAGCCCCCCCCCCTGCCACTAATAGGGGTAGCCAGGAGCCTGCCACTAATAGGGTTAATACAGCTTCTACAGAGCTCTGCTCTGCGCGTGAGAATATTATGAGATCGTCAGCATATTGCGACAGCTTTGCCTCTGAATTGATTCCGATTTGTATGCCTTTTATACTTCTGGACCGTAATATTTGGTTTGTAAGCGGTTCCATTACCAAATTGAACAAATATCCGGAGACCGGATCCCCCTGTCTGATCCCTCTTTCCATAGTTATTTTTGGACCAAGATATCCATCTAAGAGAATTCGAGCGAAGTTATTGGAATTAAGATAAAACAATTTAATCATGTCAATGCAATATGGTCCAAAATTATAGCAGTGAAGCGCTTCTGTCAAAAAGTCCCACGAGACCGTATCGAAGGCCGACTCGAAATCAACTGCCATTATCAATCCAGAAGATGATGTGTTGCGAACATGCTCTATGATGTCGTACATCAAACGCGTGTTCTCCCCAATAAAGCGTCCCTTAATGTATGCTGTCTGCGTGGGCGATATTAACTCCTCCATTACCGTTTTTAGCCTATTCGCGATCGCTGTAGAAATAATCTTAAAATCAACATTGAGCAAAGAAATTGGCCTCCATCCCTTGATAGAGTCTTTTTGCTTTCCTTGTTTAGGTATTAGTGTGACCACACTTTCTTTGTGTGATGAAATTGAGATTTTGTTTGCTAGACTTTCTTCAAAGGCACGAAATAGAAATATTCCAATCAGTTCCCAAAAATGTTTAAAGAAATCCGATGTAAAGCCGTTAGATCCGGGTGACCTACCTTTCTTCATTCCCTTCAAAGCATCATGCAACTCTCTTAAACTTAATGGTGTATCCAAGTCGCTTCTTTGTTGATCAGATAGTTTATTTCCGATGTTTTCTAGATAGGAGATATTTCTACTGTGTGAAGAATTATTTCTATACTTAGTTTGTAGATGTTGTGAAAATCGTTGCAGTATTTCTTCCTTGTTACTTATCACTTTCTCTCCATCCCTAATAACCTGAATCGACTTTCGCATAGCATTTCTCTTTTCTAATGACAAAAAATATTTCGAGCATTTTTCTCCGTCCTCGAACCAATCTACTCTGGACCTTGTTATTAAACCTTGTATTTGGGGCTTTCTCATCTCTTCTAGTTTTCGTTTAGCATCGTCTAATCGCTTTAAATCCTCTTGTGTTTTGCTTCTGTTAAATATGTCATTTAGGTTGTTTATTTCCGTTAACAACTTATTTTCTTTTTCTCTCTTTGTCTTTGCTTTTTGCTTTGAAAACCGCACCGTTTCTCCTCTGATCATCATCAGTAATGTTTCGTAAAATAAACTAGAACTGATAGTCATCTGGATATGTTTGAAATTACTTGGATTTGAAATAAATTCCTCGTCATAAATAGGAATTGCGTATTGTCTTACTGTATTAATTGTGATCTCTGTAACAATTTTTTTGTAAGCAGTGTCCTCCAGTAATGCCGAATTAAACTTCCATAGCCCAGGGCCTCTTTTCAACTGTGGCTCTTTGATACTGAGAGTTACCATATTATGGTCTGACCGGTATCCAGGACATACTTTACTTGATATTATGTGAGTAATTAGGTGATCTGAAATATATATTCGATCAAGTCGACCGAATTTGACCGGATTTGGTCTTGTCCAAGTGTAACCATCGCCATCAGGATGCAATTCTCTCCAAGTATCGATCAAATTGTACCGTTCTATAATTTCAGAAAACGCTCTCTTTGCTCCTGGGTTATTTTGTCGATTATAGTTTGAATCATGTGAGTGATCTGCTACGAAATTAAAGTCGCCGGCGATTATCATGTTTTCGTTAGGTATCGTCTCAAATTTGCCGTGTAATCTGTCGAAGAAAGCTGGACAATCGTCATTAGGTCCATAAACTGTCGTAATAGTGTATGTGTTTAAAAATATAGTGCAGGTAAGAGTGAGAAAATTTCCATCAGGACTATGTTCCTCATGAATCACATTGTGCTGTACTCTTGGTTTGAATAATATTGACACTCCTCTACTATTGTAAGTTCCAAAAGAGTGATAACATTTTCCGTTCCATATAGTGTTGAAATATTGTACAGTTCTTTCGGTAAGGTGCGTGTCTTGGAGCAGATAAATATCAAAATCGAGCTTTTTAAGAAAGTTAACAACATCTCTCCTTTTCTCTCGACTCCCTAGCCCTCTACAATTATATGTCATAAATTTTAGCTCAGCCATAGTTTCCATGCCGCTGGGAATGAGGTTGGTACGTGGTGTAGTTCGTGCTTATTTGCTAGTGGGTAGGATAGTGGGTAGTTATGTGAGTCGGAATACAGGATTATTGGAGAGGAGTGCGCGATAGACACCGCCGACGCCGAAGCCGCCGGCGGGGGCGGCAGCGACCAGCCCAGGCCACGAGAGGAGTGACACAGAGTGTCACCAACCTCACCGTCGATCCAGAGGCCGCAGTCTCCGACACCAGGGCCCGCGGGCACGCCTCGGAAGTCGCCACCGCCGCGCGCCGCGCCGAACCCGCCGCCGCAGCCACGGACAACGCAGCAACTCCTCCGGCGCTCAGGTCCTGGGACACCACTCCGTCTATGGGCACATGAACAGAACGTAAGAAACATAGCGAAACGGCACCTCATATACATCGTCCAGAAGCCGACCTCCAGTATGAATACAATGCTGAACACATCCACATGGGACACGGCGCTAACTACTCTTGGGTGTTCAATCGACAAAACATCTGCATACGAAGGCCAATGGCAATGTGCCATTGAGCAACTCCACTCCAAAAAAGGAAACGGAAACGCTTCGGACTTGATCCACATCAGATCAGAACACATTACACCCTAGAAGTACTGTCTAATATCTCTGAACTTCCCATCCCCGCCCTGTACTCCCGGCCTGGACGTGCCAGACGGAGTCCTCGTCCCGCCCCTCCCACGCCCCGACGGCCCCGCTGCCCCAGCCCCCGCCCCCCTCAGCCGCTCGGTCAGCTGACTCCGCTGTCCACCGGGCAGCAGAGAGTCTCTCTGCTCGCTTACCGCGTCTCCCCGGCCGGCCGCCGCAGCCGCCTGGCTCGGAACGGTCACCGACACGGGCGCCGCCAGGTCGCCGAAACCGGGGGAGCCAGACACGACCGGTCGAGCACCTACCGACGCTGACCGGACTCTGGCGCCGAGCCCCGCACGGGGCACGATCGGGACGCCGCCGCCTTCGACGTCAGCCTCAGATACTCCCTCTTCGATTGGTGGGGAACTGGATTGCAACTGCACCAGCTGGATTGGCGACTCACGAGCGCAGTCTAGGAGTGATATCCGCTCTCCGCCAGCGTCGCGGGAGACCGAGCTCGCCGCCTCGCTAGGGCGATCCGGTCCAGAGTAGGAGCCGTGCCGGCTTGGGTTCGTGGCGTCACCAGTGCTGCGCGTGTCCATCTCCATCCTGCCCCGAGGACTGAAGACTGCCTCCTCCCTCCTCTGTCCTCCGTCGAGCTCCCTCTCTTCCGCACTCCGAGTCGATGGCTGCTGTCCTCCCGAGCCTCGCGCCTGGGTGCGCCCCTGCGCGCGGAGGTCGGGCGCGCGGTCACCGGCCAGCCGGCGCACCGCCTCCAGGTCACTGACCCGGATTGGGGCCGAGTCACGCTCCCGGCACGCGAACACATCTCCGGACCGGGTAAAGACGGAGAAGACGACACCCTCCCTCTTGAGCTGCAGTAGCTCCACAAACATAGCTTGCCGACGGGGTGTGAGCGACTCGGCTATATACAGTCCTGAACCGCGTAGCCGGGACTTAGCTCGAAACAAGAAGTCACGATCGGATCCGGGCGTGGCTGTGGTAAACTCGGTAAGTATTTTACCGTTCTTCAGGCGAACCATCGCCTTCACCTGGGAGCCATCCAGGGAGTGTTGCAGGTACTGCTGCACCAGCGACTTGATGAGGCGCGCGGCGTCCTCTCGGCTCGTCAGGCGCTGCAGCGCCGGCCCGGAGAAGATCAAGCAGGTGAGTCGCTTGTCCTGCTGCTGCCTGTCCTCGCCGACTTCTATCTGCTGCAGGCGTCTCCGCAGGTCAGCTGTCTCCTTTTGCAGTTTCGTAATGTCCGACTCCGCTGCGCGCTGCCGCTTGGACACTGACGTGAGGGAGTCCATCGCAAAGTTTAAGGACTCCTCTATCGCCTGTAACCGCCTGTTGTTTGAGTCCACGATCTGTTTGACACATTTCTCATTTTCCTCCACAATAAACCTCTTCAAATCTGCACAAATATCACTCTGTCCTTCCTGGGGCGGTGACAGCGTCTTACGTTTCTTGGTCATGATTGGTGTGCGGCGTGTAGCACTCGCAAAACCAACACGGAAACACTGATAGCGGGCCAGGCTCGCTCACCACACTGAACGTTTCAGAACATGGCGCGTCGAGTTATTCAGGTTTCGACGAAATCAGCCTAGTAGTATCAGTTCTCTATATACCGTGGTAGTATCGGAGCGTGGGCTCGTGTGCTACGGTTTTCAGGAGTTTGGACCACTTAAGGCTGAAACAGACTCTTTCCGCAGTCAGGAAATCGCAAGCGAGAGCCTATTCAAACAACGCTCGCATCAATCGTACGCACCTCCCGCATTCGATTGATGCGGGCAGGATGGTAATGTATTTGATAAGGGCTTGACTGCTAATCTCGCCTGCTTTTTAGACAGCCCGTTATTACGGCTCCTTATGGAGCTCAAAACGGCTAGTGAAAACTACGCCTAATACGACCAAATAACAGCAAAAACGTTGTATACTGATTAAAGAATCTCAAGCACCACAAAAAGAAGTGATATGTGCAGAAAATACCGATGGAAATCGGCCACCTGTCCCCCGGTGATCATCGGTGAATTGCCGTGCTGTGAATAATTTTCCGAGCGCTGTTCACTCCCAATTTTATTTTCTCAGCTTCTCATTAGTGGAACCAGCATGGTCTATGCCAGTCATCAATCACATGCCAAGATGTGCTGGCATTTGGCTTCCACATATGGCAAGATACAAAATCGACAGACTGCTCATAAATAAGCAGTGGACAAAGAATGATTATCATGAAATATTTTCAAGAGTCCTTATGCATAAGATGATGTCCTTAGTCTATATCCATACAAGCCAATTGCAGCTCTTCTAAAATGCTAGCAGACAACCCAAGATAACTTTACTATTACGATAAAACCAATTGTTTCAATTTATACTCAAGCTAACCTAATCTGACCTGACCTAACCTGACCTAACCTACTAACCTTAAGTAATGTAATCCATCCCAACCCAAGTCACCCTTACAAGTCATCCAAATATTTAGTACCTATGACTTTATATTATATAGATCTGACTGATAAAGGTCAATTAACAGTAGCACTAGAGATTGCAATCCCGGAACGTTTTGCCAATCCCGTGATCCCGAAAGTTTTTATTTCGGGATCCCGGGATCCCGGGATCCCGGCCTTGTCACTAAATGTCGTAAGACTGATTTCCTACTGACATATTTTGTGTCTTTAAGCTTACCACAAACAAAGAGGCAACCAAAACCCATCCTTAGACCATGTCATTTGCATTGAAAACGATTGAATTTGCGAATAAAACGTTTCGATTTGATTAGCATTTATTCCCAATTGGCCTTCATAAAACTGTGCGTCGACCAGATCGTTTACTAGACAGGTTCCAGCACATCCACGCCTCACTCACTCTTCGTCTATCGACCAGATCGTTTACTAGACAGGTTCCAGCACATCCACGCCTCACTCACTCTTCGTCTACGCTACTCGTAACCGCAGGTTGTTTGAAAAGACAAACACTATTCGTTAGAATTGTGTTTTTCTATTGAAAAACAACCGGAGCGGTCGTTCTCCGGGCTATGTTTTGCAAGTCTGGCAGCGAATCGAGACATCTTGATTGGGGCCTAGACGAAATGTACAATCTTCGTAAAAAGTTCAGTGTATGGGCTCCCGCAGGCGATCTACCTGATGGCACCGGTCGCTACTCGCTAAGAAGTCTTTTGCGCGTGGCACGTGCGATTCCATTTTCCCCATGTTAAGTCAACGGGGTTTTGGACACTTTTTGCGCGATCGCGAATGGCGGGAAAACGAGCCAAGAAGGAGGTGGTTTTCTTCCCAGCATTTTATGGCAAACACGTTTGGGTACACGCCAGTGTGCGCTGTATACCCCTCAGAATCTTGGAACGGTGCTTTGCACGAGGTCAAAGTTGGAATTTTGCTGTGTTCCATGTTAAGTCAATGGACGGCGATGCCGAGACTTTGCAGAGACATTTTCATTCGATCTTTGTACAAAATTTTAGAGATAGATTTTGCCCAAACTCTTATATCTTGTAGAGGAAAGAGCATAGTACATGCCGTTATGCTTCGTTAAGCTGGCAAAACTCATTTTTTCTTATAAAGTTCATTTGAAATTTAAAATTTTAACATGGAAAGTCAATGGGAGCGTCTTTGTTGCTTAATAACTTTTTACGTTGCAGATATACCAAAGTGAAAAGTTAATAAAATATACAACTTACGATGCTCTTTCCAACAATGTATAGAACGTCACTGCACGATGTGCCGTTTTTAAGAAAAGCTGTAAAAAAGCGGGGCTCGACTGTGACTTGAACCCAACCACATTAGAGTATACGAACAGGTGACGGCGATACCTCCCATGTGCGGACGCGACACTGATTATTGCTAAATAACCGCAGGTTGTTTGAAAAGACAAACACTATTCGTTAGAATTGTGTTTTTCTATTGAAAAACAACCGGAGCGGTCGTTGTCCGGGCTATGTTTTGCAAGTCTGGCAGCGAATCGAGACATCTTGATTGGGGCCTAGACGAAATGTACAATCTTCGTAAAAAGTTCAGGGTATGGGCTCCCGGAGGCGATCTACCTTATGGCACCGGTCGCTACTCGCTTAAAACCTCGTGGCACGTGGCACGTGCGATTCCATTTTCCCCATGTTAAGTGAACGGGGTTTTGGACACTTTTTGCGCGATCGCCAATAGCGGAAAAACGAGCCAAGAAGGAGGTGGTTTTCTTCCCAGCATTTTATGGCAAACACGTTCCGGTACACGTCAGTGTGCGCTGTATACCCCTCAGAATCTCGGAACGTGTCTTTGCACGAGGTCAAAGTTGGAATTTTGCTGTGTCCCATGTTAAGTCAATGGACGGCGATGTCGAGACTTTGCAGAGACATTTTCATTCGATCTTTGTACAAAATTTTAGAGATAGATTTCGCCCAAACTCTTATATCTTGTAGAGAAAGGAGCATAGTACATGTTGGTATGCTTCGTTAAGCTGGCAGAAATCGTTTTTTCTAATAAAGTTCGTTTGAAAATGAAAATTTTTAACATGGAAAGTCAATGGGAGCGTCTTTGTTGCTTAATAACTTTTTACGTTGCAGATATACCAAAGTGAAAAATTAATGAAATATACAACTTTCGATGCTCTTTCCAACGATGTATAGAACGTCACTGCACGATGTGCCGTTTCTAAGAAAAGTTGCAAAAAAGCAGGGCTCGCCTGTGACTTGAACCCAACCACAATGAGCATACGAACAGGTAACGGGGATACCTCCCGTGTGCGGATGCGACACTGATTATTGCTAAATATTAGCAGTAGGCCGCCTGTAGGGCGCCTTTACAAACCTTATATCTCTGCAACCACAGGACCGATTCACTCGCAGTCTTTTGTGTGGGATAGTTTCTTCCTTTCCCAAACGTAGTGTGCTACTCTCGATGCGTATGGGTGACCCCTAATGCACGTGCCACGTGCAAAACGAAGAGGTGTCAGATCGGTAGCAAGTGTAATAACTCTGTAGTTATTTTGCCGATTGCGCTGATCCTTGGCATGGATGTAGGCACCCGTCCCGCAATGCCTTTCCATGTGTCACGGTTGGGGTGCCGCTGCACGTGCGCACGGGCAGGGTGACGCTTCCAGATCTCGAGAACGGCTGGTCCGATTGTGATCAAAGTTGGCACACCGTTAGGGCTCGGCGAGTAGGGTGCCGTGCACAAGTCAGATGGGACCCAGTTTGCACGTGCGCACGTGCAGGCTGTCGCTTCCATATCTCAAGAACGGCTGGACCGACTGTGCTCAAATTTGACATACCACTAGAGACTGGTTAGTAGGGTGCCGTGCACAAGTCAGTAGGTATGTATTTTCATGTGCCGCGGTTGGGGTGCAGCTGCACGTGCGCACGTGTAGGGGTCGCTTCCAGATCTTGGAAACGGCTGGGCCGATTCAGATTAAATTCGGTACACCGCTAGAGACCGGCGAAAAGGGTGCCGTGCAAAAGTCAATTGGGACCCAGCTTGCACGTGCGCACGTGCAGGGTGCCGCTTCGAGATCTCGAAAACGGCCGGGCCGATTGCACTCAAATTTGGCAAACCGCTAGAGACCGGTTAGTAGAGTGCAGTGCACGTCAGTTCGTGACACACCCGCTCCGGGCTGCACGTGCAAGGCTCATCCTCTCGTTTGGCGGCGGGCGTTTTTGCGGCGTTACAGAGGTGCTTGCTCAAACAACCTGCGGTCCCGCGATGCGGAGCCCAGCATCGCAGATGCTGGTATTAGCAGTAGGCCGCCTGTGGGGTGCCTTTACAAACCTTATATCTCTGCAACCACTGGACCCATTCACTCGCGGTCTTTTGTGTGGGATAGCTTCTTCCTTTCTCACACGTAACCGCAGGTTGTTTGAAAAGACAAACACTATTCGTTAGAATTGTGTTTTTCTATTGAAAAACAACCGGAGCGGTCGTTCTCCGGGCTATGTTTTGCAAGTCTGGCAGCGAATCGAGACATCTTGATTGGGGCCTAGACGAAATGTACAATCTTCGTAAAAAGTTCAGTGTATAGGCTCCCGGAGGCGATCTACCTTATGGCATCGGTCGCTACTCGCTTAAAACCTCGTGGCACGTGGCACGTGCGATTCCATTTTCCCCGTGTTAAGTGAACGGGGTTTTGGACACTTTTTGCGCGATCGCCAATAGCGGGAAAACGAGCCAAGGAAGAGGTGGTTTTCTTCCCAGCATTTTATGGCAAACACGTTTGGGTACACGCTAGTGTGCGCTGTATACCCCTCAGAATCTCGGAACGTGTCTTTGCACGAGGTCAAAGTTGGAATTTTGCTGTGTCCCATGTTAAGTCAATGGACGGCGATGTCGAGACTTTGCAGAGACATTTTCATTCGATCTTTGTACAAAATTTTAGAGATAGATTTCGCCCAAACTCTTATATCTTGTAAAGGAAAGAGCATAGTACATGCCGTTATGCTTCGTTAAGCTGGCAGAAATCGTTTTTTCTAATAAAGTTCGTTTGAAAATGAAAATTTTTAACATGGAAAGTCAATGGGAGCGTCTTTGTTGCTTAATAACTTTTTACGTTACAGATATATCAAAGTGAAAAGTTAATAAAACATACAACTTTCGATGCTCTTTCCAATAATGTATAGAACGTCACTGCACGATGTGCCGTTTTTAAGAAAAGTTGTAAAAAAGCAGGGCTCGACTGTGACTTGAACCCAACCACATTAGAGTATACGAATAGGTGACGGCGATACCTCCCGTGTGCGGATGCGACACTGATTATTGCTAAATATTAGCAGTAGGCCGCCTGTGGGGTGCCTGTACAAACCTTATATCTCTGCAACCACTGGACCGATTCACTCGCGGTCTTTTGTGTGGGATAGCTCCTTCCTTTCTTACACGTAGTGTGCTACTCTCGATGCGTATGGGTGACCCCTAATGCACGTGCCACGTGCAAAACGAAAAGAAGTCAGTTCAGTAACAAGTCTAATAACTCTGTAGTTAGTTTGCCGATTGCGCTGATACTTGGCATGGTTGTAGGCACCCGCCGCGCAATGCATTTCCATGTGTCACGGTTGGGGTGCCGCTGCACGTGCGCACGGGCAGGGTGACGCTTCCAGATCTCGAGAACGACTGGGCCGATTGTGATCAAAGTTGGCACACCGTTAGGGCTCGGCGAGTAGGGTGCCGTGCACAAGTCAGATGGGACCCAGTTTGCACGTGCGCACGTGCAGGCTGACGCTTCCATATCTCAAGAACGGTTGGACCGACTGTGCTCAAATTTGGCATACCACTAGAGACTAGTTAGTAGGGTGCCGTGCACAAGTCAGTAAGTATGTATTTTCATGTGCCGCGGTTGGGGTGCAGCTGCACGTGCGCACGTGTAGGGGTCGTTTCCCGATCTTGGAAACGGCTGGGCCGATTCAGATTAAATTTGGTACATCGCTAGAAACCGGCGAATAGAGTGCCGTGCACAAGTCAATTAGGGCCCAGGCTGCACGTGCGCACGTGCAGGGTCACGCTTCCAGATCTCGAAAACGGCCGGGTCGATTGCACTCAAATTTGGCACACCGCTATAGACCGGCGAATAGGGTGCCGTGCACGTCAGTCCGTAGCACACCGACTCCGGTCTGCACGTGCAAGGCTCATCCTCTCGTTTGGCGGCGGGCGTTTTTGCTGCGTTTCCAAAGGTGCTTGCTCAAACAACCTGCGGTCCAGCGATGCGGAGCCCAGCATCGCAGATGCTGGTAGTGTGCTACTCTCGATGCGTATGTGTGACCCCTAATGCACGTGCCACGTGCAAAACGATGAGAAGTCAGTTCAGTAACAAGTCTAATAACTCTGTAGTTAGTTTGCCGATTGCACTGATACTTGGCATGGATGTAGGCACCCGCCGTGCAATGCATTTCCATGTGTCACGGTTGGGGTGCCGCTGTAACCGCAGGTTGTTTGAAAAGACAAACACTATTCGTTAGAATTGTGTTTTTCTATTGAAAAACAACCGGAGCGGTCGTTGTCCGGGCTATGTTTTGCAAGTCTGGCCGCGAATTGGGGCAACTTGGGTGGGGCCTAGACGAAATGTACAATCTTCGTAAAAAGTTCAGGGTATGGGCTCCCGCAGGCGATCTACCTTATGGCACCGGTCGCTACTCGCTTAAAACCTCGTGGCACGTGGCACGTGCGATTCCATTTTCCCCATGTTAAGTGAACGGGGTTTTGGACACTTTTTGCGCGATCGCGAATGGCGGGAAAACGAGCCAAGAAGGAGGTGGTTTTCTTCCCAGCATTTTATGGCAAACACGTTTGGGTACACGCCAGTGTGCGCTCTATACCCCTCAGAATCTCGGAACGTGTCTTTGCACGAGGTCAAAGTTGGAATTTTTCTGTGTCCCATGTTAAGTCAATGGACGGCGATGCCGAGACTTTGCAGAGACATTTTCATTCGATCTTTGTACAAAATTTTAGAGATAGATTTCGCCCAAACTCTTATATCTTGTAGAGGAAAGAGCATAGTACATGCCGTTATACTTCGTTAAGCTGGCAAAACTCATTTTTTCTTATAAAGTTCATTTGAAAATTAAAATTTTTAACATGGAAAGTCAATAGGAGCGTCTTTGTTGCTTAATAACTTTTTACGTTGCAGATATACCGAAGTGAAAAGTTAATAAAATATACAACTTTCGATGCTCTTTCCAACAATGTATAGAACGTCACTGCACGATGTGCCGTTTTTAAGAAAAGCTGTAAAAAATCAGGGCTCGACTGTGACTTGAACCCAACCACATTAGAGGATACGAACAGGTGACGGGGATACCTCCCGTGTGCGGATGCGACACTGATTATTGCTAAATATTAGAGGTAGGCCGCCTGTGGGGTGCCTTTACAAACCTTATATCTCTGCAACCACTGGACCGATTCACTCGCGGTCTTTTGTGTGGGACAGCTCCTCCCTTTCTGACACGTATTGTGCTATTCTCGATGCGTATGGGTGACCCCTAATGCACGTGCCACGTGCAAAACTAAGAGGTGTCAGTTAGGTAATGAGTCTAATAACTCTGTAGTTAGTTTGCCGATTGCACTGATACTTGGCATGGATGTAGGCACCCGCCGTGCAATGCATTTCCATGTGTCACGGTTGGGGTGCCGCTGCACGTGCGCACGGGCAGGGTGACGCTTCCAGATCTCGAGAACGGCTGGGCCGATTGTGATCAAAGTTGGCACACCGTTAGGGCTCGGCGAGTAGGGTGCCGTGCACAAGTCAGATGGGACCCAGTTTGCACGTGCGCACGTGCATAGGGCGGAGCTTAGCGCTGACGTCATTGCGTGGCTCCGCCCCATGAGCGCGTAGCCTCTACCCAAACAGCAGATTCGTTCCGTGAAATTTAACATTAACCGCAGGTTGTTTGAAAAGACAAACACTATTCGTTAGAATTGTGTTTTTCTATTGAAAAACAACCGGAGCGGTCGTTGTCCGGGGTATGTTTTGCAAGTCTGGCCGCGAATCAGTACAACTTGACGGGGGCCTAGACGAAATGTACAATCTTCGTAAAAAGTTCAGGGTATGGGCTCCCGCAGGCGATCTACCTGATGGCACCGGTCGCTACTCGCTAAGAAGTCTTTTGCGCGTGGCACGTGCGATTCCATTTTCCCCATGTTAAGTGAACGGGGTTTTGGACACTTTTTGCGCGATCGCGAATAGCGGGAAAACGAGCCAAGGAAGAGGCGGTTTTCTTCCCAGCATTTTATGGCAAACACGTTTGGGTACACGCCAGTGTGCGCTGTATACCCCTCAGAATCTCGGAACGTGTCTTTGCACGAGGTCAAAGTTGGAATTTTGCTGTGTCCCATGTTAAGTCAATGGACGGCGATGTCGAGACTTTGCGGAGACATTTTCATTCGATCTTTGTACAAAATTTTAGAGATAGATTTCGCCCAAACTCATACATCTTGTAGAAGAAAGACCATAGTACATGCCGTTATGCTTCGTTAAGCTGGGAGAACTCATTTTTTCTTATAAAGTTCATTTGAAAATTAAAATTTTTAACATGGAAAGTCAATGGGAGCGTCTTTGTTGCCTAATAACTTTTTACGTTGCAGATATACCAAAGTGAAAAGTTAATAAAATATACAACTTTCGATGCTCTTTCCAACAATGTATGGAACGTCACTGCACGATGTGCCGTTTTTAAGAAAAGCTGTAAAAAATCAGGGCTCGACTGTGACTTGAACCCAACCACATTAGAGGATACGAACAGGTGACGGGGATACCTCCCGTGTGCGGATGTGACACTGATTATTGCTAAATATTAGCAGTAGGCCGCCTGTGGGGTGCCTTTACAAACCTTATATCTCTGCAACCACTGGACCGATTCACTCGCGGTCTTTTGTGTGGGATAGCTTCTTCCTTTCTTACACGTAGTGTGCTGTTCTCGATGCGTATGGGTGACCCCTAATGCACGTGCCACGTGCAAAACGAAGAGGTGTCAGTTCGGTAACAAGTCTAATAACTCTGTAGTTAGTTTGCCGATTGCGCTGATACTTGGCATGGTTGTAGGCACCCGACGCGCAATGCATTTCCATGTGTCACGGTTGGGGTGCCGCTGCACGTGCACACGTGCAGGGTGACGCTTCCAGATCTCGAGAACGGCTGGGCCGATTGTGATCAAAGTTGGCACACCGTTAGGGATCGGCGAGTAGGGTGCCGTGCACAAATCAGATGGGACTCATTTTGCACGTGCGCACGTGCAGGACGACGCTTCCAGATCTCGAGAACGGCCGGGCCGACTGTGCTCAAATTTGGCATGCCACTAGAGACTGGTTAGTAGGGTGCCGTGCACAAGTCAGTTAGTGTGTATTTCCATTTGCCAAGGTTGGGGTGCAGCTGCACGTGCGCACGTGTAGGGGTCGTTTCCAGATCTTGGAAACGGCTGGGCCGATTCAGATTAAATTCGGTACACCGCTAGAAACCGGCGAATACAGTGCCGTGCAAAAGTCAATTGGGGCCCAGACTGCACGTGCGCACGTGCAGGGTGTCGCTTCCAGATCTCGTAAACGGCCGGGTCGATTGCACTCAAATTTGGCACACCGCCAAAGACTGCGTAGTAGGGTGCCTTGCACAGATCAGTTGGGTCCCAGGTTGCACGTGCGCACGTGCAGGGTGACGCTTCCAGATCTCAGGAACGGCCGGGCCGATTGCATTCAAATTTGGCACACCTTTAGAGACCGATCAGTAGGGTGCCGTGCGCATGTCAGTTAGTATGTATTTTCATGTGTCACGGATGGGGTGTAGCTGCACGTGCGCACGTGCAGGGTGACACTTTCAGATCTCGAGAACGGCCGGGCCGATTGAGCTTAAATTTGGTACACCTCTAGAGACCGGCCAATAGGGTGCCGTATTACGAATACCCGTCACGACCCCTAGCGGTTGACCTGACTTGACCTGACTCAAATTTGGCACACCGCTATAGATCGGCGAATAGGGTGCCGTGCACGTCAGTTTGTAGCACACCCACCCCGGTCTGCATGTGCAATGCTCGTAGCACACCGACTGCGGTCTGCACGTGCAAGGCTCATTCTCTCGTTTGGTGGCGGGCGTTTTTGCTGCGTTTACAAAGGTGCTTGCTCAAACAACCTGCGGTCCCGCGATGCGGAGCCCGGCATCGCAGATGCCGGTAACCGCAGGTTGTTTGAAAAGACAAACACTATTCGTTAGAATTGTGTTTTTCTATTGAAAAACAACCGGAGCGGTCGTTGTCCGGGGTATGTTTTGCAAGTCTGGCCGCGAATCAGTACAACTTGACGGGGGCCTAGACGAAATGTACAATCTTCGTAAAAAGTTCTGGGTATGGGCTCCCGCAGGCGATCTACCTGATGGCACCGGTCGCTACTCGCTAAGAAGTCTTTTGCGCGTGGCACGTGCGATTCCATTTTCCCCATGTTAAGTCAACGGGGTTTTGGACACTTTTTGCGCGATCGCGAATGGCGGGAAAACGAGCCAAGAAGGAGGTGGTTTTCTTCCCAGCATTTTATGGCAAACACGTTTGGGTACACGCCAGTGTGCGCTGTATACCCCTCAGAATCTTGGAACGGTGCTTTGCACGAGGTCAAAGTTGGAATTTTGCTGTGTCCCATGTTAAGTCAATGGACGGCGATGTCGAGACTTTGCAGAGACATTTTCATTCGATCTTTGTACAAAATTTTAGAGATAGATTTCGCCCAAACTCTTATATCTTGTAGAGGAAAGAGCATAGTACCTGCTGGTATGCTTCGTTAAGGTGGCAAAACTCATTTTTTCTTTTAAAGTTAATTTGAAATTTAAAATTTTTAACATGGAAAGTCAATGGGAGCGTTTTCATTCCTCTATAACTTTTATCTTTAGTAAGATATATAGGTGAAAAGTTAATATAATATACAACTTTTGATGCTCTTTCCACTGATGCATAGGACGTCACTACACGATGTGCCGTTTTTAAGAAAAGCTGTAAAAAAGCAGGGCTCGACTGTGACTTGAACCCAACCACATTAGAGTATACGAACAGGTGACGGCGATACCTCCCGTGTGCGGATGCGACACTGATTATTGCTAAATATTAGCAGTAGGCCGCCTGTGGGGTGCCTTTACAAACCTTATATCTCTGCAACCACTGGACCGATTCACTCGCGGTCTTTTGTGTGCGATAGCTTCTTCCCTTCTTACACGTAGTGTGCTGTTCTCGATGCGTATGGGTGACCCCTAGTGCACGTGCCACGTGCAAAACGAAGAGGTGTCAGTTAGGTAACAAGTCTAATAACTCTGTAGTTAGTTTGCCGATTGCACTGATACTTGGCATGGATGTAGGCACCCGCCGTGCAATGCATTTCCATGTGTCACGGTTGGGGTGCCGCTGCACGTGCACACGGGCAGGGTGACGCTTCCAGATCTCGAGAACGGCTGGGCCGATTGTGATCAAAGTTGGCACACCGTTAGGGATCGGCGAGTAGGGTGCCGTGCACAAGTCAGATGGGACTCATTTTGCACGTGCGCACGTGCAGGACGACGCTTCCAGATCTCGAGAACGGCCGGGCCGACTGTGCTCAAATTTGGCATACCACTAGAGACTGGTTAGTAGGGTGCCGTGCACAAGTCAGTTAGTATGTATTTTCATGTGCCACGGTTGGGGTGCAGCTCCACGAGCGCACGTGTAGGGGTCGCTTCCAGATCTTGAAATTGACGGGGCCGATTGAGCTCCAATTTGGTACACCGCTAGAAACCGGCGAATAGAGTGCCGTGCACAAGTCAATTGGGGCCTAGGCTGCACGTGCGCACGTGCAGGGTGTCGCTTCCAGATCTCGAAAACGGCCGGGCCGATTGAGTTCAAATTTGGTACACCGCTAGAGACCAGTTAATAGGGTGCCGTGCACAAGTCAGTTAGGACCCGTCTTGCACGTGCGCACGTGCAGGGTGACGCTTCCAGATCTCAAGAACGGCTGGACCGATTGCACTCAAATTTGGCACACCTCTAGAGACTGGTTAGTAGGGTGCCGTGCACAAGTCAGTAAGTATGTATTTTCATGTGCCATGGATGGGGTGCAGCTGCACGTGCGCACGTGTAGGGGTCGTTTCCAGATATTGGAAACGGGTGGGCCGATTCAGATTAAATTTGGTACATCGCTAGAAACCGGCGAATAGAGTGCCATGCACAAGTCAATTGGGACCCAGGCTGCACGTGCGCACGTGCAGGGTGTCGCTTCCAGATCTGGAAAACGGCCGGGTCGATTGCACGCAAATTTGGCACACCGCTATAGACCGGCGAATAGGGTGCCGTGCACGTCAGTCCGTAGCACACCGACTCCGGTCTGCACGTGCAAGGCTCGTCCTCTCGTTTGGCGGCGGGCGTTTTTGCTGCGTTTACAAAGGTGCTTGCTCAAACAACCTGCGGTCCCGCGATGCGGAGCCCAGCATCGCAGATGCTGGTAGTTAGCGCGACAGTTTTAAGCCATTGCCATGTTGGTCTACTTAAAAACTCGCAACCAGTGTACGCCAACTTTGGCAGCTCCCTATTTCAACAGTGTTTTCAAAACGTCGCTTGGTCACTTTACCTCCTTCCGGTTCCGCTTTCATCATTAATGTCTCTCAGAATTTGCTCGAAAGTCGCTTTGAGAGCAGAGTCACTGACTGGGAGAGCTCCACTCTACCGTCTTCAACGTCGGAATCAGTGAGCTCTGCCGTCACTTGCGTGACATCTGTGACATCTTTCTGCGACACGAGCTCAAAGACTGTCTTGATGACCTCCTTTGTTCCGGCCACGGACGGGCAAGTCAAAATCGCTGAACGATCTGTGATCCTGATAAATATGTTGCAGCGCTGATGCTGCTTTTTTTTTGGCTTTCGGGACCTTTTTTCGTACGTATTTAAGCGGCTTAACCGCTGTGGGTGATACCCGAGAGCTACCAACACGGTCGATTGTGGACGGCCAATACGGGGTGCCAATCTGCTTTATGTCACGCAGCACAATAAACAGTGTAAACAAGACTCGTGCAGCAGCTGCATTCTTCTTAAGGTGAAAACTGATTCTTTTCGGGATCCCGGGATTGGCGGAATTTCGGGATCGGGATCGGGATTAAAATCCCGCCGGGATCCCGGGATTGCAATCTACGTAGCACAAATTTGAAGCCGAAGTATTGATGAAATCAGTACAGTAAGTTGAATACCCATGGATTATGCCACTTGCTACAATTTTTGGTGATTACAAAGGTTGAGTCGAGGACATCATAGGGGAAGAATTTAGAGAGCTACCCAAGTTCCAACACACTTTTCTGTCACACTGTAACACTATTGGCTGTTGAGTTTTATACCAATCGGTCAAAATTATTTTAATAGGTGAAACTTTGTATTGATAATCTTTGAAGAACTGACCTTTGACTTGAACTAAACAAGATGAATGTTACTTTTTAATGACTTTCTCCATCTGAAACTGCCACGGCCATATTGTCTTGGGCTGGGCTTCCTTCTGCATGTATCATATTCTCTGTTACAAATTAAATCTCAAAAATCTGAGCTGGGGGCTGCAAGTATGAACGAAATAAATATAGGAAGGTTTACTTCAAGCCGATGCAAATTCAGTAGGCACAAATTTAAATCATTAGACCAAGTCAATCAGCATTATGATTGCCAGAACATACTGACTGCTCAGCAAAAATCTTTAATAAACAAATTCAACTAGTAGGTACAACAGAGCACTTACCCACAAAAACTGTTGAGCTTGCATTGCAGAGCTTCACTATGCTTCGGCCACAGAGTCCAATTTGTATGTAAGGAGCAGCCATTTCAAAGTGTGTGAAAGCACTGAAAAGGATTCATAAGCAGCTGTAATATTAAGTCAATAGTACTATTTTTACATTACGCAGCAACTTAAGCATGAAATCAAATTGAACATTTAAACATTATCTGAAAACGATCAACAAGATTAACATAAAACTGATTTGCATTTAATCCATTTAACATTATCAAAGATCGGCAGTATGTAATAGAGATAATGTATGCATGCACATTAAAATGCACCTTTATATAAGGGAAATTGTATAATATGTATAAAGCTTGTATTGAAATGAAAATACACCGAACACCATACATCCCATAAACTTGCATGGGTCAGGCCAAGGCTATATAAACCAGGTAGAACGCTCCCGAAGAAAAAGTGGTGACAAGCAATATTTAGTTGCCGCGACCCTCACTTGTTCAAGACTATATCCGCAAGCAGCATTTACAAGCTAGCGGAAATCGACCAATCGGCGTTCGGCAATACTCAACGCTGATTGGCCCGATGCTCGTGACGAAATTGCGGGGGACTGCAGCCATTCCCCTATGGCGTTTCATTGACTTATGACAGTGGCGGCGGAAGGTATTCTAGGATAGGGGTGCAAACGATATTGAAGCGCCCCTTCCCACTGGGCGCCCCTTACCATATACACGGTTGTAGTAACACAAACAGTGAAGAGACGTTTGACAATGTGTTGTACCTGTTAACACGTTCAGAATTACAGTTTTTATGTAATGAGAAATAGTTAGGTACATTCCATAGCGTAAATGTAACCTTCATAATGTTCGTTTAGGAACAACCTCATCACCATATCATAAGATTCTCCGAATAAGGCATATCGAAAAGAGTTCCACGGTTCCAATACCTTCGTGTGGACTAGTGAATAAGGCGCCGAATCCATAACACTAACTCGGTGACAGACAACTGCAGGCCGGTAAGCAGCATGCCGCCTGGGCTGCACTGCACTATTGCATTCAGTGGTGTCATCAGTATCACGTCAGCCCTTCGTAACGGACATCCTGGCTCAATGTCATCAGGTTTATGGTGGGAGTAGCAGGTTTGTGACGCCCCAGTGAAATAAATGCCGCCTTTCAACACCGATAGGAGCCCGAAATGAATGAATACAGGCAATCAACGCTGGTAGGTGTCCCATCGAAATGAATGCATCTATTACCACCCAGAGGTGCCCCCATTTCAAACTAGTGCGACGGCGACGCCTCCACACCGATAGGGGCCCATCCCAGGGGAACGGAATAAATGCCGCCCCCTCATTGCCGGGCGCCCCAGGAGAATGAATGTTACACATCAACACCAATATGCCTCCCAGTGAAATGAATTATGAATGTCGCCTTTCGACGCCGGTAGGCGCCCCAGACACCAGTGGATTTACTGCCGCCTTAAAACACCGATAGGCACCTCAGTGAAGCGAATGCCGGCCTATACCACCGATAAGCGCCCCGGATGAATAAATATCACCCGTCAACGCCGATAGGCGCCTCAGTGAAATTAATGCCGCCCCAATCTCCGATAGGCGCCCCAGGTGATACATGTCGCCCATCAACACCAACGGGCGCCCCATTGAAATGAATACCGCCCTTCAACACTGGCAGACGCCCCAGTGGAATGAATGCCGCCCCACAATGCCGATGGCCGTCCGTGCACTGGAAAATCATTTTCGCCCCTATACAGGCGCCCATAGAAGTTTGCAAAGTGCTATTCCTGGTCATAATCATCTCCCCAGTAAAAAAAAAAAACGCAAAATACGCCCTAGCACTAGGGGTGTAACCGCCCATACGGAGAGTGCAATTTTACAGGCCCCAATCTCGGACCTCCCTTAACATTCATATGTTGTAAACGGCAAACCGCCCCCGATAAATGTTACACAAACTAATTTCCTCTCGCATATCGGCCATCAGGCGCCCCTTTTTGTCGCATGGAGCCTGCAACGCTATAAGCCCTCATATGTTCGTGCATTGGCGTTCGGAGGCTATCGCCTTCAAAGACGTCTCCATAAATGTTTCTTTTTCGTCCCACACACAGGCGCCCCTCTTTCGCATGCAGGCGCCCCTCTTCCGCATGGCGCGCTTCTCGAGTGGCTGCGCCCTCCTAGCCTTTAATCTTTATCGCCTGGCAAGATTATATTCGACAGGGTCGGCAGCATCTGCCTTTGTTTCAGATGATGCCCTCCACTCTTCAGCATATCAAAAGATACTTTTCCCACGTCATTGCCACCCTCTTCGTGTCACAAGTGCCTTTATCAGTTGCGGTGTCGCACTGCTCAGCTTTATGGCTGCCGCACCTCTTAACTTCCTGCCTCCTCTACAGATTTTCGAGGCGCCCCTTTCCATAGCTTTAGGGTGCAGCTGCCCCCCTTGCCCCCCTGCTTCCGCCGCCACTGACTTATGACTTTTGAAGGGGATTTGTATCAGTTTTTGTTGGGTTTGAGGCCATTTTTGAGCTTGGATATTCTTTCCGTGACATTTGACTATATAATAACGACATTTAATCATGACATTTCTATATACTACCGGTGTCACATCGGCCAAAAAGACCGTAAGTACATGGGATAGACGGACCACTGCTGATGGGGCCACACATGCCGGCGTGTGGTCATCGGAGGCCCATGAGGGCTCGACATGGGCCCTTTGTGGGTCGGTATAGGCCCAGTGGGCCCAGTGCAGGCCTACCAGGGGCCGGTGGCATATAATGTAAGGCTGTCTCGGGACGTTGAGGGCTCATGGGGGCCATATAGGACCATTAGGGACCACATAAGCCAATCAGGGGTCCATTTAGGCCAATAAAGGCGCTTCAGGGACTTGAAGAGGCCATTCAAGAGCCGTGGTGGGCCCATGAGGGGACGGCATTGGTCCATCAGGTGCAGTCAGGGGATGTTGTACGGGTTTCTCAGTGGCCCATTTGGGCATATCAGTGACCAATTTAGACCCAGCAGGGGGCTTTGTAGACCTATCAGGGGCTGGTGATGGTTTATCGGGGGTCAGCGTTAGTCCATCGGGTCACGGCATATGCCCATCAGAGGTAATTGCGGGCCCACGCTGAACAATGATGGCCCTTCAACGGCCCCTAATGGATCTAGATTGACCCATGTTCCATGATGTGTCATGTATGCCCCTATGGCAGGCCTACTCAGACCCCTGATGGACGTTCCCGGCCTCTGATGACCCTATACTGAATCCTGGTGGGGGCTCTAGGAGTCTCCAATAACCCTTCTTCAGCCCATTATTACCATACGCTGGCACTAGAGGCCCCACATCAGCCGCAGGGCAGTCCGTGCCAAGACAGCATGTCTTTTCGGCCGATATTACATCGGCAATATTAATTAAAATCATGATTTTATGGTGCCATTATATAGCTAACAGTCACAAGAAATATATTTCAACTCGAAAACAGCTCGAAACAGCATATAATCTTAAAGAAACCCCTCCGAAATCCAAAAGCCTATTCGGGTCCATAGAGAATAACTGCGGTCCCCCGCAATTTCGTCACGAGCGTCGGGCCAATCAGCGTCGAGCACTGCCGAGCGCTGATTGGTGGATTTTCCGCTAGCGCGTGAGTACTGCTCGCGGAACAAGAGTTCGTCGACAATCCTCCACAAACGTCTGTCACCACTTTTCGTAATGCTAAACAGCCGGAGCGTACCCCCCTGGGTCAGGCTTTGAAGAAATGTTTGTTTTGACTAAACTATTTTGTTGGAGAAAATGACGTCACAGTCTATTTATTTTTTGTTATCACTCCTTTTTTCTTTCATGAAATGTTTGCTTTACGTACTTCCGGCAAAAAATGTGAATATTTGATTAAAATTTATAAGTTATGCTGTGTTACTAATATAAAATGATTTAAACGTAACTTAAGAGTAATACTTTTTTCTCAGCTGGACACAAATACAATAATTGCGCTAAAGAGACAAAACTGGCAGAAGAACTTTATGCTCTACTTCCTCAGCCCGCAAGCCTGCATACAGATGAGTCGATGCGAGTCATGGAAGTTGGAAGATTCTAGACCGGTAAGTCTTGAATATAAGAACCTTTGAACAGTGGCCTTCTTTGCTTTTATACACATTTTGCCCGATCCGGTCAACCCCAAGTGTTATGCAGGCGGGTTTGAAGAACGTCAAATGCCCTGGCCCCTGCAGTTATTGGTATTGAGGTTTGTGATATGGTTATTGAGATAGAGCTTTTCATTTTGATTTGCTTTTTGTTGCTTTTTCGTTTTGCTCCTTATCAACTGCCTGGATGTTTTATTCTTTTTAAATATAGTTTATACCCGTGAAGACGCCTGGGAATTGTGAATTGTGTAACTAACGCGTCATATTGGTTGAGGTGTATCGCTTCCATATGCAACCATATCGAGGCAAGATATAAAGGTTTGGTCATGACATTTTTTTCATAATGTTAAAAAACTGTCGCGTATCTTTGGGATTTTGTACGGGTTTCCCCAGATATTTAACGCCCTTGACCTAAATATCCACCTTATTTCGGACCTTGTCCTTCTATAAATAGCTACGATTACTAGGTATTATATCTTCGCATAGATGTAGAGTTTCAAATTGTTATGTTATCATCCGTGATCCGACCGTTCCAGCCATCGGTCTACGGCGCAGTCCAGCCCAGGAATTGGACTGGGGGCGGGGGCGGGCACAAAGTGCGCCAACCGGACCGGACCGTGACCACTGGCTGACGTGTGCGTCACCTCGCTGCCAAACGGTGTCATGCGGGTTTGCCTAATTCAATATACCCTGGGTTTGCCTACCTGTCAGACAGTCTGGCTGTCCGTCTGCCAGATAGTTATGGCATCGCATGAATCGTGCCAAATGCGGTCTAGAACCGCCATCTCATGCCAAATCTCGGCGATGTCTAGCTGTTTTGACCCAATTTAGCGCGGCCGTCTTAGCTTCACATTTTGTGATGTTTTGGCGATGGATTACACGATAGTGAATGTAGGAATTTAAAACACTAAAGGACGATCCATTTAAGCACATTACGTGATTATGACACTATGCATTTTAGACAGGACCGTTAAAAGGCCTAAGCGGCCCTAAAGATAAGTGTTAACAGTTCAGTTTCTTCCCTTGAGTCAGCATAACTCCGTTATAAGCTCGAAAATGTGGCCAAACGATGCCGCGGTTTCTAGCGACAAATTAGCACAAAGGTAACGTAACGGTGACACGTTGAATTAGCACGGAAGTAACGGTTACACGGCAAATCAGCGCGGAGGCATCACCGGGTACCCGAAATGCGCGATCAATGTTGCTGTCATGCTGGGTTGTCTACCTGTTGGGCAGTCTGGCACCAAATGAGCAATGATCTGTCACCGAACGATGCTGCCGACTTCGGTAGAAAGTTTGGACTTGGGGCCAACTATAAGTGCTATCTGGGCTCTGGCGTTTTCTTGGGACCTGAGGGGATGGCATGGCAATTTGTGTTTGGTAGGTATCGGGATGGATCTTTGGTTTTCTGACATAGATGCAGATTCTTTCTCCCGAAACGGATGAACTGTGCGTTAGAAGTGCTTGTTGATAAATACGTTTGTTATGGTCTATGGATTGGAAGAGAGACTCCAGAGGCCCTTTTAGGTTCTGTATGTGACTTGTCGAATAGTCGAGCTGCGTTGCGGTCAAACTAGATGAAATAAGAAAGTAGCATCTAGAGTAACTAAGGTTAGCGACTTTCAACGATAACGTAGATAAGTACTGAAATAGTTTGCCTAGCCTTTCTCTGGTTGTTACAGCATTTTTCATCCTCATGTTCAAACGATGACGATCCGTTCTTCGGGGCGACAATTACAACCCACATCCACATCCATTCGCCAAACCTGTGCTCTTTTTTAAAGTTTGACCGCCGACGAAGCGACGCAATCTGTTCACCTGTGCTGACAGCGAGCACTAATCGTCGCTGTGATCTCTGGCCTGTGTTACGACAGATGCGCGCGTCCTCCGACAGGTGGTGCTCCGGCACAGGCGGTGCGGCGGGCGCCATGCTTCCGCGGCGGCTGGGCTCCTCGGAGCCGGCCAGCCCCAGAAAGCGGCTGCGTCACAGCGCCGACCGACCGGCCAGTCGCTCCAGCTCTGCCGAGGACTGTAGTCGCACGACTGAGACGGCGGCGGTACGACGGGAGAACGGCTGCGCTGCGGACACCATGCACGACACGGTCGGTGAGATTCTGCACAGCGGGGACGGTGAGCGGCTGGCTCTGGGCGCCGATGGCGATCGGACGCTGCATGGTGTCGATGGCGATCAGCTCATCTGCGGCGCGGCCGGCGAGCCGGCGGCTGCACTCTGCGCGACTGTGGGCGCCGCTGGTGGTGGTGAGAACGGAACCGTTGAGCCGCGCGTGAACGGTGTGCTCAACGGCAACGGCAAGCACCCGCACTGGCCGACCGAGCACCTGCCGTCGATGCCCTGGTTCGGCATGGACATCGGCGGCACGCTCACCAAGATCGTCTACTTTGAGCCGACCGACACGTCACCAGACGAGGAGGCCGAGGAAGTGGAGACGCTAAAAAACATCCGCCGCTACCTGACCAGCAACTCGGCCTACGGCTCGACCGGCCACCGCGACTCGCACCTGCAGATGAACAACGTGCAGATCTGCGGTCGCCAGGGCACGCTGCACTACATCCGCTTCCCCACCTGCGAGATGGGCAACTTCCTCGAGCTGGCCAAGTCGAAGGGCATGGCCACGCTCGCTTCCACCATCTGTGCGACCGGTGGAGGCGCCTACAAGTTTGAGGAAGAGTTCCAGCGTGAAGTCAACATGCAGCTGCACAAGTTTGACGAGCTTGACTCCCTGTTGAACGGCCTACACTACATCGAGAACAACAACAGCCACGAGCTCTACTACTGGGAGGAGCCGTGCGACGACCGGCTCTGCAGGAAGGTACCGTTCGACTTCAGCCAGCCGTACCCGTACCTAGTGGTGAACATTGGCTCCGGGGTGAGCATCCTGGCCGTGTACGGACCGGACGAGTACAAGCGCGTCTCGGGCACCAGTCTGGGCGGCGGCACCTTCCTCGGCCTCTGCTGCCTGCTCACCGGCTGCTCCACGTTCGAAGAGGCCATCGAGCTGGCGGCGCGCGGCGACCACACGCGCGTCGACAAGCTCGTGCGAGACATCTACGGCGGCGACTACGGCCGGTTCGGCCTCAGCGGCGACACGGTCGCCTCCAGCTTCGGGCACATGCACGTGCTGCAGCGCCGGAAGGCGGTCAACCGGTGTGACCTGGCACGCGCCACGCTGGCCACAATCACCAACAACATCGGCTCCATCGCGCGTCTGTGCGCGGTCAACGAGCAGATCGAGAGGGTCATCTTCATGGGTAACTTCCTGCGCGTCAACGAGATATCTATGAAGCTGCTCTCGTTCGCCATGAACTTCTGGTCGTCTGGCCAGATGAAGGCGCTCTTCCTGGAACACGAGGGGTACTTCGGGGCGGTGGGCTGCCTGCTGGAGCTCATGAAGACGCGCCAGGAGTGACCGGGCGGGCGAGATGGGGGTTCGGGCGGCGTCGGAGCCCGAGCGGGGACCGGTCCGCCGACCCGCCGGTCCGCCCCGCGGCGGCGGAGGCGGGAGGGACGGGACGGCCTCCGCCCGGGCTATCTCGTGCCTGCATATCAGGGCGGTGATGTGACCATTTACTCGGCGTCGGACGAGGTCGGGTCTGCTACGCAGTGCTTCGTGAAAAACAGGGCTCTGTCCACTGCTGACTCAGGAATCCAGTCAGATCGAGAGTTTTTACCACGGTGAATGGGACGAATGACTGCCAAGTCAGCGGCAAACAGACCTTGGCGGCACGGCCTTCATGTCAATTTCGGAAAAGAGCGGCACATCGCTTGTGTAAACGTGTTAATTTGCTGTGACATTTCGACAAATGAAGCCGCATACGCTACGCTACAAGCCCAGCATCCTATTACTCCAGAAACGTGTCAACCAATCCCATCAGTGTTGCGTATTTATAATGAATAATTTCAGCTATACATATAAGTTAAACTGTGTTACAGTGTCAGTGGGTTGGTTTTCATAAGGCAGTCTTGCATACATATAGATTTGTACAATGGAAGCCATTGGCTGTAACAGCGACACTATGGCGACCTTGCTTTGTGAGAAAGTGACAACACCATTAGTTACCTTCCTTGCCAGATTGCGCCGAGGCCTGACGGTGTTTTGTCGGCAATCAGTGATGGTGATGGGCACCAATATCGGATATAATCGATCGCGACGCACCGGGGAGTATCCGTTAACGCCGTGAGGCTATTTGCTCATTTCTCGTGTGTGACTTCCGTGGTTGCTCTGGTCCGTAATTTGCGACGATATGCCCTGAACACGAATCTGGTTCACGGCGTCTTTGTAGTGAGAGGTGCAATATTTCTATGCCGTTTTATCGCGCAACGCAGGTCATTTTTAGATATTTGCAGTATTTTTGCGGCGTGTGCGTGCGCTAATAGCGGCGGTACATTGTTGGCGCATTTGGTTATCCAGTCGCGTGGCACGGTGATGGTATGGGGATTTGTAGGAAAATATTGCATCTCCGTATGTATATTGTAGTAACCTTGAGCAGGTGCTAGGATGTGCGTGTCGATGAATGTGGGAGCGCGGACGCTCATAGGCCCACTCGCCTGATATGTCGTGTTCGTAGCACAGGCATTTCTTTCAAATCGGCAACGGGCACAGCGGAGGAGAGTGCATTTTGTTCGTACCAAGGGTGCGTAGGGATACTCATCAATCAAATATCCTCTTGCATCAATGCATCAATCAAATATCCGGCATTATAATTTATTTCAATCGTGCGAACAGTGTGTACAAGTATTACGGTTGAATTGTACCACGCAGGGATATTCGAGTACCTACGTTTTGTGGCGATACCACTGTTCGTTTCATATGACGGCATTACTCTGTTGATTTAACCGTTATTTATGCGTTGCGGGACCATCGGGTGCATATGTCATCGGAATACAACGTAGGACACTCACATGACTTGTATAAAAGAATATTGGCGCCGGAGAATCGTCGGTGGAGAGGTCAACTCATGAAGCGAATCGGCAGATGGAGGCATCCACGTCCTATGGCACTGTCACGCGCCGCGGAGCAGGTCACTTCGGGCCGGGATCCATCCTGGAACAGATGTCCCATTCGAGTAAGAGAGATTATAAGTTAAGACTGTTCATTTTGATGGTTTCATTTAATTTGCAAAAATATCCACATCATTGAAATAAATGCATCGCAAGGATCAAAATTAAACGTACTTAAATCGTAGCTCACCTATACGTCTGCTTCCCGTAGGTTATCTGAAACCCCACGTCGTTGGCAAGGGCGAACAAAATTGTTTTACCATTGCTGAAGCATAGCCATTCGTGCGTCGTAAAGCACTGAGTCTGAAGTTACCGAGGGTTACTAAATTTGAAGGCAAAAATGATCGTGCTTAACCATATATGGTATTAGCAACGTCCATGGTTTTATTTCAACGATTGTCACTGCTAGTTTTCCTGTTACACGTTTCTAAAAAGCGTTGAAAAAGTCTTATGGACGACACCGTTCCTTTTTCCGACACATGTAATTGCTTTCTTAATATATTCGTAGACTACTTGCTCTGTGCTACATAATTGTCCAATATATCTACATTTTACGGGCTACAATGCTATAAAAACGGAGTTAGTTTTCGTAATTCAATTTAGCTGTGCATAATTATTAATTATAAGCGAATTTTATTGGCGTGATTAGGTGGAAACGCTTCGAAACATGCCCAAAATAATCAGATTGAATAAAAATCGACTCTTAGTGATCATGACTAGCCTGTAATTAATTTTGCGTTTAAGTCAAATCGTCTCAACAGAAAAAAAAATGAGGTGACCTGCGTATCATTTTTGCGCATATTGGATTTGGGATTCAACGCTCAACCACCATGCCGAGCACGATGTGCAAGTGTATCCCCCAGCCATTACCGGTTCCGGGTGGCCGGTTTCACACGTGCCACATTGTCCACAATCTCCGCTCAGTGAACCCGTTTTACTCACATCATTTCACGCTCTGATTTCCGCTCGATCCGTATCGCAGGTGTTCTCGCTCCGTGGTGGAAATGTTCCTGTCGCCGCCAGTTGACACAGTTGGTGTCACCGGTCGGGCGCTGCGCGTGTTCGCCAAGCGATCACCAGTGATTATCGGCCACTTGCCAGCCGACCATCTGTGAGGTCACAGAGGCGCACCAACGGGCACCAGCTGGGGGACCAACATCGGCAGAGGCCCGAGCGTTCGGTCCTATCGACGGCTCTTGCCAATGCCAGATGCCAATGCTGTTTATCTCTCTGATAAATACTAGTTATGCAGAAGCTTATTCCTTTGATAACTGTGATTTTCTTCATCTTGAAAAGGCTCCATCCGTTCATCGATTTGTTTTATGCTTGCTTTTATCTTACCGATGGGTAATCACGACTGCAAATCAACGAGTAACTAACGCCACTGGCTTGCATATATCAGCACTTGATCGATTTGCCTAACTACGAAAGTAATATCACATATCAGTGCCTACCCTATAAGTAAATACAGTTGGAAGCGTTTTAATTTTTGTTAAGAGGAGACAAACTCACAAGAGAAGTAGAGATCGCCTGTGTGTACCGAACTATTTTCGCTGGTGACGTCCCTGCGTCTTATACGGTAACGCACTTGCTGGCAAGTTTAAAACAATGCATTTTTTCGTCGCCTTAGCAAGGGTTTTTACGCTGCAAGCCGATGACACGATAGCAACCGACATATTAGGTACTATTAGCTTTCACACCACTAGCAACTGCCACGTGTCTTAAGATTTTCGAAGAATCGCCAAGTCATTGAGAAGGTCTTAAAGGGTCAAACCGGAAGAATGTCAACAAAAGTCGCTAAATGCTTAGACATACGAGCGTGTATATTCTCCGTCGAATGAGCTGCAGCGCCAATGGCCTGCTTCGCGATTCTAAATCCCTTCTGTTCTATAGGACCTGTAATGTTTAAGTGGACTGATCTCTATGTTGTGGACAGGTGTTTTAACATTCACTTCATTTTGCATAAAACGACTCCTGAGTGATACGTTCTAATGGCACAGAAGTCTATTTATTTGTGTTTAGATTTACGGTCGTTCAAGTTTAGTGAATATTGCCCAACGACTTTTTGAATAATACCTAACAAGGTCCTATGAAAGGAAGCAGTGGCGCGGGAACCGGGGGGGCTAGGGGGGCTGAGCCCCTCCAACTTTTCGGCTGGGGGGCTCGTAATGTATTTGAGCCCCCCCCCCCCCCCAGCTGGAGGAATCGATATCGGAAATCTACCAACACAATTTCATAGATTCATAGGCGCGGGAACCGGGGGAGAGGGCAGTGGGGGAAGCTTGCCCTCACAACTCTGGGGCCGTGGGGGCGGTGCCTCACAACTTTTCATGAGGCCAGGAACCGTTGGGGCAGCTTGTCCTCCCCAAATTAGGGGTTGTGAGTCACAAAGGAAGAAAGCATGTGAGTGAAAAATCTACCTATTTTACTGACTCGGCAACTCATTTGGCAGCTTAAAACCTTTATTCCAGGTTGCCAAAACGGTAGTTTCTTCAGCATATTTACGTCTGGACAACGAGTTGCGTTGGAGAGGCCGGAAATAGTGGCGATTTCAGGACCGCAATAATGGACCGTCATTGGAGTGATTCTTTTTTTAAACGTGCACGGTTTTTAGCCGAAATTTAGTTCTTACTACAAAATATTTTGTAATTGGATTTTGGCCGAGAATGAATACCATCAGGGCTTATTTTTTACTGTCACTGTATTTTGTCCAGAAGCATATAGTGCTGTTTTATTGCAGTTTTTGCGCGTTTGTTACAAAATATGAAGCGAACCTGCAAAAAAGTTCCAAGTAACGTTGATGTATATCGCAAAATATCATATTGACCTCAAGTTCATCCGTTCCTTCCATGATTGACTAGACAGTTTAACACATTTCAATTTTATCTTGGATCAATCAGAGGTGTCCTTGTTATCAGTGCCAACTGCCAGAGGTTAACTTGAAGGGAAGCTATGATAATTGCTCTTGTCCATGTCCCTCCACTCACACTAAGAAGAAGTTATTACATATTTTGGTTTGTGTATTCCAAGAGGAGAGAGAAGTGGGAACTATTTTCTTTGCGGCTTCATGTCGAATTGAAGATGGATCATTAAATTTTCAAGGCGTTGATTAACCAGGGATTTAGTCTTTCTCGTACATAAGCAGTGGCTAAGAAGAAAAAGTTAATCATACCTTGTCCTGAAGTTCAGTCATCTTACTTCAACTCAAACTTTGCAGCAAGATCCCCAAGGACAGATGATATATTGTATACCCATCCTGTAAATCAAAGTTTTTTGTGCCTGCAAAGGCTTAAGTTATTTGTTGTGTGCTCGGAGTGAGGCTATGGGCGTTTTGTTGAATGTTTATGCGGAAATTGAATATACCTAACTGTGACCCTGTGATTGTTTGTATATTTACTACAGTCAAACAGCATATTCAAATAATTTACTCACCTAGCTCATCTCATAGCTGTACCCCGCAGGATTTGTACTTATTGATGTCTCGAGCAGGAACAAAGCACTAAACTAGCTTAGTTATCATTTCCCACATTTTTCTGAGCGTCAAACATGGCATACAGCAGTGCAGAGCAGCTTCAGAGAAGAAACACTTAAAATGCACAGACTCGCACCAGCCACCCAATGAGCCAGTTCCTCATTTGGCTGCTGTTACCCTGGATGTGGTTTGGCAAGGTGAGCTAACTGTTGTCAAGTTGAAGGTTAGGAGGTAAGATTGAGTTAGGGTGAGTACCTAGTACCTGTAACTGGGTGCTAATGCTATGGTCTTGGGTAAGTTGCAAATAAGTGTGATGATTGAGGTTAGGTCAGGTTAGTCAGGTATGAATTGATCAGGTCACATTTTTATGGACACTTGGCAAATTAGAAAAAACTAGCATGACCTAATCTTAGCTAACCCAACTATGCCTACATAACTACTAAACTACTGAGCACCTACCGAAATTGTGCCTACATCTCATACCAAGTCAAAATAAAGTTCCTTTCTGGAAGATCCCTCAGTCCCTCAGTACTTTTTATCCCAGCCCTGTGAAAACCTAATACTTCTAAGTTCTGAGTCCCTTCTGGCCATCCACAGAAAGAAATGCTGACAGCTTTGCTTGTGTATATTAGACCAATAATCACCATCACGAATGACTGAACACATGACATGATCACATCGTTGCATGGATTTTCACATTGACAATTTTACTTAAATCCTTTTTTCAAGAAATGCAAAGTAATGATGAACATCAAATTAAACATTAAGCTGATTTAGTGATCCAAGCTTTCTTCTCCAGTAGCAATAGAATGATCGCATGTTTCATTTGCCAGACACTGAGTACCTAATGCACATCACCATCTGCATATGCAAAGTAAAGCTGCCTGGGTTCGTTCATTCTAGAATTTTTCACTTGATAGTTAGCACTCATTGATCTTGCTGCTGTAAGTTATATTTCAATATTCATACCAATACATCAATACGCGTTCATCAGCCAACATTTACTGGCTTCATACTGCGCGTGCTCTTCAGTATTGATCTCCTGCAATACCTATTATAGCTTGTTTTCGGCCAATAAGCTCTTTTAATTTTACTTTTTTTCTTGCTGATAAGTGAGCCAGATCAACTTGCGTTTATCAACCAACATTTCCTAGCTTCAACCTGATATTACTCAGGACTCAGGACTCTTCAGTCTCCTGTACCTATACTTCAACTTGGGATTGTTTTCAGTCAACATGCTTCTTTAATATGACATAATTCAGTCACAAGGGATTCAAAACTTCCAACAAAACGACATACTAGAGTTCGAAAACCACCAGATAAACTTGAAAAATGCCTTGGAACGGAGCAGAACGGAGCCAAGTGGTGCTGCTCCATTTGTTTGTTTACAATAATTGTAGTGCTGATGTATTGTTTTAGGACTCTAGCGGTCGGCTTATAAAAAATGAAACATTTTTACAAAATCTGTATGGCAATTAATATTTTTCTGAAAGAACTAAAATATTCAAGACCCAAACACTATGAAATACAGGAATCGGAACGAAAAAGTAACCCAAAAATCCAGCCTAATAACCGACTCCTAAAACTGCGGCAAAATCAGCACTTTTCCCCGCAACTCGTTGTCCAGACGTAAATATGCGTTTCTTCACTCGCGTATATATCTTTCCCGAGCGAAAAAAGCAAACATTCCAGTTTTTTGGCGCTTTTGTTTCAATTGTGGTGGTTCTGTTCGAAGTCCCATACAGATGGTGTTTGCGCAAAATTTCTAACGGAAAATCGCCTACTATTTAGTGTCGACAGCTGCATATTAAGTTTTTGAACACGCCTCCATCACTGCTTGTTTATTGGCTGTCTGTGGTATTGGGCTGTGTTGCTGGCTGTATATACCGTGTGTTGCTGGGTGATTGTGATAATATTTTCATGATAAACCTTTTTATTCAGCGGTAGAGAATTCTGAAAATCCCAGGAGGTGCTGCAAACCCCTAATTATCCACCCGCCCCTGTTTTTTATTTTAAGTTCCATCCAGTACCAGTAGGTATGAGTGTTTATGGCAATGGAAGGTAGGTGAAACATTTCATTATTGTAATTTTAATCTTTTGAGACCTGAATTTCAACATTCTCTTGAGAGCCTGAGAGCATTCATGCCAAGGTTTCTGAGTCTGTTTCATGATAAAGAGACAATATTTATAATGGAGTCAACTTGTGGGTCAAGTCAGCAGAACTTGATAAATGAGTATGACATCACCTCTACACCTGTCGCCTCCTGTATTGTAGTGATGGCAGGTTCAATGCTGAGTCTCAGAATAATAGCCAGCGAGCGTATACTGTTGTTTTGTATTTCTATGCCCGATCGTCCCTTATGTGTAATGTCTTGCATTTCTAAATATTGAACTGTAATGAATGAGACGCTGTAATGAGGTACTGTAATGAAAAGACTGCCTCAGACTGGTCACTGCCAGGTTCTATTTAACCAAATATGACTGCATGTCTGCTACAGAATGAAACACTGACAAACACTGACACTGACATCAGGCACTGACAAAGTGAATGCACAAGAACGATAAGGACTTCTGGACTTCAGAGCAAGAGATACACCCTACGCTCAGGAACGCCGCTGTCACCACATATAGCATACAGCACCCGGTCGTGCCCATCATTAGCCTACAAGCCCCACCAGACGCTAACCGGCCATGATTTTACCGCCCTCTACGAAAAGCAATAATCTCACTTTGCAGGCGACCTCTACAACGATAGAGGAATCGACAACTGGCAATCCGGCCTGATCGCGTCTCTCCGGTCTTACCACTTTGGCTATGCAGTGGTGGTAAACGGTAATGGGCTTCCGCGATTACCATAAGCTCCAGGGAGGTGCCATCCCCACACCTCCCCTGCCGTCCCCTGCATCGCCATCGTTCATCACAAATGGCTATAATTAGGATCTGAATGCCAAAATTCATCGGTAGGAAGTTGCTTTCAAGCACTGTCCAGCTCTCAAATGGGCGATAGCCACAACGCCCCCTGCAGTCGCACCAGTCTTAAAATTGATAGATCCACTCTACTGACAGGCACGGTGTATATTCAACCCAAAATGCACATAAATATCACAACAAAACAACCCCTATTCCCTGCGTGACCATGTGAGTAGCACTCCCCGCTAGCTGCGCTTCAGTTTATCCCCGACCCGCTCCCTGACCGCCTGGAGGAGGCGGGGCTCGCTGTACACCGCCGCGGCCACCACGGCGGCCCCACAGAGCGCGCCCACAGCCACATGGGCGGCGGCGGAGCTGGGGTACAGCCAGCTCTCGGAGCCGGCTGCCAGCAGGCCGGCGGTCACCAGCGCGGCAGCCACGGCGGGCGGAGACCGAGCAGCGGCGGCACGGACACCGCCGGCTCCAGCGGCAGACCGGCCACGAACCGGTAACTGGCGACACACGGGGCGGGGACAGGGTGAGAGAGGTACGGGACACTGTATCGGGCATCAGCGACACACCGGGTGGGGACAGGGTGAAAGGGGTACGGGACACTGCATCAAGCGCCAGCAACACACTGGACGGGGCGAGCGGGCAGCAGCAGCAGAAAATGGGACGAAGACATGATGGTTGAGAGTGGCACGGGACACTGTATCGGGAACCAGCAGCATACGGGGAGGGGACGGGATGAGAATTGAGAGGGCTACAGGACACTATTGGGGACAGCAGACATTCGTATCAGTCGATGGACGGGTGAAGTAACGAGATCCAAGTATATCGAGATCGGCGAATAAAGCGTGATATTGACTATCCATGACAGATTGGATAATGATGTAAATAATTAGACCAATTAGGACAAATCAAATCTATTCAAAAACACAAAAACTCACCAAACGTATATCCTGGTCAGCATATTGACGCAGTTGGCGAGGATAAATCCAACCCCGCCGAATAGCCTAGTAAAGATCCCTGTCGAGATGACGAATATCACAGATAGCAGCACCATCTTCCGGTTATACCTGAAACACCGGAAAACGTCACAACACCTGTCAAAGCGCCCGATAGTAACGTTCCTAGCTTCACTTTATCGACACGACTGGCCGGCCTTTCCACTTCGCCTTTAGCCGCAAAAGGCAGTCTAACAACAAAAACCAACATGAGAACGTCATTTCCTAATCCGCTCAGCCTCTACCGACACTCCTTACTAAGCCACCGACCATTTCCCGACTGCTTTCCATAAACCCTCCACGGCACTTACCCATTGATCTGTTCCTGGCGCATCACCGCGAACGTGTAGCACTCCAGCACTCCGTTCACCGCCAGTAGGAGCACGTAGGCGCACTGGGCGCGCAGCAGACTGACGGCCGGACCGGCGGTCAGCAGGGCGCCTCCGTACAGCCGCAGCAGCAGGTGGGAGTAGCTCCAGCCGAACGTGACGGCAATCAGACCGAGCAGGCTTATGGCGCGCAGCAGGTCGTGCAGAACCCGGCCCGCCGCGGCAGACACCGGCTGCAGGGAGAGGAGGTAGGGTCAGACTCATAGCGCGGAGTAGGTCGTGTAGCACCCGGCCCGCCACCGCAGACACCGGCTGGAGGGGGAGTGAGCTGTCAGGCACCGGCTGGAGGAGAGGTGCCAAACTGTCCCCTTCCAGTGACTGGCGAGAAGGGGAGAGATGGCCAGAAGGATAGAAGCTGGGCAACAAAACAAACCGAATGACAAAAAAGACACCAAGATGAAGATCACAACGACTGGCAGTAAGGACTTATAGCGGAGATGAAGAGTAGCTACGAGTATTATTGGCTAATAGCAGAGTGTGTGCTTACAGCTTTTTCGGCGCCTCACCGGGCATCGACACACTGTGGTCAACGTTACTGATATTTTCACCAAATGCCACTACTCCTCAGTAAAAAAAAAAAAACTAACATCAAACACCTCCTACCACACAATCAGCCACGTTGCCACCTACCTTTCCCCGTTCCACTGTGCGCGAGAAGTAGACGTAGGCGTTCTCCTCGACTGGCTGAAAGAGGAATCGGGCCGCCAGGCTGACCAGGTTGGCCACCACGTCGTACAGGCCCTGCTCGGAGAAGTCGAGCAGGTGGAAGGCGGTCATCAGGTAGCGCTCGCCCTCCGTCAGCAACTGCTTCAGCAGGCCTTGTTTGAAGAAGCTCCAGGTGAGGGCCAGCTGGTCACGGTCCAGCGCCGGCTGACGGGGAGGGGAAGAGAGGTATTACTGTTCAGTGAAGAGAGATGGCAGCAAGGGTCACATCGCCACCGTCGCGACAGGAAATGTTAGAGGCAGACGCGGTTGCTGGGAAAACGTGGCAGCACAACTTTGGCTCTATTTCTGAGGATACTCGATCCAGCGCTGCCGTGAGCTGTCTGTAACACAGGTAGGTCTTAATACCGTTTGACTGCAATCTAAGAGGCCTTAGACCTAAAGTTCTAGCTAAATGAAACGAAGAATGCCGCATGCGACGACTTGGCCAAAAGAAACCACTATGACCGCGAAAACGCTTGACTACATTTGAAACCCCGCCCCTTTACAAATAGTTCACTGGCCTCACCTGTCCCGGCACCAGTCTGGGTCCCAGCTCACTCGCCGACTTCACCGGTAGACAGTTATCCGGTGAGCGGACGTGCCAGAGCAGGGTGCCGTAATACATGACCACGAGGCGAGCGGAGCTGACCGCGTGGCCCACACAGTAGGCCCAGATGGCGTGGGACGGGTACAGGGCGATCAGCCAGGCTTTGAGCGCCACCCGACTGCACAGACTGACCATGTCGGCTACCACCTTGGGAGAGAGGGAGAGCGGGTGGGTGAGAGAGTGGTGAGAGGAGATGGGGAGGGGCGAGAAGACGATTAGAGAGTCAGAGATAATCCACATATGCCAGCAAGGTAGGGAGAATACAGTACTTCAACGCGGTGTGAACGATCGACGATCCGCAAACGACTGTCACAGCAGGCGATTTGAGCTTCGGATATAATTTCACTGATATAGCAGAGTCATCGGGGAACCGACGCGCCTCAAATATTTTCCCCTGACACCCTGTTCCTCTCCTCTGCGTCACCCCACCGCCGTCATTCACCTTCAATTTGACAAAGAGCATGGCCTGCGCCAGGATGACCAGCGGCTGGGCGGCCGTCTCCAGTACGACCATGGCCGCGGTGACCCACACGCCCAGACGGTACTCTGAGGTGACCTCAGGCGCCGGCCGGCTGAGCGCGTGCAGCCAGAGGCCGGCCAGCGCCGCTGACACGGGCACGCTAACAGGGGAGCGGGGCGTCAGTCAGAGGCAATTACAACACTGCTCTTTTGTAATACACTCAATTCACTGGCAATAAAACATTACATACTTATGGAAAAAAGTAAAGGGTGCATACCTGACACTGATGATGCCCAGGACATCAGATGTAATATACCGGAGAATGACTGCATTTGTGATGAATGTGAACAGTACACTCGGTAGGTTATCTGAAAGACATTTGATAGGTATAGCTTCAGCATCAATATGTGCAACACAGACCATGCTATTCTGGGCCCTGTTTCACCGGTGATAGCAGCACGCTGCTATCACACGTGTCAAATTGGGTTTCCATGGAAACATCAGCAAACCATGACGCCGTCAATCTGTGTGATGTCATCAAATATTGCTGCCAACAGCTTCACGGCCGTACGATCAAACACATCGCATTCAACGAAACAGCAACTCTGTTCCAAACACAGCTCACGGATTACATGAAACATCATTAGTGTGACCTCATCACATTACGTCAGCTCGCGCAATTTGATAGAAGCGTGCTGCTATCAACGGTGAAACAGGGCCCTGGTCTCTGCAGCATATAGGTACTTCATTGGTGGAAAATCCCAGGGGGTGCTACAAACCCCTAAATATCCACCCCTGTTTTTTATTTTAAGTTCCATCCAGTACCAGTATGAGTGTTTATGGCTTGGAAGGTAGGTGAAACATTTCATTATTGCAATTTTAATCTTTTGAGACCTGAATTTCAACATTCTCTTGAGAGCCTGAGAGCATTCATGCCAAGGTTTCTGAGTCTGTTTCATGATAAAGAGACAGTATTTATAATGGAGTCAACTTGTGGGTCTCTACCGCTGAATAAAAGGGTTAATCATCAAAATATTTTCACAATCACCCAGCAACACACGGTATATACAGCAACACAGCCCTATACCACAGATCACCAGACAGCCAATAAACAAGCAGTGATGGAGGCGTGTTCAAAAAGTTAATATGTAGCTGTCGACACTAAATAGTCGGTGATTTTCCGTTAGAAATTTTGCGCAAACACCATCTGTATGGGCCTTCGAACAGAAACACCACATTTGAAACAAAAGCGCCAAAAAACTGGAATGTTTGTTTTTTTTCGCTCGGGAAAGATATATACGCTCTTCACTCAGCTGAGACGGAATACCTCACTTTTTATGCAAATATTTTCTTCTTTTTTTTCGTTGAAAAGGCCAAGGTCTGAAAAATAAGTGGCCTAAAACCGATGAGAAAGCTAGATTTGGGGGTACCCTAGGTTGATATCTATGATGGTTCAGCCCCCCCCCCCAGTCTGGAAGAAGTTCCCGCGCCACTGAAGTGAAAGGAAGACCATAAGGGCTACTGAATATTGGTACCAGACCGAATTCGGCAGAGGGGAAGAAGGAGTGCGCATCCGTTTTAGTGTAACAAGTAGTGGCACGGGCTGTGACTGACAACTCAAGCGACAAAATAGTGTAACTAAGCAGCAAACATTATCTTGACAAAAGGAGCTTCCTGAAGAGAAAGCCACGCCACGACCTTTTCTAGAATGACAAAAATCAAATCAAAGTGAAAGAAGTAGAACGTGGAACGGGCATGGTGTTCACATGTCCTATTGCGGAATATCCACTAACATCCAACTTGCATCGCAATTGTTTTTCTTTACGTATCGGACTAGATAAAGTGTTGAAACCTGTAAAGCAAGGCCTCAAGACGAGGAGAGATTGATACAGAGATTGCATACATTGACACAAATAAGGAATAGCGACTATAAGGCTCTGTCTAACCGATCAATCAAAGAAAAAAATATTGGGAATAATGTGTACGTGTTGATTTGATCTTCTAAAATAACGCGTTTTCCCGACGCTGGAGCCATAGCGTACTATAAAACGCTTACTTTCCGACCGCATCTTTATTTGATGTTTATTATAAAGCACCATGGGTATCAAATCAAAGGCAAAAGCAAGAGTGAAGGAGCTCAAAAAAGTAAAATCCAAGTTGAAAGAGGGCGCAGCAGCAATTGCTGGGATTGAAACAAAAGACGACGAAGAATCAATAGCAGAAAGAAAAGAAGATAAGGCAGAAGGCGAACTAGGGAAGTTGGTGAAAAAGGGAAACGGCGTTCCTAAGGTAAACAGTCGGGAGCTAATAATTAGACAGAGCTAGCTTTTATTTTAGTTATATACATAACTGCTTTAGTTAATTTGGTCAAGCATGGTCAAGCATGATGCAAATACGGTTCATCGAACCGTCATGTCTATTGCTGATGCACGTTCAAATGCCAGCTTGAAGTGGGATATAACAGAGCATTATAACCAATATTAAATCAACGGCATACTCCCAGCGAACCCCAGTCGGTAGCCGTCTGCTGACTCAGAGTCAGATCATATTCATCTACCTCCAACTATCCCAGAACTCATGTCGTCCGTCGCCGACTGTCCCGCTGCCGACAGCTGATGATGAGCGAGCCAGGCCGTCAGGCGTTCTGGTTCCTGATCATGCTGATCTCGCTGGTGTCGTGCCAGGCCGGCCTGGCCTTCAGCTTCCTGGGTGCCACACTGCGTCCGGCGCTGGACAACCACCACGTCCTGCTCGACCACTTCGGACAGAACCAGGCCATCCTCAATGTCGGCAAAGCCGGTGAATACTCGCGTCGCCGTATGTAGCGCACTTCGGGCGCTAGTGGGCTACGGTGGTTGCACTCTGATTAAAAACTGTGCAAAATTTCTCACGGCTCCCAGGTTTGCAGCGGAGGTCTGGGAAGCTGGCTACTATTTGATGCCATTTAGCTGGCTCAACTCAACTGCCACCACAGTGTTATAAGGCTATAGGTCATGTGAACCATAGTCTACAAACGTTGAGATATTAAATGAAATTGTTTTGAGTGCTGATCCTACTGGACGACAAGATACACATACAATACACTTATTTTTTAGAGCATTAAACACTAAGCAACCAAACAAACCCAACGTTGAGATATTAACCCGCGCCCCACTGGGGTCTGCGTATAACACGCCCTACTGGGGGGGGGGGGCTATTCATAGCCCCCCCTCCTAACTCCAAAACTACTGGGCCGATCGTCAAAATTCAAACAGCGTCTGATAGCCCCGGAAAAACTGTCGAGCGAAACCTAATTTTATTGACCTTGAGGTCACCGATGACGTCACAAGTCAGGTCAAAGTAAAAATTATTAGCATTTTGGCTTCTTCACGTTTTGGGCTCTGGCCGCCGTCTTACAAGTCAGAACAGGCTCATTTTTGGTTCACACACTCGTGAACAGATGCTCTAGATACTCTGAGGGTACCAAACTTGTACTTTGATTTTCAGGTCAAGGTCAGGTCATCACAGGTCACGAAAATATTATATCATCCGTCGGTCACGTGACACATGTTTTATGGTCCATTTAGGCCAAACATTTCGAATTTGATGTCGTCTGTGTCATTCGAGGTCATTTTGAGTCAAATTTAGCTTAGGTCAGGTCACTTTCAGGTCAAAAAAGGTCAAATTTTGAAGTTAAAATTTTTCAACAAAAAAGGTGTCTATTGGATGCAGTTTGAGCTCAGGAACACGATAGTGCTATTTATAGTGACGTACGATGTCAAATTCGTGCTGAAAAATTGATTTGAAAAATTAATAATAGTTAATTTTTTGCAATAATGCGTATAACTTGACCATTTTTGAAGATATTTAGCTAAAACTTGCTAGAGTTAGTCATAATAATGCGTTCTATCACATATATTCCGGTTTTTTTCGAAAAGTCAAAATTTTTTTGAAAAAAATGTAAAAATATAAGTTTTGAATTTTATTATATGAAATTTTTGAAATTTCCAAAATTTTGAAAATCCGAGATAGCAGTTTGATAGCGCAGTCTATTCTGAGTCCTCTCATGCAAAGAAAATGGATCTAGCTTAAAAACTGAGCTCTTGGGAGCGATTGCCGTGGTTCAATGTTTTGCGTCGAAATCGGCCGAACATGACGTCACTCTGACGTCATTTCCGGCCGACCTATGGTAGGTACGAAGTTCAAATTTTGACACAAGGTGTCAAATTGATGCAGCCGAAGGTACTGAAAGTTTGGCGTCGATACGTCAAGCGGTTCGGAAGTTATTGCAGAAAAACGGGAGGGGGGGCTATAAATAGCCCCCCCCAGTGGGGCGCGGGTTAAATGAAATTATTTTGAGTGCTGATCCTACTGGACGACAAAACACACATACAATACACTTATTTTTTAGAGCATTAAACACTAAGCAACCAAACAAACCCATGCGCATTTCATTCGACAAATACAGGTTATAGGGTCATAAGCACCCTCACATTTTTCTTGAAATTGCTTTGTCACATCAAAGTTGAGCATCAAAGGCATGTAGAAGGTGTATTTGCGACCTGTGCAGGCAGCCTGATCGTGGTCGTGGGTCTGATGATGGTGAAGGGATCAGCGTTCCAACTGGTCGCCGCGCTCCTGGCTCGACAGAAGCGCAAATCACGCCGCCGGTGCGCCGTCAAATTTGCTTTTGGATGTGTCCTCTTTGAGGTTAGTCGCGAGTCGCATAACCGCAACCAAGGCAGTACCTATATACCTACCGCAACTGTATATACAGCGACTTATCGCAAGTGAAGCAATTGAACGAAATATGTACGCACATTTCAGCAATTTTTTGCAGTAAAAACTACCGTATTTTAATGCGATAAACGAGATAACGCAACTAATAATGCTCAGCTATGGGCCTACGAAGTGCCTACGCATTGTTTCGTGAGTTTTGACAGACGTCTACATGTCACCCGCAGCTGTTGGTAATCGTTTTTGTCTGCATAGTCGCCGCTCTGTTTTTCTTCTGGCTGCGTCAATTTCACGAGACGTACCGTGACACGCTGCCGCGGGCCCTCGTCAAGGGATACCTACAGAACACCACCATCACCGCCTATGTCAACTGGCTGCAGTACCGCTTCCAGTGCTGCGGAGTCACCGACTTCAAGGCAAGGAAAAAGACCGTTAGATGATAGTTGTTGAGTGCTCTCGCGTGGAACATCTTTTATGACAAAGGTATAATATTTGTTATGACCTTTTCCTCGAATTAAGAAATGTAAAAAGTCGAAAGTGATGTATTCTAATGGGTGAATTTTCGCCCACAGGGCATCGTCAGACAAGCAAAAATGACGACGCCATTTTTGCAAATGACGACGTCTATTTTGCTTGTCTGACGATGCCCTGTGGGCGAAAATTCACCCATTAGAATACACCACTTTCGACTTTTTACATTTCTTAATTCGAGGAAAAGGTCATAACAAATATTATACTCTATCATAATGAGACAGCTAATTAAATCATAGAAATAGATTACTGGTGCCTAATGAAAACAGATAAAATAGAGCATTCTTAAGATTTTTTTAAAGACTGTAAAGCTCCTTACATTACTCACCTCCGATTTATGTAAGCGTTTGCTCAATGTCATGTTCTGGAACATGATGATTGATGAAGACTTCAAATTGTCAGTTGTGAGCAAATTAATTGCGCTTTTTATGTAAACCACACGCTCAGCCCACGACGTTTTTTTTTTTTTTAAACGGCTGTTCAGGTTACGAACATAGCCTTCTGAATATTGTATGCAGTTGTAATTCGGGCGTTCCAAGCTATGTACCATGCGGTACAGTCTAACTTCAGGCGTTACCAGCCTCAGTACTGCGGCACAGTCTATCAGGGCGTATTTTAACATGTTAACTGGGTCGGCAATTGCCGACCCAGTCACGGAGAATGCCGACCCAGTGACAGACGTTTGCCGACCCAGTTGCCGCCCCCTCTAGGATGCAGCACGCACATGCAGGCTAGGTGCCGTCATTCATAGTGAGGCTGCTGCCCTCCGAAATGATAATGCCGCCTCTTAAAGTGAAGCAGCCGTCTATAGAAAGTGATGATCCCGCAACTCAATGTGACAGTGCCGCCCCTAAATCTGTTAGTAGCCCCACTCAATGTACCTAATGGTGCCGCCCTTCTAAGCATCTGTGGAGCCCCGCAATGTGATGATACCGCCCCTCAAGAAGATAATGCCGCCCCTTTCAGTATCAGTGGCGCCCCTCAATGTGATGGTGCCGCCCTCAAAATTCCGGTGGCGCCCCTGAATGTGATGGTGCTGCCCGCCAACGAGTCGGTGGCGCCCCTCAAAATGATGCTGCCGCCCCTTAAAGTGTTGGCGCCGCCCCTTATAGTGTCAGTGACGCCTTTCGAAGTGTCGGAGGAACCCACCAATATAATGGTGCCGCCCCTCTAGGTATCCACATAGCCCCTCATTGTGATGGAGCCGCCCCTCAAGCAGACGATGCCGCCCCTCAAGAAGATGATGCCGCCCCTGAATGTGATGGTGCTGCCCGCCAACGAGTCGGTGGCGCGCCTCAAAATGATGCTGCCGCCCCTTAAAATGTTAGTGCCGCCCCTCATAGTGTCAGTGACGCTCTTCGGAGTGTCAGAGGAACCCACCAATATAATGGTGCCGCCCCTCTAGGTATCCACATCGCCCCTCATTGTGATGGAGCTGCCCCTCAAGCAGATGATGCCGCCCCTCAAGAAGATGATGCCGCCCCTTTCAGCACCGGTGGCGCCCCTCAATGTGATGGTGCCTCCCTCAAAGTGCCAGTGACGCCCCTAAATGTGATGGTGTCTCCTGTCAACGAGTCGGTGGCGGCCTTCAAAATGATGCTGCCGCCCCTAAAAGTGCTGGTGCCGCCCCTTACAGTGTCAGTGGCGCCCTTCAAAGTTTTGGAGGAACTCATCAATACAATGTTGCCGCCCTCTAACTTTCTGTAGCGTCCTTCCATATACATAATGGTGCCGCTTCTCAAACCATCCGTGGCGCCCCTCAAAGTGATGGTGCCGCCCCTTACAGTGTCGGTGGTGTCTCCTCAAAAGTCAAGGTGCCGCCTCTCAAAGAAATGCTGGTGTCCCTCGAAGTGTCGGAGGCGCTCCTCAATGTCATGTTGCCGCCCCTCAAACCTTCCGTAACACCCCTCAACGTCATGGTGCCGCCCCCCCCCCCCCAATGTGCTCACGGCGCCCTTAAATGTCATAGAAGCGCCGGTCAAAGTGATGACTGTGCTCCTGGCAGTGTCGGTGGCGCCTCTTATAGTGTTGGTGGCGCCCGAACATTATCGGTGGTGCCCCTCAAAGTGATGATGTCACCCTCAAACAAACGGTGGCGCCCTCCGAAGCATCGGAGTCCCTAAATATCATACCTATTGCCGCCCATTAACGATCTGTAGCGCCCCTCCATATGATGGAGCCTCCCCTTTAAGTATCCGCGGCGGTCCTTAAAGTTGCAGTGCCGCCCCTTACAATGGGGTGGCCATAGGCGGTCCCAGGGGGGCCACGGGGGCCATACCATGGCCCCCCTTTGGTGCTGAAAGGTGGAGCCATACTATCTTTTGGCCCGCACCTTTTCAGATCGAACAAAAGTCCTACAAAAACTTTTTGTATGTTTCATTTTCTTGTTTAGTGAAAGGTCTTTCTTGCACCAGCAAAGGAAGTAAATTTCACTCATGAGTGGGCTCAGTTTCACATTCTGTCAATTTGGCGGTCAGTGTCGCTGGCACCGGTTCACAAGTATGGCCGGATGTGAGATATAGGTATTCTAACTTATGTGGAATATCGGGTTGGGTTAACTTGAGGCTCTCATAGGCACAGCATTGGCTGGCAGAGATCCTCCTGCCAAATGAGCGTGGTTCTACGACACTAAAGTATGACCTCATGGGTTGGTGCTGTGCAACTCAGAAGCCCGGTGTATGCCGGCTTGGTTCCTTAAGGATTAGCGTGGGATCTCCGGGGCCTGCGTATTAGAGATTGCATGAACTAGTATGTGATCTCAGAGGCCTGTGTACACAGTACACAGTGGCGGTCGGAGGGGGGGGGGGGGAGGCATCAGGGCCATCCCCTAAGGCCAAATAAGGGGGCATCATATCATTTTGCCCCCCTCCCAAACAGCCGTTGGGCCCCCATGAGCGTATGGGGCCCTGGCCGTTATCCGATTGTGACGAGGCTCAAGAAACCCACGCCCAGCTGTTACCTAATAGCTCCCACACCGGTCTTTGAGCGTCCTACACTGAACTCTGAGGGCCCTTCAGTGGCGGTCAAGCGCCCACACTGACCGCTAAGAGCCCAGATCGACCTCTGATGGCCCTCCACTGGCCTTTGAGGGCCCCTAAACCGGCGTCTGAGGGCCTCACACCGGTCTCTGGTGGCCTTATTTCTGTCTCTGGGGTCCCAAAGCTAACCTTAAGCGCCTATGAGGGCCCGCACTGGTTGTTGAAGACCCGATGCCGGCCTCTAAGGGCCCGTACCGGCCTCTGATGGCCCATCTTGGCCTTTGAGGGCCCTTTGCTGGCCTCTGGGTCCAACGCCGGCCCATGCCGGTCTTTTAGGACCTTACGCTGACCTCTGAGGGCCCCATGTCGGCCTTTGTGTCATGGCCTTTGCAGGCCCTGTACTAGTCTCTGAGGGCCCTAAACTGGTCTCTAATTGAAAACATCAGGGATGGACTTCTGAAGTTCTGAGAACGCACGCAAACTCCTGCAGAGCCTAACGTGTCCCGATGGTTCCGAGCAGATTCCCTCATATTTCGGCGCCGGGGCCCCATGAGCCGGCGTGGGTCCTTGGCTGACAGAGACCGATGAAGTCTCCAGGGCCCAGGGACAGTCTTTTTGGCAGTTGAGGATTAGGCAGGTTGAGTGAGCCCCAAAAGAGTCGTTGCAAAGCCCCGCAGGAGTCTGCGCGCGGCCCCCAATGCCAAATTTGAAAGCCAGGAACCTGTGGGGGGTCTCTAGGGGTCGGTGTACCTACTCTCTCCCGCAGCCACACAACTATGTCATGGGTAAATGCCATAGTCTAAAAATGCTCTCTTGGTTTTATATGCTGCTCCGATCTGTCACCACGGTGCGGCGGCCCGACCGGTGAGCACACCTTGGGACGGTAAATGGAAGTGGTTATTTCGCTTAAACTGAGTTCAAAAATTGTACGCAAGAATGAGATGGATGTAGCCTAAGAAATGCCAACTGCGCGGCACTTTGTGGCGTCGACTTTGCTACACACGTAAAAACTTAGCCGATCACCCCCCCCCCCCCGGTCGACGGATAAATGTTATGTTCCGCGGGTTTGACTTTGCCCCCCCCCCTTTAGCTAACGGCTGCGACCGCCAGTGGGGGTGGCGTCCTCAAAATAAAAGTGATGTTGCCCCCCCCCCCCCGAGTAATGTTGGCGTCTCTTCTAAGTATCGGAGGCGCTCCTCATTGTCATTTTGCCCCACATCACTGCGCACATGGCGCCCTTCAATGACATGGTGCCACCCCCAACGCTCAAAGAGATAACTGCGCTTCTCACAGTGTCGGTGGTGCCCCTCAAAGTGGTTTAAGTGCCCTAAAGAAGTTGGTGGCGCGCCTCAAAATGATGCTGTCGTCCCTTAGCATATCTGCAGCGCCTCCAAAATGATAGTGCCTTCCCTTAACCGGCGCCGGGCTGAGGTTTGAACCCCCCTCCCGACCCCTATAACTTGGCTACTGGGCCATGTAGCGACACGTGGTAAGCGGCATTCGAAAGAGTGTCAAAAACTACTTGGGTTAGTTGGTTAACCGTACTTTGGTTAGGTCAAGTCAAATGTCAAATATCAGGTGACCAGAGGTCATCAAAGGTGATATGTGGGTGAAATGTTGTCTGTTTCAACATTTATTGACAAACTGGCGCATAACTCGGGGAAGAATAGAACTACAGCACCGCGAAAAAAGCGCATTCGATTGCTCTTCAACGTTCCTATAAAGTCCTCAGACTTGACCTAACATCAACGGCTTAACCTCCAGAGCACAACTAGTTTAACCCGTGCCGGGCCGGGGAGGGTTGGAGTGGACAGTGGACCCCCTCCGCCCCTCTACTGAGCTGTTTTAATGAAGAACCTTTTTACTGTAATAATTATTGACTCACGAAAGTTATGACATTGTTTTTTCAGTACTGTGCTCCTCTCGTCGAGATGCATCGAATGAACTATAATTTGACATTCAAATGTCATTTGGGAAATTTGAGCTCAGGTCCAGGTCATGACCTGACTGGTAAAGGTCACGTTGCATATCAGTCGATTTGTATCGTCAAACTGAAATCATCTAAGGTGTTTTCATCGCTCAGGCATGTCGCATGTCTCTATCAGAAGTTATTGAAAAAACTGCTGGAGGCCTTCCATGACCTGACATGACCTCAAGGACATAACGAGGGGTCGTGGGTGGCAATTTTCCTATTAAGTGTTTCATTTTTAATTGTTGTATGATGTTTAAATTCGTTAACTTTGACATTTGTCTACCTATAAAAAGAGGCATACATGCCCTGATTTTCTCCCATTTCCTTATACCTAATGGAAGGGTCGCAAAATTTTCCTTACCTGTGGTCAAAGACATAGCAATTTCGAGACTTACATTTTATATATACAGTTACACACTGTTTGTCTTATCAATCGCTGAAGTTATAAAGGGATCGTTCAGTCGGTGTATCTATGGTGAGCATTTGCCTGTTCCGTAGCTCAGTTGGTAGAGCACCGGACTCCCCGCATTGTCTTCGCTTGCGTTTTGTCCGCCGGCCGATCCGGAGAGAAAGTTACCGAGTGAAGGTCATTCAAATTTCAAAAACTCAATGAAAATGTCACTGGGGTCACGAAAATATTTGAGTAGGTATGTATACCATTCATTAACTTGGGGGGGGATGAACGTATCGTTACAAATCAATACGCTGTTCATTACGCGAGTAACTAATGAATAAAAAATGTATAACTTCATCCTTACTCCACCCGCTCTCCCTCTCCATAAAAAGAGAGTTAATTGTAATGCATTTTATTTAGATGCAGAAAAATAGAGGCGTCAAAGGATATGGCCGAATATCAGCGACCCTTGCTGTGTAAGCAATGGGGCTTGCAATGGGGTATGACAAGTGGGGGTAATGGCCCCGTCCAGCGCCCATAAAGTGGGCACCACTCGTGCGACCTGCCGACCACTGTTTTAGAGCCATAAAACACCGTGAATGTTTTAAGCTTGACGATACGGATCGACTGGTATGCAACATGTTTTATTTATGGTGAGGTCATGAACTTGACCTCAGGTAAAATTTTTAAATTAATTTTTCGTAAAGTCAAATTATAGTTCATTTGTCGCATTATGACACGAGAAATACTAGTTATATCCCGGAAAAATAGACGTAATACCGCTGAGCTTAGGTAGGTTGAATCTGAAATCATTACTTAGAAAGAGTTATACAAGAACCGTCGAACGTGTCTTTTTGTCATTAAATATCAGTAGGTATGGCGCCCCCCTCAGATGCCAAGTGCCGCCCCTATGAGTGCAAAATGCCGCCCCTAAATGTGATTGCCGACCCAGTGAAAATCCCTTAAAATACGCCCTGCAGTCTATCGTCAGGCGTCTCCCACAGTAGTCATGCGGTACAGTCTAACTTCAGGCGTTTTTAACATAAGTATTGCGGCACAGTCTAACTTCAAGCGCTCCCAACCTCAGTCATGCGGCACAGTCTAACTTAAGGCGTTCCCAATATCAGTTATGCGGTGCAGTCTAAGGGTTCAGGCGTTCCAAGCATTAGTAGTGCGGCACAGTCTAACTTCTGACGTTTTAAACATCAGTATTGCGGTACAGTCTAACTTCAGGCGTTTCCACAACGATTCAGGGTTTGCGGGCAATATTGCACTGAGAGCTCAGTTAACAAGGTAACATCAGTAATGCGGCACAGTCTTACTTCAGACGTTTCCACAACAATTCAAGGTTTGCGTGCAATAGGTTTCACTGAGGGCTTGTCATGGCAATCTAGGCTCTTATATCATAATAAGTATGAAAAGTGCATGACAGCAGAGCTGATGTTTACAAAACATAATTTAATTTTTGTAGGCGGCTCGTCTATCCCGGCTGGACGGACTTAAGGCCGGACTACCGACCCGGACCCGGCCCTGCCACATGGCGGGACCCGCTTTTATTTACACGTTGGGCTCACGTGCGTTTTGCACTGGTCAGCCGGGTACAGTCACGCGAGTAGCCTGCCATCGCCGTCCACGTGGTTCACAGCGCCGAATCACGTGCTCACCGCCTGATTTAAGTGCTTTAAGTTTAATTAGCAGTCAGTTACGGTCAGAGGACAACCAAATACGCATCATTTTTACATCATCGTCAATACATCGCCAAAAACTCAATGCTGTATAGCATATATGAAGATAGCTGTATGCACGTATAAATCACACCCTAAATTTGAGAGCATAAATTCTGAAGTAATTATACACTCATCCTGGCATCCTTCTTTATATGTGTTGTGCAAAATATACCTATGCAGAGACTCATTTACCTACGGCAGTCCGTACCTTACCTCTCGTATGGATCTGATATTGAGTTGTTGCACCTCCGCAGGACTGGTTTATCGCCGACTGGCAACCCCGGAAGTGGCTGGCCAACCGCTATCCCACCGTGCTCTACTATCGTGACACTTACTACGCCACCGGCAAAAAGGTATACCTACGCACAGCAAAAAAGGTATAGGCCCGGACTACTGCACGACAGCGCTGCGGAGAATGTGGCATATTCTGGTGATGGATCGAACACAAGGTAGTCGCTAAAAGTATTTTGATTATCTTTGAACCAGTGTGCTTAGCCACAAGTGGTAAAACCTCACCTTGAATATATAATTCGCAAACGTAATAGCAAACACTTCGTAACGGGAGGCTGAAGTGTTTCGCTCAACATGACAACTTAACCCTCGCCGGACCTATTGGTTTTCTACATACGCGCCGGCCGAGGGGGGGGGGGGGCGGGTACGACCCCCCTCGCCGTTTCGCCCCTGGTGGAGCTAGCGCGTCGCGGAAAAAACGAGCGTGTGCGCCGTTACGAGACGCAGAGATTGGTACCCGATTTTAAGGTCCTAGGTCAACCGGTGACCTCTGAGGTCAGGTCAAGTGCCCCAAGGTACGGTTCAGTTTTTGGTGAATAACTTCGCAAAAAACGGCCGCAGAGCGCCGATTTTGGCAGCATCGTGTTTGTCTCGCTCAGGTGCGTCGAATGATATACTTTTTGTCCGGGTCAGGTCAACTTGGGGTGTTGACCTCAGGTCAAGGTCAGGTCAGCACCCCCAGGTCACGAAGCTGGTCGAAAGAGGTCATGTCGCATATCATTCGATTCGGCAGGTCTTCCTGAGTCCATTGGTGGCTTTCCCGACTCGCTAGCTCAATTTGATCAAGAGTTATTGACGAAAAACTAATATGACCTTGATGACGTCATAAATGACGTCACGCAAGGTCAACATTGCAAAAGTGACGCATCTAACCTTGCAAAGAGTGCATCAAATCACGATTATGTGTGCTTGAGATAGTTGGAGATCGTTCCCGGCGCCAGAATAGCAGTTTTCATTTTTCCCCATTGACTTATAATGGTGAGGTCACGAAAATGACCTGACCTCATATGACCTTTAGGAAAAATCCGAGATATAAAAGTTGTGGGACTCATAATGGATACTAGATCCTGCAAGTTTCATTTCCCTGTGACATCTCCTCTGGCAGTGAGAGCGTTGCGAAGTTGCGACATCTGAAGACCGTGCAGAGGTTCACTTATGACGTCATAGGTCAGTGACCTGACCTGACCTGACCCAAAAATGCGGTTGGTGTCAAAAGATCCGGCTTAGATCAAAGGTCAGGTATGCCAAGTTTCAGCTCTCTATCGCCAGCGTGTTCGGAGCTATCGCAAAAAAACCCTATGGGGGGGGGGGCGGCACCCGCCCCCCCCCTCGGCCGGCGAGGGTTAACCCTCGCATGTGTGCGGCGTTTGCCAGCTTCTAATGTGTAGGGGGGGGGGGGGTCGGTTGGACCCCCCCTTGCCGTTTGGCCCCTGATGGAGCTAGAGCTTCGCGGAAAAACGAGCGTGTTGCCCGTGACGAGAGGAAGCCGATGATACCCAATTTTAAGGTCCTAGGTCATTGGTTGACCTTCCAGGTCAGGTCAATGACCCAAAGTCGGGAAAATCGGGACCTGTTAGAAAGTCGTAAAGTGTGGCTGCTAAGGGTTTTTTCGGGGTGCTGATCACGAATATCGTGTTAGTTTTGATCACAGATGATGTCTTTAAGCATTTAGACCAGGTCGGGTCAGGTCAGGTCAGGTCAACCTGTAGGCGTCGTGACGGGTATTAGTAGTACGTGTCAACCGCCTCTGACAGCTTCGTAACATGTTACGAAGGCACCAAAACTACTTCGTAAATGTTCAAATGTTTGCTAAATTCGAATTCAGCTCCAAAAACTAGCCTAGAAACATGTACAGCTCGAAAAAGTGAACCGAGGTCACCCGAGGTCACCAAAGGTCAATGACCTGACCTGACCTTCAGGTGACCTTGACACCCACCCTAATGCATGGAAGCAACATCAAATCACATGTTTGAACGTTTGAAACCACGAAAAGCTTGCAAACGCGCGGCTAATGCGAGCCGACATACGCAGAATCGCGATTCCGGCCAAACATGGTCTCGGAAAAGAGGTCACAGCCAGGTCAAAGGTCATTTGGGTCAGGGTCATGAAATTTTCAGGGTAGGTGTAAAATTGATCAATGTGAGGGTACTGAAAGTTTCGTCGCGATCGGCCGCTTTTTACGCGAGTTATTCGCGAAAAACCATGGGGGGGGGTCCATCCGACCCCCCCCCCCCCCCTACACATGCGAGGGTTAAATAGCAGTCGGCGAAATAAGTGTCGCTGAAACGAAGTTTTCGCTCACAATGATACCGCTACTTTTGATGATCGCTTAAATTGATATAATGGCTGAATTGCCAATTGCTGAAAACAGTTCGCTCCAATGACGTTCGCTCAAATGACACTCGCTAAAGTCGTTCGCACCGGTTCAAATTCGTAGAAAAGAGTAAGTAGTCTACAAATATATTAAAGAAGCAATTAGAAATCAAGCGGACCGGTTACGTCTTGTAGTGTCGTATGAACTGACGCTGGGCCGACGCGGCCGGCAGCCGGCGTCGAGCCGGCCGCGTGGGGAGGCCGGCGGCCGACCTGCCCCGCGGCGGTCACGTGGGCAAGGTGACGCCGACTGGCCGTGGCCCGGCCGGGGGAGAGCTGGTGGAGCGCCGGTCAGCGACGGACGCTCTTGCGTGCAGGTCGAAATGTGCAACTGCATTATCATGAGTTAAGTCTCTATCCTGTGTTTATGTGAACAATATATAGCACGTCTATAAAATACCTCGTCGTTTAAAAAAAGGAAACTCCAGCGTTTTTGAAAAAGCGCTGAAAAAGTCTTTTGTAGACGACAAAACCGGTCCGGTTGATTTGTAATTGCTTCTTTAATATATTTGTAGACCACTTGCTCTTTACTACATACTTGTCCATTTTAATATGCCTAAGCACAGCTCAGAAACATGACCCTGATTGTGAATGTCAGTCTATTATAACGCATTCACTTCGTATGTGGGTCTGCTGGTCCTCGTCCGTATTTTTTAGGCAAACAGATGCCTTTTGACGACGTTCGTTATAGATTGAGGTAGACCGGTAGGTATCAAAAATTAAGAAACTGAATTGCTCGTGACTGCCAGGTCGAGCGGTATCCGGATTGGAGGGACATGTCGCTTATGTCCAACTACGAGAAGTCGTGGGAAACCAGACTGACTTACCTTCAGGACCGTGTCAAGAAACTGGTAGGTCGCATTTATATTTTATATCATAGCGATGTCGATTGTCAAATTGTTATTACCATCTATGCTGGTATGGGGTATATACCTACGGTCACAGATAACAGTAGTACTAGTACTACTGTTACTGTTATCTGTGCTACGGTACTTAATCATCATAACTTCATGCATCCCCGAACACATAAAATGCATTTGCATTTTAATTATTTACAGTTTAAACGTATTTTAGACATCTAAGAACAGAAAAGCATGCATGTCAAAATGAAGGTTATGGAGCAGGCACCCTACCCTTTAGTCACCACTCAGCGTCAGCACGCAAACAACATGTCTTGATGGACAGCATATTCGCTATCACCGATCACGGAATGCGATGTGTGTTGTTGCTTGTTTTAGAAACAAGGGCCCGCTGCATGCTGCGCACAACATCCGAGCGCTGCTTGACGGGTAGATGACGGTCCCATCGCTCTACGATAGGTCGGTGACGGCCTCATCGACGAGTACGTGGCGACGACGTCGTTCGCGGAGGTACCGTTCAGTTGCTGTCGCCCGGACGCCGCGTCCACCTGGTGTGTGCGGCAGTATCTCGTCTTCAAGCTGTACGCCTACGACTTCAAGACCAACTCCACAATATTCAAACGGGGCTGTCCCAAACAGGTTAGCCAAAGCCTTACAGTTCTCGATTCATTCGTCGATTGTAGAATCAGTGTCGGTTCTTGCACATAATCTGAGTAGATAGCAAGTAGGTATAGCCTACACCGACTAATCAAAACAGAGCACTGATTCAGCTTAGTTTAGTATGCCTAACCATGCGCATTTAAATGTTTATAGTTTTGGGAGATGATGAACACCGCTGCTTTTGCAATGCTTCAATGTCAATTTCGTACTATTACTCCATTTGAGCTATCCTAGCAGTATTTTGTCAGCGAGTGTAAATCAGTTGTAAGCCACGAGTCCAACGTAAGTCCGCGCCGTCCGCTGCCGTTTCGTTGCCGGCCAGGTGGAGGCGTTCCTGAACGGCCGCCTCTCTGGCGTGGGTGTGGCGCTGCTGGTGCTGATGGGGGTGCGCGTGCTGAACCTGCTGATGCTCCGGCTGGTGCAGACGTCCACCTCTAATGCGCTGCTGGCCCGCCGCCACCTCTCCGAGGCGCACGGATGGCTCTTCACCACGCGACGCGCTAGGGTCAGTCAGAGTAGCGTGATACTCACAGTCAATGCACCGCTAACTGGCCGGAAGTACCTAATGCAAAAACTACCTCTCCGGTTCTTCACCTGACTCAATTATTGTCGTCACCTTCCTCAGGCCACCGGCTCTTCGGACGAGGAGCGTCACCTTCTGGCGGACGAAATCATCTCCGACCTGACCCCGTCTGACGAGGACTCACAGGAGGACGAGGACGGGGTCACGTCGGAGACCAGCGACGGAGACGGGGAGAGCGGGTCCGCCGCCTCCGGCACCACTGAGCCCTCAGACGGAGACGGGACGACCGAGACGACTGGAGAGGGGACCAGCGAGACGACCGCAGACGGCCCGACGGAGACGACCGGAGACGGCCAGACGGAGACGACAGCAGATGGAGAGACGACAGACGATCTCACAGAGATCACCACACTGCTGGCGCCGTCTGATGTGTCGTAATGAAGTAGTGATGATCTTATGTGTCGTAATGATCTAATGAGATCTATATGAAAAATCCAAAGCTTATGAGTGTCAGCGCTAGCGGTTACTGTCGTAGACACTATATTTAGTAGAAATCGTGGCGCTCATGGTCCCGAGCTTGCCCTTCGTCCTGACACATGGAAGTGCCTACGCACGCCGTCCTGTAAAATGCATTTACTCGGGTGTTGGCACCGCTGTGCGGGTCGATTCTGGGACGGCGTGTGGCGATCGATACCAGCTCGCCGTACAGTGTTATACTTTTATAACATGTCTTTCATTGTTGTCATTGCCGTTTTATTGTTGTTCTTTTGTCTTGTTTATTGTTGCCGTTATTATTGCCGTTGTGACTGTTGTCACTGTTGAATATCTTAGGTGGTTTGTAGCAGTGCTTATTAAAATATATTTATTATAAATTCATATATTGGCTATTGCATATGTATTTGGCTTATAATTACCAGGCATTACCGATTCAACGCAGCTATTCATAATCATTTCCAGAGCCCAACGCTCGAAAGCAAAAGATAGTTCTACAACCACACATGAACCTATGCTTAGTAGACTAGGTCTATGTGTGTTCCGATGTGTCACGGATTAGTTACTTTTACATGTGCACACATTCAGGATTTGCTGTCATCTCGAAAACGGCTGGTCGCTACTCGCTGGACCGATAATCATTTGGATTTCATTTATCACGATCAAAACAAGCCGGCTAGATGACAACCTCTACAAGTCAATTATTCAGCCTTTAAAATGTGCATATACAACTGAAGAAAGTAAAATCTTGTACTGTAAAGTATTTTTTATTATACACACAAGTAAAAATGCAGACTCTTGCAATTACTCTGAGAACGGGAACAGCAATAAATCATTGCCGGTAGCCGCTATAGTTTAGTTGCGGTGTCTTATTTCAAGCACATAATGAAACAGCCTCGTCATAATTGTAAATCCTATAAGAATTTACTCTTGTGTTCATTCAGTGAGTAAAGGAGCGAAAATGGAGTTATGCTCACCAATCAGCGATTTTAACTTACATAATTTGAGCACAGTGAGCGGCTGGTCTTCTTTTTGAACAGCTTTTTTTCCTTTCATAGTTGTCATTGGGTTGTCAATGTCATGCAATACCTATATGATATGCGAGAGTCGTACACTTATCAGAAAAGTCAATTAGGTCTTTGACAAATATAATATTTATATAAATCATATCATATGTGATCTAGATCGATTGTTAACAGCAAGAAGGTCCCACTGTAAGCCTACTTTGATATTGTTTGCATTGTGAGTAGACCTCAGATTTTGCTTCTATTTTTATTTCAGTAGGCGGAACTATGGTCAAGCGTACCTACCCATTTTCGGGAACGCATTTTCGTTCCCATGTTTGGGAACGATAAACCCAAATATGGGAACGCCATGTAGGCATTATTTAAAACAAGAAAAAGAACCGTTAAATGACGTCCAAAAAATATAAAACGATTGTGAACCGCCTGATAGTTGTCTCAATATTGTTGGGAAAGAGTTTGATATTGTAAGGCCCATCGTAGTTTCAAATCGTTCCCCTATTTCTAAAGCAGTCCATCACCCGGGCCGCGAGCCCAAATTTGGGAACGCTCTCGTACACTGGCGCTGCAAGCGTTCCTTATTATGGGAACGGCGTACCCAAAATTGGGAACGATTTCACCGACGCCTTTCAGGGGCTCTTTTCATTAACAAGCATCACGTCCAACGCCGCAAATTATTGTTAACGCAACAATCATCAGATGACCTTTCCGGCAAGACCGTTGCATGTTTCGCCCGGTCTTCTGCGCTTTTATTCCCGTCGATCTCGCAGCGGACACGCCCCCCTCTGCAGGATTACGTAATCCACAACGCTCAGCGATGTTCAACAAGGTCTTCCATACCTATATCCACCGTCCGCGCCGAGGGTGGAGACATGTCAAGCACCTGTCTGCTAATCACCGAGAGTTGACGAGCACAAGAAGTATCCAAAAATGGGAACGCTGAATATGTTACACCCTCAAAACACCTAGTCCCAATGAAAATCTAGTTTTTTCCTTTCTTAATGGGTGTAAGTGGCAAAAGGCCTGGTAGGATGGGCACGAGGAATGATCGACATCAGCATAAAAATTATAAATAAGTCACACAGAGCGACCTATATCAGAGAAATTCCTCCCAAACGATCATGCTTAGAAACGCCGAAGACAAAAACCACGCTCATAACGCTGCTTATAAAACAACGCTAAACAGCTAGCATCCAAATAAAATATGTCTTTCAGGGCTGATAAAATACAGCTGAATGATTTTAAACCACTGAAACTGAGTTTACAACAGTAGTTCGGTAAAATCACTGACGTTCCACGCGGTCGATCGCCCCGACACCAAAAGTCAACAATATTACCTCTGGACTGTCCGCGTGTTCGCTTGCATATGTCAGCATCTGGTGTCGCTAGAATGAAACTTCATAACCAGGCGAAAATTATTATACTTGACCTCAAACTGTAAAAAATGCTTCATTTTCCTTAAAATTGCATGTTAAATGTCGTATAACCCATATTTCCACCATTCTGTCATTTTTAAAAAATCATTAAAAATATCATTCCACGGTCAATTTCCTTGTTCCACGGTCAGATTAAAGATAACTTTATGGAGATTTAGTAGATACTTAAATCAGCGTGCACTTTTTTGAGACGTGATGCACTTTTGAGTTTTAGTGGGCGAACGGCCGAAAAATTGTCTTCCGTTCTCATAAATGGGAACGCCCGTTCCCATATTTGGGAACTCCGTTCCCAAAAATGGGAACGTTCCTATATTTGGGTACTCATGACCATAGTTCCGCCTACTGATTTCATCCGTTTAATTGCATTGGCATTGACTTTTATTCCATTTATTTGATTTTAGGTTTGATTGTATTTGTAACTTTGGTCAATTTAGGTAAGGTCAACTCAACTCACCTAGTAGGTTTCCCGCCTCAGCCATATGAATTCGACAGGTGGATGGAAGTGAAAGGGAAACCCATTTCGGATAGAGATGCGCCGGCTCAATACATTAGGTCAATATATTATACAGGTCAATATATAATACAATACAATAGGTCGTTTTATATTATCTGAGTCTGGTTGCTTTTTGCAGGATTTGGATGGTTGTGTTGTGTTGAGCTTCAGTGCCTGCCCAGTGCCCTGGGGCCTGGGCCCAATCTTTTAATCACTATGGAAATGATTTTGGAGTACCGTAAAATGGGGTGTTAAGGGACAGTGGGGTGTTAAAGGAAATAGTCCACTTTTAACATGGGATTTTGAACTGGAATAGCAGTTTCGTAGCTTGAGCTGAGACTAGCACAAATCAGGAGCTTTTACGGCTCAACGATCACCCTAGACGAAGATATTCCATTTCTCGTTCCGAAAAGAGTGCCTTGCAGAGGAATGTGTGCCTTGCACAGGAATGCAGCCACGTCATCGTCAGCCAATCAGCATGCTGCTTACAGCTAATGCAGCATGCGTAGGTTTGAACTACGCAATATGATTGGTCAACGCGTAACAAGCTTCCGCGTCAATCATTATTTTACATAGAATATAGTTCGTCCTATATTAAAATATAGAAAGTAATTGTTTTTACAAAAAGGTTTTATTTTATTTTCTGATCATTTTGAGCATAAAAAATCGTAAATCCATAGCAAAATACTAATTTCAGGAAAGTGAACTGTTTCCTTTAAGGGACAGTTGCATGGGAAAAACTTTGAGTCATATTAACTTCCTAATTGGAGAAGGTTCAATAAAAACTTCAGTGTGGTAGTTGACACTGTTTTGCTCTTGACCATAGGACAAAATGGTATGGTTTTTCATGCAAGTGATTTGGTTCAAAAATGGATTTGAAAACCATGCTACATTTTCACAAAATTGAAACATCTCCAAAACTCTGTGTGTACCACATAAACGAGTGGGTGTACAGGGAAAATGAATGCATAGGTGTATTGTCACATGTATTGCACATGTTTCCTGAAAAATTTGTGCAAATCCACACATTCATTCATCATCCTCTTCCTCTTTTCCGGATACATGCATATTTGGGGTGCTAAGGCACAGGGAAGAAAAAATAAAAAATAATATCTTAATATAATTTCCTCAAGTTTTCTTTCAGTAGGCATGGAAAACACCAAATTCCACATAAAATGCTGGCAAGTTCATGCTTTTATCTCTAACACATCTTAAGTCATGTAACAAAACATCTCAACACTCTTTTACAATGATGGGTCAATGGAGACTGATGTAGGTAAATGTGATGTCATCATAAAAAGACTAAAACAAAGAGGGCAACATAATGACAAGTGACTAGCTTCAACATGGGTTTTTATTGATGACAGAAGATTACTTTTTGGTTCTGTTTAACTCATAATGAGCACATTTTCCACAAGCGTAAACTGCATTACACGTAATTTAACACCCCGTTTTACGGTATTGGCATAAGTGCAGCTGCAGAAAGATGAAAAGGCTATTTTATTTAAAATGATTGAAAATGTTTTTTACCCACTGCAGTCCATTGTAATGCATATATTGACATTCCATTAATCTTAACAGCCATTGTGCAAGCATAATGTGTATTATAATAACTTATTATGAGTGAGTACATAGGCATAGGAATGGGGGGGGGGGTCATACTCATGACCCCCACTTTTCAGCCATTTTTTAAGTAAAATATTTATTTTTGATATAAATTCAAAACTAAGAGCAGGAAGTTGTTCAGCAAGGTGAGATGGGCATAAAACTGCAAAGAAATTTTCTTCATAGGGGTATTGGGGCTCCCACAAAGTGACATTGAAGTTTTTCTCCCCCCACACTTTTTGTGAGGCTCCTATGCCCATTCAGCTATGTAGATAATGTATGAAGACTCGCCATGACATGGATTTAGGATTATGTGGTTTCTACGTCATTGCAAAAGTGATGTATGAGTGAGTATAAAGTCAGGCTTCTCATTAAAATGGAAAAATCTCAGTATGAGCAGTAGGTACCTAGTCCCATCCCAGCGGCTAGCCTGTACCTAATGCAGTGTCCCAAATTTTGCCAGTTTGGGTGGGAAGTGACATGCAAATCAAAATAATTTTCCACTCTCACCTCCAATTTTCAGTGCAATTTTTCGCTCACTATTTTACCAATAAAGAGCATCTGCGTGTACCTTTTTTCTCCCTCCATATTCGATTCGCCTATCTTATAAATTAGCTCACACATCCTCAGAAATTCACAAATAAATTGTTGATCCCTGTTTCCGCTCCGTTTCTGTGCCATTCTGACGGAGAAGTGTCCACTTTCAGCCCTCTTTGTAGTGACGAATATTCCCCTCAGACACCCAAGCCAAAATATAATTTTGGGACACTGTAATGCTTCAGTTCTAAGAGGCTTAACCCTCGCCCGTATTGGTGTTTTTCCAGCCGCGAACGTATAAGGGGGGGGGGGGTCCGTTGGACCCCCCTTGCCGTTTCGCTCCTGATCGAGCTAGAGCTTCGCGGAAAAAAACAAGCGTGCTGCCCGTGACGAGAGGAAGCCGATGATACCTAATTTTAAGGTCCTAGGTCATTGGTTGACCTTGCAGGTCAGGTCAATGACCCAAAAGTCGGAAAATCGGGACCTGTTAGAACGTCGTAAAGTGTGGCTGCTATGGGGTTTTCGGGGCGCTGATCACGAATATCATGTTAGTTTTGATCACAGATGATGTCTTTATGCATTTAGTCTAGGTCGGGTCAGGTCAGGTCAGGTCAACCAGTAGGGGTCCTGCCGGGTATTCCTAGTAGGTGTCAACCGCCTCTGACAGTTTCGTAACATGTTACGAAGGCACCAAAACTTCTTCGTAAATGTTCATATGGTTGCTAAATTCGAATTCAGCTCCAAAAACTGGCCTAGAAACATGTAAAACTCGAAAAAGTGAACCGAGGTCACCAAAGGTCAATGACCTGACCTGACCTTCAGGTGACCTTGACACCCACCCTAATGCATGGGGGCAACATCATATCACATGTTTGAACGCTTGAAACCACGAAAAGACTGCAAACGCGCGGCTAATGCGAGCCGACATACGCCGAATCGCGATTCCGGCCAAACATGGTCTCGAAAAGTAAGTCACAGGTCAAAGGTCATTGGGGTCAGGGTCATGAAATTTTCAGGGTATGTGTAAAATTGATTTACGCGAGGGTACTGAAAGTTTCGTCGCGATCGGCCGGTTTTTACGTGAGTTATTCGCGAAAAACCATGGGGGGGGGGGTCCGTTCGACCCCCCTATACGGGCGAGGGTTAAAACCTGCTGATGATCTTTTATAACCTAACATGACCTTTTTAGTGCCTGCTGGGCATCAGCTTCACCCTCTCCATTGCATATGAGTGGAATGGCTATGTTTCTATAAATATTTTGTGGTTTGATGTGTTTGTTCAAATTAGCAGGCATTTGTACTTTTCCCCTTTCCTTACTATGGTGAAGTCACAAAATACTGACTTCAAGTCACAGATATTGATATGAAAAAATCTGAGAGATAGAAGTTGTTCGTATTGATAATTGATATCATCATGCAGTTCACTGAGTTTCAAAGTTTTACAAGATAAGCTGTAGGAGTAAGAAAATCCCAAAGTTTTTAGAGACATTGCTTCTTAATTTGACTTGGTGACCTGACCCTAGGTGACCTATTTTTTAGACAGTATTTCTTAACTTGACCTGGTGACCTGGGGTCAACAATTTTACACCATATAAAGTTAATGTATGCATTGCTTAGCTATGCCTTGTTTTGCTGCGCCATGGTTTTATTTACCATGCCTAAAAAAGCAAAAACCAGGAGTACCCGACCCCCAACCCCCAACCCGCCAACCGGCATAAAGTTAAGTGGTAATAGGTGAGACAATATTTGTTTTACTACAGGTGATGTTGTGTTTTCCATCTCTCACTGTCTCAGCATGTTTGACTGTGATGCCTGTCTCCACAGCCACGGCGGCAGTGATGTCACTGCGCACATCTGTCGAGCTCGGTGACCCGGCGGACATGTGTCTGAAGCGCGAGCCGCCGCTGTCGCCGCCGGCCCAGCCGCCGTTCTCTCGCTGCTCGTCGACCGGCTCTCTGACGGCCGCCGGCTCGTGCCACTCGGCGCCCGCCTCTGATGATGAGGACAGCGACAGTCGCGCGCACACCCAGACATACAAGGAGAGGCGCCGAGAGGCGCACACCTTCGCCGAGCAGAAGCGGCGCGACGCCATCAAGAAGGGTTACGACATGCTACAGGAGCTGGTCCCCACATGTCACGCGCAGGAGGGCGCCGCGGGCACGCCCTACAAGATGAGCAAGGCCGCCGTGCTGCAGAAGTCGATCGAGTACACGCAGTACCTGCTCCAGCAGAAGCGCCGGCAGGAGGAGGAGCTGGCCAGCCTGCGGAAGGAGGTGGTGGCGCTGCAGATCCTCAAGGCTAACTACGACCAGGTGGTGAAGGCGCACCAGGCGCGGCCGGGCCCGCAGGACGCCCAGGTCTCGGACGAGGTCAAGTTCCAGGTGTTCCGCGCAGTCATTGACAGCCTCTTCCAGTCGTTCGAGGCCAGTGTGTCCACCAACAGCTTCGCCGAGCTCTCCGGCTCGATGATCGCCTGGATGGAGGAGGATGTCAAACCGCAGGTGCTGCGCGACACCTGCGTCCGCGTGCTCAGACAGATCAAGCCGAACCTCTAGCGGCCAGTGTGCCTTGGCGGTAAGCAGCATAACGCGTGAGTACCGCTGGTGCGTCTGCTGTTGTATTCTCAGTTTTAGTGGGAGGCTGTTTGAATCATGGATAAGCCATGCGAGTGGGTAGTTAGCTGTGGTATATCGTGTGCACCATGATACGGGTGCGAGCAGAGGTGCTGCCCTCGGCCCGGGAGGCCGGGCACCGCAGCGCCCTCTGCCCTTCCTTCACGAACCCGGTACGTGCCAGGAAATGTTATCGCACTCGTGTGTGCGGCACCTGTTTCAGCCGTCGATGATTTAAATGTGGTCTGAGGCACCGCTCAATGTAGCACCTGTGTGAGCTCCATACACTAAGCAGTAAGGTTTGTGCGGTAGGCTATAAAAGCAGCTCAGGTTTGTGCAATAGATCACTGCCTCCCTCTCTGTAAAAGTGCATATACGAAGCTCGCTCATCCTGCAGTCCACAAGGTTAGCAATGACCAAAGTGGATGAAGTCAGTGTAAACAGGACTTTACTGTCCCAAATGTTTTAAATTTCCAAAGCACCGAATTTCTAACGTGCGTAATAAGTTTTTACGTTCACCCGGAATTAAACGAAACCCGTTATACATAGGACATCAGACGAGCTTTGGCTCAGCTTTTCAAGACGCTACAGCTCGTATGTTTAGATAATCAAGTTAACATTATGACCTGTCTGAGGAATAGAGGCTATTTTTGATCTTATGCAGGGTCCCAGAGATCGCACATAACTAATTAGAAGTGTACGCTTTAGTCAGTGACGAAAAGTAGCTGCAAAGTATGACTGTTGAGTAACAATCACAGCTTTTCGATTGTGGGTTTGTGTACCTGAACAATGGGTGGACACTTGTTATCAACAAAATTAAGTTTTTCCTTTGCTTGGCATAGGTCAGCGATTTTTTATATTGGCTGTTTTCAGCAGTGCCTACAAATATGGCCATTATGAGGTTAACATTTCCTAATTATTTTCTAAATATAGGACTTATGCCTTATTTGGTAATGATTCGGAATCTATATCGACCTTATGTATTACGAGCGTCCTTTTTGGCTGTTATAACCATGGTGGCTATGCTGTTTATTCTCGGTCCAATGGCCAACCAGTAGCTCATAAAGTGCAGGAGTTGTTACCAGCTGAGGAGTGTGAGTGTATTTGTAATTCTGTTTGTCGAGTTTGTGCAATGGTACAGTGTTTTGTGAGTGGTGTGTATCAGGAAACTTCTTATTTTCTCCTCTTTTCTCGACAATTTCTCTGAATGAGTTTTTTTTTAATTACAGCACTAACGCTGCCTTATCTCGGCTAGGTGTTGCAGAGGTGTGTTGTATGAATTATTGTCCATTAGATGTACTGTGGTGGGTAAAAATATATGGCTATCCTCAGTTAGTTTCTTATGAATCGAATGGAACACATAACACTAATGCGGATGGATGAAGGGTCACTGAAACAAGTCGCGTACGGTTCTGATGCACTGCGTACGGGAACTCAATTATGGGGTCGGATCTATATACTGTATTGTATGTATTGGAGCTACCTTGGTTCCACGAGTATAGTGGTTACTGGTATCAAGGCTGCGCAGTCCGCGTGTATGGTTGAAAGCAAAAATCCATTACCCTTTCCAGCTACCCGAGGATTTTCAAAATCTGGTCACGCGCTTCAGAACTCGGCTGCACTGGCTGCACTGACCATAGTGTATTCCTTTTAGTCGGTCTACTCAGAAAACTAATCAAAGGTTCTACTTTACCTACGCATTACAATTCTTTGAGCGTTTGCATTCCGATATATCATCTCCAATGCCTCCACACCGCCATGGTGAGGGTAATCTCCGCACTGGGAGACCCGTGCCGCCGAGTCGGCGCCCTCTCAAAGTCGGAGTAACGCGGACAGCAGCGACCGTACGTCAGAGGCGTCTCATAATTCGGCTGACGCTCGGCTCCGAGGCGTGGGGCACGCTCTGGGAGCGATGACATATCTGTGTCGTTAAGTCTGAGCGACTGTGGCGCTCAGCGGCCGACCGTGCCGACTCAGAGCCACCGCGCCGACGCGACGATTGAGACGCCTCTGTGACCACCGCGCGCCGTGACTTCTAATAGCGGCCTGTTGCAACGCTGAGAGCTGGACTCACGTCAGGACTTATTTAAAGCTGAAAAAGCTTTTCAACCCGAGTCTGGACTTGAATACCTGATTTTACGATCTGTTGCTTGTCATTGGACTCCCATTATGTATATGCTCTCATCTGCCCCCACATTTCTTAGCTCACTCTGCCAATGCCGAGCTGTTCCCCTATATGTACTACCTGCCGTCCAAGTTCGACCTGCGTCGGTCCATGTTCGGTCGTCAGAGTACGCCGGGCCGTTCGATGTCACGTCGCTGATATCATCGGTCGGGGTTTACGGCGCTGTGCCTCGTCGATGTCATTGTGTCGCCACCGTCCCAGCGACAGTGGATCACGTGCCTCGGGCGGCGGGCATCCCGACGCCGCGGGGAGGCGCTCGGCAGGGGCTGAGAGGGGGGGGGGGGGAACATCTGGGGCCTGGGGGACAGTCACTGGCGAGCCGACTACGAATTGAGGAGAGCACGGGGTCATGTGACAGAGGGCAGCTGAACCTGGTTGAGGGAGTCGGATCTGAATCATGTTGAGACGATCTGAATTAAACTGAGGGGTCAGATCTTGTTTGGGAGTCGGATTATGCTGGTGAAAAGGAATCTTAATCAGGGTCTTTGGTAATATATGGGCTCAGGAACGGATAATATCTGACTGATAACCAGTTATTATTGATAAGAAAAGTACAGTGATGATTCCTCTAATGTATTATGTAGCCAAAGGATTTCCTTGTCAGTCTGAAAATGGCTTTCTCATTCCATAACTGGCTGGTCTCGTGAGCTGTGATCGATGCGGGGCTAATTTGAAACAGGAGTCAGCTAGACGCACGATCGTGCGTGACCTAAAAGGTATAATGACGTTCAGTTTGAATATGTCGGATCAGGATGGGAACGATACGTCAAGAGCTCTTTGTGGGTGCAAGCGACCTGAGAAGGCATTGTGCTAGAACAAAAAGGAGCGCACATAAAGAGCTGGTGACGCTGTCGTGTTGGCCAGATCAGCGTCTGATATTGCCGACGTACACGGCGCCTGCGATGATGAGCGGCGCTCAGTGCGATCACAATATTCCATCCGGCTGGGCGGGGCGCCCTGATGGAAGATGAGCAGCCCTGTTCTGGGCGCTGGTACCCTGCCGCGCCGGACACTGGAGCGGGGCGGCGGCCGACGCGGCGCACCGCTCTGTCGCGCTCTGTCGCGCGGTGTTTTATGGCGCCTCTCGGCCGGCTGACGCGCCACGTGCCGGCCACTGGTCCGCGGCACGGTCTCGCCCTCCGTCGGGCCGGCGGTCTGCAGGACACAGTGGCGGCACGCGCCGTTTTTACACGGTGCGCTGCCGTCGTGAGCGTCGCGCGTGTTTTTGGCAGGGCGCGCGCCGCTCTGATGGATCGCACTACTGCCGGTGCCGCCGCTCTCCGGGCCGGCCGCGATACTGCTGCTTCACCGGGATTAAAGGGGCGTGTGCCGGCTACTGGGATGGAGCGGCGTGCCGATCTAGGGTACCGCCACACGCACGGCGCCCAGGGCTGCCGCAGGAGACCGGCGCCGGTCAGCGCGGGTCGCTGCACAGGTGCGGTCCAAACGTCTCACTGCATCAGTAAACCTGGGCCAAAGGTCGGCTGAGCCGGCGCGACAGCTCACCGACCAACCAGCGGGGGACGGCCTAAATCAGAGCATTATCAGCGCCGCACCGGGCCCGGATGTGACTGAACTGACGGTGCATTCGGCCAATGGCTCGGCCCTGCAGAAGTGGTCCACCATTTGACTCAAAAGTTATCTGGTGTTTGGAGGGCTTCAGGTAAAAAAAAAAAAAAAAACGAGTCGGTGCAATCGCACAACTATGTAGTTGAAACATTATAGGGTGACCGGTTTTGCAAAAAGTTTCGAAAAGTTTTGCTCCCCAGGCCTAATCTAACGTATTTGGGGGTGCTGATCACGAATCCGGCGGAAAAAATATAAAATTCGATTTTTTTTTGACCGCCCCGGCTCTTTGAATATTTCCGGTTTTCTCCATTTTTGCATGTTTTTGAATAATATGATGAATGTAATGAAAATTTATTAACAATGTATCGCTAAATGCATGTACCAGTCGATTCGGCATACAGCGGCGTCGAAATCGGCACGCCGCCTGCTTCACCGGCCTCGCAGGAAAGCATAAGACTCGGAAGGTTTGCGTTAGTTACCCGATTCTCTCCATAGATGGCGCTGGCGTAGCCGCCCGCCGGCCGGTCGTTGCCGTGCCGTTCACAGCCCCGGCGGTCACTTGCGACCGTCGTGGTCGTTATGCTACGTCTATCAAAGCACGACAGAAATGTTCACTTCATTTTTATGTTACTTCAGACATATTTTAGACCTAATGTTGAATTGGATAAATGACTATCGTGAATTGGCGAAATAGTGGAGTGCGCTCGGGAGCCATTTACAATAGCGAGGAACGTAGGTGGATTGATCTGAGTAACATATGACACTGCGTTCACTGTTGATATGAAGTTTATTCACACTATGTAGTCGGGTGACATGACAACAAAGTGACTAACATACCTTGTGTACGACAGGCGACACATGGATGAAGCTAATGCTACTTTTTCATTTTGTTTCGGTAGGCCCGTTTGTTCAGAGCGTAGCCGTCCTGTCGGTCTGCGCCTGTTACAGCTGTGACTGATTCGGTGGTCAGCTTTACAGCCCTTTCGGTGGATTGGGTATGGCAGGGGACCCCCTTTTTAAGGGGAGTCTGTAGAAAGTCGCGCAACTCATCCTCGCTCATGTGTCGTACACAAGGGGGCTCAATGTCTCGGCCCTCGTCAACCGCTCGCTGCACGCAGGGGCGTAGGCAGGGGGGGGCCACTGGGCCATGGCCCCCCCCCCCCCTTTGGGCGCCGAAGGCGCCCTCCAATCGCAAATGCAATTGTGATATAATCGAATCGAAAAACAATCGCGACTGGAGGGCGCCCTCCAATCGTGAATGTGTTTACAGGGAAAATACGGATGGAGGGCGCCCTCGGAGGACGCCCATTCCAAATACGCCCTCCAAATACGGTTGGAGGGCTCCCTCGGGCGCCCTCCAACCACATTTGTAGGCTGTAGCTCTCTAAGCGTAACGGTGGTCGCCTATGTAAGCCGCTGTCCTGTAAATAAGCGCCCTCTCACCCGAAGGCGCCCTCCTGTAGGTCGCCACCCTGCTACACATTGCCGCCCTTCTGCTGATCGGCGTCCTCATAATTATTGGCGCTCTTCTACCTATTGCGCCCTCATGTGAAATTTTGAAGGCCGCCTTTCTCCCTTTTGGAACCCTCTTGTTCAGTGCCGCCCTCCTACCTATTGGTTCCCTAGTCCTTCCTGTTGAATGCTAATCGGGGCCCTTCTCCTATTGGCGCCCTCGTGTTGATCGCCGCCCTCCTAACCACTGGCACCCTCCTGTTGATCACCGCCCTCCTATCTACTGGCACCTTCCTGTTGACCAGCGCCCTCCGCACAGACGCCGTCCTGTTCGTGTCATCCTCTTGAGCAAAGGCGCCCTCCTCACCATTGCCACCCCCATTTTAATCGTCACCCTTCCGCTCATTGGCGACTTGCAGTTGATGACCGCCCTCCCACCTATTGGCGACCTCTTGTTGATCGCCACCCTCCTATTGGTGCTCTCCTGTTCCTCGCCACCCTCTTACCTGGTGGCGCCCTCCTGTTGATTGTTGATCGGGGCCCTCCTACCTATTGGTGCCCTCCTGTTGATCGCTGCCCTTCTATCCATTGGCGCCCTCCTGCTGCTCGCCAACTTCCTACCTATCGGTGCCCTACTGTCGAAACTCGGGATGTTGATCGGGGCTCTTCTACCTATTAGCGCCCTCCTGTGGATCGCAGCCCTTCTGCCTATTGGCAACATCCGTTGATCGCTGCCCTCCTATCATTTATTTACTCCTTTGGCATGTTCTTCAACTTAGTCGTTCTATTGCACATAGTTGATGTCTTGCCTGTGAAAACTGCCACAAATGAACGTGCATTCAGCACAATGAATGAAGTACCTATACCTACCAAAACTATCTACGCTCTACGATGCATAAAACACGTCTTTGGTCTTAACCCGCGCGGGGCTGGGGGGGTAAATTTTACCCCCCCTCGCGAATTTTTGCAATATCTCAAAAACGGCGGCGCGCAGCGCCGCCAAACTTTCAGTACCTTTTCCTACATCAATTTGACACGTTCCCTGAAAATTTGAGCGAAATCCGTCGGAAAATTTTTGAGAAATTGACGTTTTAGTGACGTCATGTTCGCCATTTTCGCCTCAAAATCGGCAAAAGTTCAAACGCCGCTAACATCTTCATTTTTAAAGGAATCAAGACGCAACAAAAAAAGGATATACGTAATTCTACTTTGTCTTTAAAATGGCTATCTCGGTTTTTTGAAAATTTTGGATTTTGGCCCAAATTTTTTCAAAAAACTGACTTTTTTGGGAAAATAGCTATAAAATCCAAAATTTTGAGTGTATCGAAAAAACCGGAATATATGTCAGAGAAGTGGTCTATGTGCACCTACATACCAAGTTTTAAAAGAATCGGTTCAAAAATGCGGGAGTTATTCAAAATTGTATGACGTCACGACACACAAAAATTTTGAAAAATGACTTTTTTGGAAGTTCTAGACCTCGTACGGAAACAAAAATAGCACCATTCGATTCGCCGTGAAAAACTGCATCAGATAGACACCTTTTTAGGCCTTAACAACCAACTTCAAAATTTGACCTCACTTGACCTGACCTTGACCTGACCTCGAACTGAAATTCATCCAGAGGGGGTCCATATCACTTATTGAGTGTGCCTATTGAATTCTATGAGTAAAATGACCCATAAAACATGTGTCGCACATGCCCTTTTCTATATTTTGTTTTTGGTGACCTGACCTGACCTGACCTGACCTTGACCTTGACCTCTGAATGATATTGTATGCAACGAATATTGTCTTGGTAGCCTAAGAGCACGTTTTGGGCGATCAGTCTCAGTCCATGACTCCATTCTTCGGCAACTACGGTGCAAGGCCGATACTGTAGGAACTTGCAATTTGTACCCTTGACCTGACCTTGACCTTGACCTCGAACTTAAAATTAAGTACATGTTTTTAGTCGTTCGTGATGAGATCTTTCGATTGGCGTTTGAATTTTCCGAATCGGACCATTAGTTCGGGAGATAACAGGGGGGGTAAAATTCCCCCCCCCCCCAGCCCCGCGCGTTCGGCTGGAGACCCCAGCCCCGCGCGGGTTAACGGATTGATCCTACTTTACGTGCATCATGGCATCTATATGTATTACGATTAAGTATTGTCAACAGGTTCGGCCGCAACAGCAGGCATCTGAAGTTTCGGTGATTGAAACTGGTTATGTGGGTACACTGTATGCACCTGTGAGAAGGCTATGAAGGCTGGTCTGAGGTAATTTGGATGATGTTTACGCATCTCGCGCTCCGGTATCAATCCGATACGGTGATCTGGTGCGTAGATATGCCACCGCCAATAAACTTTTATACATCGACACCCATGAGCCAAGCTTTCTATACAGTTTGTGTGGCAGCGGCCCGACCAAACCTTAGGTATTTTTTATACCTTCAAATTTGGTAAAAGAGCGAGAGGAGCTTTGAACACTGATCGTATAAAAGGCGTGCCTAAAAAGCGGAGGAAAAGGTTGTTTTAAAAAATTTCGCGCGCCTTCGGCGCAGCATTTCAAGACCACTTGACCTTTTGTGACCTGGAGTATAAAGAATACACACGATGCAAAATCAATGCAGCACGACCTATACGAGGTTACGCAAAAAAAACTGGTGGCATGGTAAAAAACGCCTCCCAACCCCCCCCCCCCCCGTTGAGTGATTTTTTATCTCGCGACCGTATGGCGCCCTCCTTGGGTGAGGTGGCGCCCTCCAAACCCTTGGCCCCCCCCTTCGCGATTTTCTAAATACGCCGCTGGCTGCACGTTAACCAGTTCCATATAGTTGTTTGCTTGAACGTTAATTTCCGGCAGCCGGAAGTGCCGAATGGGCTGCTGCTGTGGCGGTGGGGGTGGCAGCTTTGGCGGCGGTCGTGGCGGCGGTGCCGGCGGTGGTGGTGGTGGTGGTGGTGGTGGGGGTGGTGATGGCCGCCGCCGTTTCAGACGCCGCTGCTGCTGCTGTGGCGGCGGCGCCGGCGGCGCCGGCGGCGGCGGCGGCGGTGGCGGTGGTGGTGGTGGCGATGGCCGCCGCCTCTGTCGCCGCTGCTCCTGCTGTGGCGGGGGCGGGAACGGCGGCTGCTCCTGTCGCTGCCTGTTTTGACGAATGCTCTGGATTATGCGGACTGCATCTGCCCTAATGCCATGCCCCCGCCACAGCAGAAGCAGCGGCGACAGAGGCGGCGGCCACCACCACCACCGCCACCGCCGCCACCGCCACTGTTCTGTCGTGGTTCTGTTCTCGCCTCGCGTCGACCAGAGAGCGGTACGGAATGGCACACTTCTGTATTAGTCCGACACACCCGGCACGGGACTCCCCCGTGCCGGCTCCCCGTCCAGACACATGCCCACGCGGCCAGGGCTCAGCGACGACTGCTCACACTTCCGGCCGCCGCGCCGGCCCACGCATGCGCGTCTCCGGCCGCCGCACCGGCCTAGCCACGGGCGGTCCCAGCCGCGGTCGGAGGGGGGACGGCTCAGGATACCACACCTCACCCCCCTTTACATAAACACAAATGACACTCTCAGGAGAAGAACCAATGAAACGAAAACTGCACACAGAGAAAACAACTTCATCCCGCCGCACGACTCAATCGAACGAGGCCACTGCGCGCCGAACAGTGCCCATCAGCATAAAAAACTACACACCGCCACACACGGACACTTCCGACTGCGAGCACCACCTCTGCGCTTCGAGCGGCGCGGAGTGCCCGGCTGCGCGCGGCGCCGTGGGCTGCCAGCCCGACCGGTCGGTCCGGCCTCCGCCTCCGACGCTAGTCCGTTGAGGTCCGGCTCACCAGCACTGGCTCCCCCGCCGCCCGCAAGCTCTCCGGTTCCGGCTCCTCCGCCTCCCGCCAGCTCGCCTCTGCCGTCCGCCGTCGGCCCGATGGCTCCGGCTCCTCCGTCGTCCGTGCTCGCCTCCACGTCCGTCCGCCCGCTCGGACCGTCCGACTCTCCCGTCGTCTGACGGCTCACCTCTGCCTCCGTCTGCTGACACGACGGCACCGGCTCCTCCGTCGTCCGCCGGCCCGTCTCCTCTGTCGGCTCCTCTGTCTCCGCCGCCGTCTGCCGACTCGACAGCTCCGTCTCCTCTGTCGTCTGACGGCTCGCCACTGTCGACGTCTGCCGACTCGGCCGCTCCGGCCCCTCAGTCTTCCGCCTCCGTCCGCCGGCTCCGCTGGTCCGTCTCCGTCCGCCGGCTCCATTGGTCCGCCAGCTCCCCGGATCCGCTGCGGTCCGCCGGCTCCCCGGATCTGACTCCGTCCGCCGGCTCCCCGGATCTGACTCCGTCCGCCAGCTCCCCGGATCCGCTGCCTTCCGCCGGCTCCCCGGATCCGTCGCCGTCCGCCGGCTCCACAGATTCACCTCCGTCCGCCGGCTTCCCGGGTCCGACGCCGCCCGCCGGCTCCACGGATTCACCTCCGTCCGCCGGCTTCCCAGCTCCGCCTCCTCACGGCCTTCGCCGGCCGGAGCGGTGCTGCCTGGCGCCACCGACAGGAGCTGGTCACAGTGGCGCGACCACAGACTGCCTCTGCCGATGTCCACCTCGAACGAGTCGGGTCCGGTCCGCGTCACGACCCGTCCGCGGACCCACTTCTGAGGCCCTCCGTAGCACCGAGCCCACACTTCCGCACCGACTCCGATCGTTCTCCCTCGGTTGCCGGCTGCCGTCCATTGCCGCTCCGCGCTGCCTCGGAGTGCTGCGCGGTCCCGACGGGCTTGCCTCCCGGCGCCGCCGCCGTCACGACGCATTCCGCTCACTCCGCTCCCGGCACCGCCGCAGCCGCAAAGGACCCGGCTCCTGTCGCCGCTGACACCTTCGAGTTCACCAGCGCGACCTCCGATCCTGAGGTGACCCGCGCGGCCTCCGGCTCCCTCAGAGCCCCGACGCCTGCCATCGCCGCGGCGCCTGTCACCTCCGCCAGCGCACCGGCGCACAGCGGCCTCCCGGCGCCCGCCATCGTCTCGGCGCCCCTTGCTCTCGCCGCCGTACCGGCGCCCGCCGGCTTCGCCAGCGCCCCGGCGTCCACCAGCGTCTCGGCGCTCGCCAGCGTCCCGACGTCCACCAGCATCCCGGCGCCCGCTGTCGTCCCGACGTCCACCAGCGTCCCGGCGCCCGCTGTCTTCCCGACGTCCACCAGCGTCCCGGCGCCCGCTGTCTTCCCGGCGCTCCTTGCTCCCGCCGGTGTCCCGGCGTCCGATTCCTCCACCGGCGTCTCGCAGCGCCAGCGGCACTGGGCGCGCCCGCCGGTACACCGGCTTGGCGTCCGACTTCAGCCGCAGTCCCACCTTAGTCGGGATGCGTCCCAGCTCCTCGTTGCGGACAGCTGAGTGTCTCTCCGGCACGCCTTCGAGCGCTCGCGCCGGCTGCACGCGGCATACCCGAGCCTGTGACGTCATCAGACCAAGCGCCTGCAGCCACTCGCGTCCCATCAGCGAGCGGTGGGGTCCAAACCCGGTCACCACCAGCCGCAGACGGGTCGCGGGTCTTCCCGACGCCGTGACGCTGACCCGCACCTCCCCTCTCAAGGGAATGACCTGACCTGTGAACGAGGTCAGGCGCAGGTCACACGGGTCCAGCAGCTGCAGAAGCCCCCGCTGCCGCGCTGTCTCCGCGCTCACCAGCGACACCGGGCTCCCCGTGTCCACGACCATGGCCAGCTGCTGGCCGTTCACCGTCACCGTCTTCATTTCCGGCTCCGCGGCGCTGGCTTCGACTGAGCTCACCAGCCACGCGTCGCCGCCGACTGAGCTCACCAGCCACGCGTCGCCGTCGCCGTCCGTCTGTTCCTCCTCCGCAGCCACCAGCCGCACCCGCCGCTGCGGACATGCCGCCTTCAGGTGCCCGGTGGAGCCGCACTTGAAGCATCGCCGCTGCCTGGGCCCTCCATCGCTGCCGCTGTTGCCCGGCGCGCCCCGACCGTGTTCTCCGGCCGCTCCGCTGCGTCCGCCGCTAGCCGACTGGCCAGTCGGACAGCGGCTGTCACGGGCGCGCGGCACAGCTCCCGCAGCAGGACAGTCTCGCTGCCAGTGCCCCGCAGCGCCGCACCGGAAACAGGTTCCGAGCCGTGACTGGGGCGACCTCACGGCATTGACGGCTCCCTCAGCGTCTGCTGCCGGTGCCTCGGCCAAACGCGTGCCGCCCAGCTGAGCACCGAGCTGCTCCATGTCCCGGTGCGCGCGTGCCGTCTGCCGTACCTCGGCCAGGGTCAAACCGTCGCCCTTCGAGGCGGCCAGCTTTACCAGCTTGGCCCGCAGACCGGCTCGGCTCCCCAGTACGCACCGATCGCGCAGCTCCCGGTCCAGTTCAGTGGCAGCATAGCCGCAGCGCACGACCTGCGCTCGCAGGCGTCCCAGGAACCTCTCCAGGTCTTCTTCAGGCTCCATCTGCATCCCGTGGAACAGAGACCGCTCTGCCACCGCGTTCCTGACTGGAGACAGGTAGGTCGTCAGCTTCCTCTTGAGCCGCTCGAAGCTGTCGGCCGTCTCGCTCGTCTCCTCCGGCAGAGTCTCGCTGAGGTCGGCAACATCCGGCCCGACCAGGTGCAACAGCACCGCACATTTCCGGTCGACCTCTTGGACCCCGACCGCACACAGGTAACGCTCGACACCGCGCAACCACCGGCCGAAATCGTCGCCCTGCCGAAACGGCTCCACCGCCGGAATCGACAGTCCCGTGCTGTTCATCCTGATCCCGGGCTGAGCTGCCTGCCCCGATCACAACACCCCGACCGCCGCCGCTAACTCCGGCCGTCGTCGCTATCCCGGCCTTCTCGACGCACCCCGCCGTCACTGCACTTCGCTCCTCTCCCGGCCGTCACTCCTCACTCTTCTCCTCTCCCCCACCGCCCGGCCGCCGGTCCCTGGCGCAGCCGCTGTCGTCGTTTCCCGCGCTTTCTCCGGCGGGGGAGTCACGTGACCGTGACGCCACAATCACGTCACCGAGCGGAGAGTCCCGACCAATCACACGCGCCGTGTCCGTCTGACGTCACCACCGGCCGGCCCAATCACAGCGCAGCCCGCCGACGCCATCCACCGCGTCGACCGCGCAACATGGCCGCTGCCAAAGTCCGGTGAAAACACGCACGCATGTCACCGCCGAGGGACGGGCAAACCGAACACATGCAGCAGCGAAAAAAAAAACTAAGCACTAAGCAATTAGCAATTCGCTCCGCATCTCACCGTTCGTCCTCCGTGCCCATCCGCTCTCGCCCGCCACCGCGCACTAAACACTCGCGAGACGCGAGACATCTCATTCCGTCGCCAGGTTGTTCTGTCGTGGTTCTGTTCTCGCCTCGCGTCGACCAGAGAGCGGTACGGAATGGCACACTTCTGTATTAGTCCGACACACCCGGCACGGGACTCCCCCGTGCCGGCTCCCCGTCCAGACACATGCCCACGCGGCCAGGGCTCAGCGACGACTGCTCACACTTCCGGCCGCCGCGCCGGCCCACGCATGCGCGTCTCCGGCCGCCGCACCGGCCTAGCCACGGGCGGTCCCAGCCGCGGTCGGAGGGGGGACGGCTCAGGATACCACAGCCACAACAGCAGCAGCGGCGTCTGAAACGGCGGCGGCCATCACCACCACCACCACCACCACCACCACCACCGCCGCCGCCGGCACCGCCGCCACGACCGCCGCCAAAGCTGCCAGCCCCACCGCCACAGCAGCAGCCCATTCGGCACTTCCGGCTGCCGGAAATTAACGTTCAAGCGAACAACTATATGGAACTGGTTAACGTGCAGCGAGCGGTTGACGAGGGCCGAGACATTGAGCCCCGTTGTGTACGGCACATGAGCGAGGATGAGTTGCGCGACCTTCTACAGACTCCCCTTAAAACGGGGCTCCCCTGCCATACCCAATCCACCGGAAGGGCTGTAAAGCTGACCACCGAATCAGTCACAGCTGTAACAGGCTTAGACCGACAGGACGGCTACGCTCTGAACAAACGGGCCTACCGAAACAAAATGAAAAAGTAGCATTAGCTTCATCCATGTGTCGTACACAAGGTATGTTAGTCACGATTCCCGGATGAAAAGTCAAAACGTTAAAAGTAAACGGATAAAAAGTCAAAGGACATTAAGTCAACAGACAGAAAGTCAACATCGCAAGAAGTCAAAGGACAAAATGTCAAATGAACAAAAAGTCAACCTGCAAAAAAGTCAACACGCCAGAAGTCAACAAGCTAAAAGTCAACACGCAAGAAGTCAAAAGACATAATGTCAAAGAGACAAAAAGCCGACATGTCAAAAAGTCAACGCGCTAAAAGTCAACACGCTAAAAGTCAACACGCATAAAGTCAACACGCAAAAAGTCAAGACGCTAAAAGTCAACACGCCTAAAAGTCAACACGCTAAAAGTCAACACGCTAAAAGTCAACACGCGAAAGGTCAGCATGCTAAAAGTCAACACGCTAAAAGTCAACATGCTTAAAAGTCAACACGCTAAAAGTCAACACACAAAAAGTCAACAAGCAAATAGTTTATAGGTGCGCGAAAAGTTGATGCGCAAAATGCAGTCAACAGCAAAAAGTAGTCTTCAACAGCAGTCGTTAACTAAGTCGGTACAAGTACGCCGCAGCCCGCGTCTCCGGTCGGCGACTGACCCGCGCCGGGCCACCTGATCCCCGGCCGCCGCCCGCTGCTGGGCGCCGGCTGCACCGCATAGAGAGTCTCGGCGCGTCCCCGTGCGTGCCCCGACACTACCGATAAGAACGCTCCTACCTATTTTTACTTTGCTTTAAAAAGTATATTGGGAATGTGAACTTATCTATATAAAGTTGGCGTACTGTGCCTGCTGGTGGCGGGGGGGGGGGGCAGTTCCGATAAGGAGACGTAGGGCGGAGGCGAAGATGAAGGAGAGGGACAGTAACTGGTGGCCACAATGCGCTATACTTGTCACCTCTCTTTGGACGTCACAGCTCCGAGGTTCTAAAAAATTGTGTTTTTAGCAATCGCATCTCGATAACTTAATTGACCTATACATTTCGATGAAAATTGGTCACCTTAATTGTATGCAGTCCGTGAATATTAACAGGTTGTTGTCTGTTGATGCTGATATGAGCGTTCCTTTCAAGGCAGGACAATCCGACAATCACACCATTGCCTCTCGTTCCAACTTCCACCTATTTAAAAGAAATTTGTTTTGTTTTGTTGGGTTAGGCCCTTTCGGTCCAATTAGACCATTTCAGAGCCGGAAGGATGATAGGAATTAGGGGGAGACATTGGTCTGGGCAGGCATCCTAGTGAGTCACCGGGGCTGAGCCCATCCCGAAGGACAGGCCGATCAGCCCCAAGGTACTCACTGCACCCGGCTACGGGGTGCGCTCCCTCGGGAGCAGCGGTGCCGCTCCAGCAGCCCGCATGAGATAAAGTTGCCTGTCCAGCCCGGAGGGGGTTGCGGCGTGGAGGAGAAGGATTTCCGTATCCTGAGGATAGAAGCATGGAACGGTGATTTAAAAGAAACGACGCGCTTTACTATTGTACCAATTGTACCATACAATACGCTTGAACTATAATAAAAGTGTGAAATCGCTAATAGAACCCGTGACGGAATCAATTGATGAGAAACGTCTCCCTACACAATATAGGAAATTTGAACAAGCGAAACTTTTCGTATCGATAACATTCCGGGCTACTATATTTGTTGAAATAATTCCAGTAAACTGCGCCTGGGACAGTCAGTTGTCTCGAAGGATCATGTAACGCTGCCTCATGACAACCTTACGATGCGAGCGAGCTCCCACCTAGCACGTGTCAACGGATGTGTGTCAGATTTCAGCCAAGCATGCCCGTGTGACCAGCTGAGTCGCGGTTGCGGGCCATGGGAATCCCCATCAGTCGTGCAATGGAGGCAGTCTCGCTTCAATGTCCAATGATGCAGGTTATATTGTGCAGCATCCTGCTTAATTGTGTACAGCTGTTTGTAAATGTTATCTCATGTATGTAATGACTGATGATCCAGGTGTCATTGACTTTGTCTCTTTGACTTGTCCTTTTGAGTTTTTGGATTTTGGCTTTTTGTCCTTTGGATTTTTTCGTAATTTACTTTATGTTCTGTTGACTTTTCGTCTTTTGACCTTTGTCCTCTTCACTTTTTGTCCTTTTGACTTTTTGCCTCTTTGATTTTTTGTCCTTTTGACTTTTTGGACTTTGACTATATGTCTTTTTGACTTTTTGAACTTTTGACTTTTTATTTTGACTTCATGCCCGGTTGACTTGTTGTTTTTTGACTTTTTGTCCTTTTGACTTTCTGTCCTTTTGGTTTTTTGGATTTTGACTTTATGTCCTGTTCACTTTTTGTCTTTCGACTTTTGTTCTTTTTACTTTTTGGCAATTTGACTTTTTGCCGTTTTTACTTTTTGTCTTTTGACCTTATGTCCATTTGACTTTTTGTCTTTTGACTTCTATGCTAGTTGGCTTTTTGTTCATTGACTTTTTGGCAATTTCACTTTTTATCTTTTGACGTTTTATCCTTTTTGACTTTTTGACTTTTGACTTTCCTCTTTGTTGACCTTCTACCTGTTGACTTTTAAGATTTTTGACTTCGTGCTTTTGACGTAATGTCTGTTGACTAATCATCCTTTTACCTTTTATCATTTGACTTTTTGTCCGGAACCCGTTAGTCACTTTGTTCTCATGTCACCCGACTACATAGTGTGAATAAACTTCATATCAACCGTGAACGCAGTGTCATACAGGCGCGGATACAAGGGGGGGGGGCCATGGGGGCCATGGCCCCCCCCCCTTGGCCGATTTTTTTTTTTCAAAAATAAAATAAAAAGTTAAAAAGTTAAAAAGCTGAAAAGGGGGCCTCCTGAAAATAAAGTGGCCGAAATCCGATGAGTTTTTTTTTAACCTACCCACTTAGTTATTTCTTAGAAGACTAGCTGAGAAGACTTCTTTGTTAGAAGATTGGTAAAGCTTTTCATAGCTTGGAGGTCTCTTATACTCACAGAGATGACCACTTTTACAGGGCCTCCTAACCTGCACAGAGGGCCTCCAAGCCTGCACAGATGTTGAGATGTTGCCTGAACAGCTAGATAAGCTCAATAGACGCAGTTTTTTTTTGGGGAGGGGGGGGGCCCAACAAGTGGGAAGATGGGGCCTCCAACAGGTGGGATTATGGGGGGGGGCCTCCTGGTTTCTAATGGCCCCTCCCTTGGAGATTTTCTGGATCCGCCCCTGGTGTCATATGTTACTCAGATCAATCCACCTACGTTCCTCGCTATTGTAAATGGCTCCCGAGCGCACTCCACTATTTCGCCAATTCACGATAGTCATTTATCCAAATCAACAATAGGTCTAAAATGTGTCTGAAGTAACATAAAAATGAAGTGAACATTTCTGTCGTGCTTTGATAGACGTAGCATAACGACCACGACGGTCGCAAGTGACTGCCGGGGCTGTGAACGGCACGGCAACGACCGGCCCAGGGGGTGTCGAAGTCTAGTAGGAAAATCTGGCAAATTCCCTGCGTGACGTCACGTCGGGGATGACCGACGGCACCTTGTACTGAAAGATACGGCAGAAAGGCTATTTTTGAAAAATGATTAAAAATACTTTTGTGCTGTTATGACGCATAAAACGCTTATCAGCATGTTCCTCATCATGTGATAAAGGCATATCCGTGGTCGAAAATAGCTGAGCCCCTCCCAATTTCCAACCACCGACCTCATAAGCAAAGGATGTAAGCGTAATCCTTAAGGGCGACTTTCCTATACATATCCGTACATATGCGTCCTTATGGAAATCGGTAGTGTGGCGATTGGCGACGCGCGCGACATCTGTGTGGCGACCAAGTGGCGACTGTGGCGACACCTGGTGGCTGCTTTTCTGCTGTATGTAGGCATTGGGGTTTTGCCAGATGTGGTTCCTACTGCTACACCACTATGTTGACCCAATACTAGAAAAGTTATTTTGCTAGTAAAAGGCAAGCAAATTGAAAGTTGATTTATAAAATTGCTTATAAATGATTACGAGATAATAATAAAGAAATTTTGATTGAATAATTATTTAAATAATCAACCGTGAAACTATATTCTGGTAGGTTTAGTAGAAATAAGTCCGTGCAACCTTGTATTTAGGGCCTTGGACCGGCCAGCGGGCGGCTACGCCAGCGCCATCTATGGAGAGAATCGGGTAACTAACGCAAACCTTCCGAGCCTTATGCTCAAGGCCATATAACCCACGCGGCCAGGGCTCAGCGACGACTGCTCACACTTCCGGCCGCCGCGCCGGAAGTGTGAGCTTATGCTTATGCTTTCCTGCGAGGCCGGTGAAGCAGGCGGCGTGCCGATTTCGACGCCGCTGTATGCCGAATCGACTGGTACATGCATTTAGCGATACATTGTTAATAAATTTTCATTACATTCATCATATTATTCAAAAACATGCAAAAATTGAGAAAACCGGAAATATTCAAAGAGCCGGGGCGGTCAAAAAAAAATTCGAATTTTATATTTTTTCCGCCGGAATCGTGATCAGCACCCCCAAATACGTTAGATTAGACCTGGGGAGCAAAACTTTTCGAAACTTTTTGCAAAACCGGTCACCCTATTGAAACAATGAGGCCTGTTTCACTAACAAATAAAACTTGTATTTACAAAGAAAAAGCTTGAGTTTACAAGAAATAATTACCAACATTTGAGATTTGGATTTCACGAAACCTTTGAACATGAATTTTGAGTTTAAAATTTGCAAACTTTTTTACAAGAAAAAGTTTGCTAGAAAACATGGGAATCGCAAACTTTCTGTTTCACGAAGACCAGAAACTTGAAAGAAAACATCGTAATTACAAACCTGAAATTCCAGTGGTCCTGACGTTCGGAATTTTGATACTTTTTGTGCAATAATGCAAAACAGTCATATACTTAGAACAAGTATGCTTTGTTGAGTCGTTTCATGCTCAATTTCTACTTAGCACACACCCTAAGAAGCAAAATAATCGGTGTTAAAATATCGTCATGTTTTGTCATTCGCGCGCCATAATTGCATTCATCAGTCTTCTGCTGTCAAATGTTTTTTGTGTTATTTTCTTTCAGTAATAGGACAATGTGAACTATCATTTATATCTTTTTCCAACAGCATCATTATTTATAATTTGATTAGGCAGCTTTTAACATGAATACTAGACAATATTTAATACAAAGAAGCAATATCTTTAACATGCTATAGTTCTTGATTAAAAACATTTTTACTGTTTTCAAGTTTATTTGCAAACATTTTCTTATCGGAGGTGCCACTGGCGATGAAGCTTAGTGAAATCGGTTTTTACGTAGTTGGTAAAAATACTTATGAATTGTAAACTACAAACACTTGTAAATACAAGTTTTTAGTGAAACAGGCCAAAAAAATTGTGCTGTTATTCCACTTCGATTTTGTGTCAAGTGGGCCGGCCATTGGCCTCCTCCATACAGCTTTCTCAGTTCCGCTCTGGTTCTACTTGCACGTATTTTTCTGCACTTCAGCGGTTGCTGAAGGACCGTGGACATTGAGAAGACCCGTGGACACCGGAGACATCCGACGCCCTCTCGGTCTATCTACCCGTCCGTCCGTCTGTCCGTTCGTCTATCCCTCCGTTCGTCTCGTTTCGTCTCGTCTCGTCTGTCCGTCCGTATCGGCCGTGGCGATCGGCCGGGGCGGGATGGTGATACGGTCTGATTGGGTGCTCAGATGGCCCGATAGTGAACGCTCGCGCCGGCCGATCACGCTGCAACAAAGACCGGACAACGTGATGGTACAAAATCCGCCCCCCAGACGTCATTATACGCTGCAATAAATATAGTTATAAATCATGATGTTATGGGGTTGAAAAATTGCCTCCGTGTGCGGCGCGGGTACGGTGATTGATAATGTTTGCCTTATTGATTTGGTGCCGTTACGTGCTCGTTGGGCAGACGGTTTGTTCTTGCCGTCGAGCCGCGCGGCCACCGCGGGGGACAGTGCAGAACACCGCTCTGCCGGCCGTTACTGTCCGCCGCGAGTTACGGGAGCAGTTTTTGTCCGCTGCCGATTGTAGACCACCGACAGATTGAAATCGATGGCGCTTTTAGCGCGCTTCTGTTCGCTGCATTTAGTCGCCATTTTATGCGGCCGGTTTTCGCCGAACGCTGTTAAAAGGCGTTTCCAGGCGTCCGCTGCAGCTCAATCGTATCTGGGCCGCCAATCGCGCCTGTTCGGTGACCGCAGGTGGACAATCCGTCAAGAGGGGCATTTTTCTTGCAGCAGCGCGCCCCGCGTCACGGAATCCTTGTAATGAGCCATTTTACAGCACTAATTTCGATTCTATCGAGTATCAGGCGCCTGCACGTGTAATGCATCTTTGAGACAATGTCTGCGCGATGGCGAACGGCGATATTTCTGGTTTTATCCGGCAGCTAGCGAGCGTCTTCTACGCCTTATCGATCTCCGCCTCTATCGATCTTTGTAAATGGCGGCTAGATCGATCATCTGTCCATGCTGAAAGAGTTATTCCGCAACAATAAATCTTCGACAAGCAAGCTTATTAATTACTCAGCAACAGATATCTTTTCTGTTTAGTCCAGATAAGGAAACGCTCTAGCTGGCCGGCTTGTAACCAGTCAAGGAGTGACCAATCAACCTATCCGGAACCTGAGCTCGTCAAGGCCAGGACGGCGTCGTGGTCCAGCAATCAGCCGGCGACGGGAGCGGTGGGCGTGCATCCTCGATCGGCGACACCCACACACCGACTGTGGGGCCCTGTCGGTGGCCATGGGTGCCCGGCCACGCCCTGCCGGCTGTCATCGGGCGCTGTCGGCACGTGCCGCCGCCGCCGACGACTCCCCGTCGTCGCAGCGATGTACACCCATGCTGCGCCGCGAGGTGCCCGCAGTACCCTGCCGCGATCGGCCGCGCCGTGCTTCCCAGCTGGCGGCCATGACACGGCGACTCGTGCTTTGCCTGCCGGAGGAACCCCCATGACGTTCCGCTATGCCACCACGGTTTCCCTTGCCGGCGCGGTGGCCAGCGCTGTCCTGGGACGCCAAGCTCATGTGCTGTACTGCTATAACACCACGTGTTTCTGTTACCAGTGCCGTGGCCAGAGCCGCCCTGGTGCTGGGCTGCACTCCACCGTGGCCTAATGCGCTGTTATCTCTCGCGCCATTCAATGGTGTTGCAAGCGCGGCGGAAGCGCCATCATGGGTCCTCCTGCACTCCTTTCACCGTGACGTCACGTGTGCCGAAATCGTTTCCGTTTAGGCAACACAGACGGACCGTGCACTCATCCCTCAGCGTCCTCGCTGGGCTCCTCTCGGCTCCGTTCGGGCGCCGGTCCTCATGATGGAAGTGTTCGTGCGGCGGATGTCAGCTGTTTGTGCCTCTGACGGACGGCGCTCCATTCGGACTCGCTGGCAGGCGGCGCGCGCGGCAGGGGCGGCGGCGCACGCGCCCTATCGTCCGCCGTCGGTCACGACTCGATCGGCGGCGTTAATTGATTCGTCGGAGGAGCGTGCGCGCTGTCGACGCTTCCTCGACAGGGGAGCCGCGGACAGGTGGGCGCCGCCTCCCGGCGCACCGGCCAGAGGTCGCCGGTGTCAGACTGACCGCGGGCTGGCCCCGGCGCCCCGGTAATTGTATGACGCAATCAGGGGCCGGAGAAAAACGGCGCCGCTGGCTCGTGTGCCGGCTGTCATGGCGCCGCCGACGGCCGCAGCTGATGAATCGCGCTAGGGTCGTTACAGAGCTCGATAAATTTCATATTGGCTCGTGTTTAATTTCAGTGGGTGGAACTCATCAACTCCAGCTGGGTTAATCAAGCGACCAGAAATTATAATTGAGATGTTAAATGGGTGGGCGAACGCTACTCCTGCCACTTCAGGCATCGACGGTACTGCACAAGGCATAGGACGAAGGCGGCACCACGCAATATTACCGTGTCATTGATGGTGCAAATCACGATACAGACTCTGGCTGATTAATAACGCGCTTAAAGTAGCCTCATCCTAACGGTAAATGCCACCCACTTTTTGCAATAACACTTAAACCGAGCCGTCACAGCGGGACTGACTGATCCTGACTACACTTCAGGAAAATGGGATTATGCAATGACTCGTAAACCGCAAAGTCCAATCTGTCATTGTATCAGTTTACCGCCTGACGGAGCCGTCAACTTAACCGCAGTGGTAAGCGCTGAATAGCACCAATAAACAATGTTTTAGATTTAAGAGCCGACTTCTGTTGGCGCCACATCCACTTGGGCAGGAGGATTTCGGACGAACAGATGACGTCACTCCGGTGCCAATCTGGTCAGATGGTGGGAGCCCGCCATCGCACCTGGTCGTCTGCTCTTAGCTAGCCCCGTCGGCGGACAGATTGTGTAGTGCTCGTCACGCGCGGTGACGTCCAATGCACCCGTGTCAGCCAGCAGCGTCATCCGCGACACATCTGTGTCACATGACACCTGACACCGCCTGGACACACACTGACATATCGGACACGACCTCACTTGACATACCGGAGAGCACTCGAGTCCAGCCCCGCGGATTACTGGCCGGCCAATCGACTTTTAATCCGTGGGAGCGCTGCCGACCCGCCACGTCACCTGACCTGCACTGAGAGCTCTCTGACAGCGGGCCTTGGACGGCAACGGCCCGTCATACGGCGGCCAGTGCGCTCGGTAAGTGGCCCGCCGGCCGTCATGGGACCCGATCGCCGGCCGCGATACCTCCTGTGGTCGTTACAGAGCAGAGGCCCGCTCGGCGCTCCACAGCGCCGCTCCAGCGTCCTCGGCGACCAGTGCAGCGGCAGAGCTCACGACCTGCTGAGCACGTCAGACCAGATCAGATCAGAGCGCTGATGAGTGCACCGGAAACGCCTCAGCGCCGCCGGGAGCGCCCGACGGCCGTATGTGCGGAGCACACGGCTTGTGACGGGGCACGCCGGGCCGGGCGGTGCTCCAGTACGGAGCACCGCCGTCTGTGCTGGAGCACGCCGTCTGCTCCGCTGCAGGTGGCGTCTGCTCGGCCCGTCACTGCCATGTGGAACATGTGGCGTCCCGAGGGCCACGCTTACCTCACCGCCGCGCTGCACCGGCCCGCCGCCCTATCTCCGGGCACATATTGATTTGCAAGGTCCGCCGGAGGTCAGGAGCGGGAGGAAGGGGGGGGGGGGCGAAGGCCACGCGGCCATTCATTGGCCACGTTATCAATGGCGCGGGCCGTGGCGCCGGATTACCCGAGATCAGCGCGCGCCACGGGCGGTCTACCGGTAACAAATGGACGCGCCCGCCGGCCGCCGACGCCCGGCCGCAAAACAGGCAGTGCCGGTGACCCGCGCCGACCCGGCGCCGCCGCCGGCACCGGCCCAGGGATTAGCCGGCGCGGTGTGACACGACCCAGCGGGATGTGGAGCGGGGGCGGGCGGTCCCCCTCCGTCCGTCCCTGGCACACCGCCATACGGTCCGCCCCGTCACCGATGTCCTCACAAAACTGGCCACAAACGCCCGGTTTAGGGTCGCCACTGGGGCTATCCATTGACCACTTCTCTTCGGCCCACAGTTACGGCTGGGTCACTTATTCACAGCCCCAGTTCACTGCTACTTTCCACGGTTTAAGAGCCTTCTGTCTATGGCTCTGGTCCTCTCCGCACCTGGTTAGGGCAGAATGGAGCGTCCCCATCCGCCCTGTGGCCTGCGGTCGGAAGAGTTTCCTTTGGCCGCTGAGCTTTGTGACAGACATTGAGGTCCGTTGCGGAGTGAAGTTTGCACTCAATTCAAATCCGGCCGTAAATTTGGCTTATTTGTCAGTAATGATGATCACGGACAGCAAACGGCTCCGGTGGGGTCCCCGAGCCGTCAGTCTCAGTCAGGCTTTCAGCTGCGAATATGGCTCTTCAGCTGATATATCTATATGGGTTTTTATATCACATCGTTGCACTTTCGGTCTGAGATAAGTCTCGGGAAACCTCAACTACTCACAAATAAGTATTCTAACTGCTAAATGCAATGCATCGCTCGCTATCCTATTCATTTATGTTCGCTTTGGTGTGAAGTAAGATCAACGTAAATAAGATTATATTAGCGATAAACAGCATTATCTAACCAGTACCGATTATGGGTTGTATGAACCACAGTGTAATTATGTCGTAAATGTGGTGAAATTCCCTATAGCTTTGGCAGGCTGTAAGTACCGTCCAAGCAGTTGCACCTTGCACCTGTGTGTTTCTCTATGAGTAAAAACTGCTGAGCCGAAAACTTGTTTGAAGGTGGGTCTTAGGCAAAGTTGTCAAAATTATCTAAAGCATTGCGAAGCTCCTTGACTACTTACAGAAGCTTCTTTTCGTCCTGTTTACGACCACCGAAACCCTTCAGTCGCGCTCATAATCATCGCTGATCCTGTACAATCTCCAAATAATACATTTTGCATGCTGCAATTAATTACTTGAAATAGAATATTATATAAAGGACCCTCACAGCTCCAACTTCACCACAGTGTAGCAGCCGTTCTTGACGCACTTTAGGGGAGAGTGGTGCAGGAGGCCCCCCCTTAAGCTCAGTTGCTATTTTTTGACAACTGATAATATTTAAGAGCTAACGTGCGCATGCGCTGTGAGCATGCATCATTTTCCCATACATATTTGCATTCAAAATGAATCTAGAGGGTACACAAACCGTAAACTTTAACATTTTGGAAAAAGTTGCAAAAGGGCCTCTTACACTATGGGTATGGTAAGACGCCCCCCCCCCCCGGGGTTTTACAAGTCAAGTCGATTTGTAAAAGACGCTTTGCGAACACAGCTGCAAGGCCTTTTATTTCGAAAAGCTAAGTAAATACGGTGTTATCGAAACCAAAAACACTTCCAAAGCGCTCGAACAATGCGAAAACTAGCACAACCAAACGCTGATGACCAACGAAAATTGTACCTATTACCTCTTAGAAAAGAAACAGAAAAAAAAGAAACAAAAACAAACTCCTTGAAAAAAGAATGCCACGCCTGCCGCAGGTGCATGCGTTTTATCATCGGGGGCGTTTTTTATCGGGGGGCTTTTTATCATCCTCGAAGGGAGGGCCTCTTAAAAAAATGCAGTGTTTTAACGTCACAATATTTACGGTTTATGAGACCTTTGCAGCGCACCAGAACAGGGTCTATTCTGAAGCTAACATGTTACAATTTCGGTGAGATAAGATTGTATTTGATAGCCATTGTTTTTTCAGATATATAAGGGTGATAAAGATGCATATATCTAGCAAGTAAAGGGGCAAAAACAGAAACAGACTTACCAAAAGTCGCTGCGACGCACCTGATACCTCAGGTTTCGTGAGTTATTGTTTCAAGAGGGCTTCTGCTTTACAAGAACATTAAAAAATAAATAACATAATTGGTTTGGTAAAAAAAGCGATGGGGCCTCTTACCGACCCTGGGCGTCTTACACGGATCTCCCCTACTCCCAGTACCGCTGGTTACCCCAACCCAACCGCTGTGTTCACATAGAAACGGTCCGTATACCAGTAAGTAGCTTCGGCATATCGACGATCATCATATTTACTGAAGCGCATCGCTCCATCCGAACACATCGCGAAGTAATGTGTGACGTTTCATGTATACTGTTGATAGAAATGACAGCTATGGCCCGGTGTGAAATATTACGTTGGTCTGCTATAAGAAAACTTAGCATACTGCTCGGCATATCTGGACATTAGGGTGTGTCATATCTAATATTTTTGTCTCAGATCAAGCGCTTCCGCGGATATTCCTTGTCCCTGGGTTCATTGAAGCCCATTGGCACTGTTCTTTTTTCGCTGCACCGAAAATTCAGGCGGCGCGGGCCCAATCAATTTCGACATTTCCCGTGGCGCCCGGCGTTGAAGTCTCCATACTGAACACAATGCGTACCGTAGCGCTAACACCAGCCATATGACTCGCCTTCGGCCTGTAGCGGCCAACACCGTTTGACGGTTAAAATTCGATTGCTCTTTCTTGTTTAAATGGACGTCGGACGAAACATACCGTTATCTTAATGTGTTGAGGCCATTCAGGGACCCACAGATGATTCATATCATCTGCAGCCTTGGCAAGACTATCTTGAGTGGGGCAGGGAGAATGAGAGCACGGATGGACAGAGGGCAACGTGAGCGGGGTCTCGGGTATCTTTCTCCGTCGGCAACACAATGTGTCGGCTTTCGAGTCATGTGCTGTCTCTCCAAGGCACACGAGCTTGCGAAAAACGTGGGTGAGTCTGGTTTCAGCTGCGGCGTGAGCAGCTGAAACGATAACAAAATGTTTCGCGAAGCAAGGCGAAACATTTTGTTATCGAGTCTCCCAGTGTGCTGCCGGTAAATCAGCTGCCTATACAAACAGAGATGTAGTGAACTATGTGAGACTCTTGGCAGGGGATAGAAAAAGTGAGCGGACAGTCACTGCATGTTTACGTGAAGCAGCGGAAGCGGTGGTTGCAATGTGGTCGAGTGAGGGCATACCAACGATACAAATGCACAATGTGGTTCGGAAGGTAAAGCAATTCTACGAAAGATTTCGCCGATCGAACAAGGTGCCCAAAAGAATGCGGGAGGGACAAACGAAACAAAGTCTTTCTGAAGCGAGTCTGTTTCGTAAATCGTAAGCTTTTTGACATCGCCCGCTGCCGCTGTAAAGATCGGCGAAGCTATACCTGTCCACTTTCAAACCGGGTACCGCCAGCGGAAGTAGCATTCCTTCGAGACCAGAGAGGAGTTCGGAAGATGAGACTGGGTGGTGTGGACTACGAGGAGACGAGGAAACGACGTAAGACTGCGAGCCTTAGAATGAGACGGGAGCGGAACGAGGGGAGGGGCGACGTAGGTCAAGCTGGTCCTTCCCACCTCCGTACCTATTCCAACGGCGTCAATATCGACGAGACGGGCCAGGTAGACTCATCGGCAACGACCGACACCAACGACAGCAATGAAGACGTCACAAGTGAATTTGAGATGAAGGAATGCATCAAAGACTCAAACGATGATGATATGACAAACACTGCACTGGCAGCTGACTGACAGGTATGGTTTATCCAACCGTGCTGTAGCGGCCGTCATCAACGGTTTTCAGATGGATCTTGGTCGCGTAGCGAGCGGCAAAAAAGAATTGCTGGTCGATCCGAAAAGTATGGAGAGAAAGATGCCGGGTGAGACAAATTACAGTGGCCGCGCGGAACCAACAACACAGCGATGCTGAGCTCAAGGCCATGTACTTTGATGGAAGGTATGATCAAACTAGCACGGGCCGAGGCGGCTACAGGGCAACTGAGGAACATGTGGCTAATGTAGCAGAACCAGGAAACGAATATCTCTCCAACTTTACGCCAATTTCGGGTAAAGCCATTGATCAAGCCAATGAGCTGATAAACGTTGCCACTCTGGCTAATAGGCTGCGATGGCGCGGCTGTCAATACGGGCACATCTGGTGGAATATGCCGACTTTTGGAGCTTATTCAAGAGAAAACGGTCCATTGCTTTGTTTGCCAGCTGCACTCGAATGAGCTTGTACTCAGGGAAGTGTTCCAGAACTTGGACGGCAAAACCAGTGGACCCGGATCATTCACGGGGCCGTTGGGCAAGACAGCCGGCTGCTCCGTGCACCGTCTTTCTCCCGTGAAGTTCCGACCGGTGAGCGGCCCAGAGCTGGAACTGTCGGACAACATCATCGCCGACCTCAGCAGCGACCAACTCCTGCCGTATCAGCTCACCAGAGCCGTGCGGACGGGCAACATCTCCGCAAAGGAGGCCTGCAAGAAAATCGGTCCCCTGAACCATGCAAGGTAGGCAAATGCTAATTCAGTTGAATACATTTTGCTATTGAATGGCAAAGATGCATCTTTTCTGTGTAACCGTTGTCTAAACAGAGGATACTGTCTCGTTTGCATTGCTTACATCCGTATTGACAGCGTCTGTCGACGCTAACAGGCGAAGACGCGCGCGGCTGGTGTTAGTGTCATCAAACGCATTACGCCAAACATGGAGACTGCAACGCCTTGCGCCACGTTAAATCCCGAACTTCTTTCAGCCGGCGCCGATCGAATTTTCGATGCATGGAAAAAAAGAACTGCACCAATGGGCTTCCATAGACACAGGGACAAGGAAAATCAGCGGAAGCGCTTGATCTGTTTCTAGTGACACACCCTACTGGACATGATGTCACGCATAAATGTTTGCCAAATTAACCCTCGCCCGTATAGGGGGGGGGGGGGTCGAACGGACCCCCCCATGGTTTTTCGCGAATAACTCGCGTAAAAAGCGGCCGATCGCGACGAAACTTTCAGTACCCTCGCGTTAATCAATTTTACATCTACTCTGAAAATTTCATGACCCTGACCCCAATGACCTTTGACCTGTGACCTACTTTTCGAGACCATGTTTGGCCGGAATCGCGATTCGGCGTATGTCGGCTCGCATTAGCCGCGCGTTTGCAGTCTTTTCGTGGTTTCAAGCGTTCAAACATGTGATATGATGTTGCCCCCATGCGTTAGAGTGGGTGTCAAGGTCACCTGAAGGTCAAGTCAGGTCATTGACCTTTGATGACCTCGGTACACTTTTTCGAGTTTTACATGTTTCTAGGTCAGTTTTTGCAGCTGAATTCGAATTTAGCAACCATTTGAACATTTACGAAGTAGTTTTGGTGCCTTCGTAACATGTTACGAAGCTATCAGAGGCGGTTGACACCTACTAGGAATACCCGGCAGGACCCCTACTGGTTGACCTGACCTGACCTGACCCGACCCGGACTAAATGCATGAAGACATCATCTGTGATCAAAACTAACATGATATTCGTGATCAGCACCCCGAAAAACCCCGTAGCAGCCACACTTTACGACGTTCTAACAGGTCCCGATTTTCCCGACTTTTGGGTCATTGACCTGACCTGCAAGGTCAACCAATGACCTAGGACCTTAAAATTAGGTATCATCGGCTTCCTCTCGTCACGGGCAACACGCTCGTTTTTTCCGCGAAGCTCTAGCTCGATCAGGGGCGAAACGGCAAGGGGGGGGTCCAACGGACCCCCCCCTTATACGTTCTCGGCTGGAAAAACACCAATACGGGCGAGGGTTAGCAGAAAACTGCCTGGGAAGAGGTATTGCTAAAGCTACGGACAACAGACGGTGCTAGAATTTGTTCCTGAGCCAGTGCAGGTCACAGGCTATACTGGCTGCTAGGGCGCAAGAGAGCAATTAACATTCTTTTGAAGAAATGTTTGTAACTTACTCGCTACGAAGACGGACCTGAGCGTTATGCAAAAATGCTTTATCTTCACTTGAATTGTTTACGTATCCACACGATTCGTGTGCTTATGATGGTGTAAGGTAGCTTTGCTTATGGCTAGTGAGCTTATAAAGCCAGATTAGTGATAATTGCGAACGTGTTTATGGAAAACAAGATAAAAGCCACCCACTTAAGAAACTCGAACTGCACCCAGTATTTCCCGGCAAAGCCCTCCAACAAACATTTTAGGTAGCTGGTGCGCATTGAACGACGCCACCGGATACGACAACGACGCCAGACGTGATGACATCACCGGATGTGACGTCATTACATTGAAATGACGTTACAATGGGCAGATGTCTGTCGTCTGCAGTCTGCATCCCGTGCGCTGACAGTAACAGGTGCGAGGCTGCCCTCTGTGGCGGGCGTTACCGCGACGGGTCACTAGGTCACGTCAGTACGTCAGGCTCACGTCAGACGGGGGACGTCTGTGGGTCTGACGGACCGGCGGCTGGTGGCGCCGCCGTCTGAGAGAGACGACCGGCCGGCGCCGGGTCCGGCCGCTCCCCAGTCCGGTGATTTACCGTCCAATCATCATCTGCCGCCCGGTCCTCCGGATTGTGGCCTCCGATGACGTCAGAGGTGCCGGAATGCCATCGAATGGCGACAGGCTGCTGGAAGCTGCGAGGTTCCAAGTCCGAGAAAATATGGAGACGTTCTGCTATGCGAAATGGGTAAAATTACAAAATACAAGGCTCGAAGAAAGGCTAAGCTTCGTCTTTAGCTAACCGTTTCATGAGGATGAGCAGCGCATTTTAGCTCCGTCAGGCCAGGCGTCATGTGAGAAGCCTCAACGGTTATTTCAATTTATTACCCAATTCATAGACAAAAGAAACGTTCTATTTTCATATTAGCGGATCAAACTTACAGGTAGTTCTACCTTCCAAGCTGGCGAGATATGGAAAGCAAACGATATTATCCATCAGGCTGTTGCGAAGCCAACGTTACATACCTATACACTATACAGTTAACACTTATTCAGCAGTGTGTTGAGTTTCTACGATAACGATTCCGTAGCATATTAAAAAAATAGCTCATTGTCAAGAGCTTCATAAATGATTACAATAAATGTTACAATAAACAAACAAATGTCATGCTATTTTCGTCACAATTTCCGTGAGACTGGTGCCTATTAATGAAACGGGCTCCGACTAACGACCATGCCAATGCCAATAAGTTTTTTTTTCTTATTTCGTCATCTTTGTAATTTGTCAAGAATCTTAACTACTTGAACGCTTTTTGGTCTTAATCCTACCATGCCTTCCTCAATAGCTTGACCACCGATTTGCTTTTACATGACCACAGCGAGCGCAGAAACCATCAGCACTAATATCTGATGAGGATTTCACTTATCGACTGAATAATGAATGCGGCAACCGTTGGGATTTCCAAACGATACTGGACCACCCAGCGAGACTGGGGCCGGAGAAGCCTTTTACCCTGCCTCGGATCCACCACTCGCGATGCATTCCAGTTCGGTGGATATTTCGCCGCCGGTCTAATGCAGTCAGTATCGGGGGCCGAATCCGACACGTGCCTTGCATTGCGGGACATCGCCCGGCGTGGAGCGTGCCGAGATGTCGCGTGCCCTGGACCTTGGAGACACGGGTAACGCGCCGGCACTGTGACCTATCCGTGAGCAGCCGAGGAGACGTTCCTGGTAGTCCAGTCGCCGAAATCGCTCCGTACGGTGTGAAATATAAACGCTACTCACTTTCAATAAACTATCTCCTTTCCAACCCTTATGTAATTATATTGCTCTATTTAGATTTCAAAGATAATCTTGGTGTCCATATGGCTGTCAATGGCCATCCCTCAGGAGCTCCGCGACTGCCCGATAGTTGCCAGGAGAGGTTTGAACGTTTTTCATGTGATACACTGAACTTGTCCATTGTTCAGTCAATCTGAAAAAAAAATTTCTGTTGAGCTGCAGCGTCCACGATGGTCTGAAGTCCTATTCCAATGAGACGACTTCAGCGCAGCACTCAAGCAGAACACAATTGACCGGTCATTGTCCCATTTCATGTCGATGCCGATCTATCAGCGCAGCCGGCATTACATGTCATGTTGAGATGGGTCTACAAATGCGGACGGTATGCTCGTCTAATGCATAACTATCAGCGCCGGAGAGCACGACTCCCTGCCAGCGATCTGGCGATGATTGACGTGACTTGGACAGTGGTGAGCGGGTACAGAGCACTCGACCTTGTACGCCCGCGGCGAGGCCACAGCTAACACCCTCGGTCTGTTCTGTCCCGCGACACAGGACGATATGACCGATGACGACCGATCTATCAGACACTGCAGTCGCGGTCCCGGGTCACTGCGGAGGTCATGAGTGGTGATAGAAGGGGTGGCCTGGCATCCTCGGTTGACTGATGACTCGCGGACTTTTTACTGAAGTTTTCCCATCTAGAGGTCATGAGGTGCTGCTTGAGAGCTGCATCGAGCTGTTTCAGCGCAATATGATTTCTGGTCACAATGGAAGCAATTCGATTGTTGAAACCTTTTCGCATAGATTATGTATTGTTTGGTGTGCTCAGGCACTAAACAGCTCAAGTGAATAAATGGCAATTGAACATGTTTGGAAATGCCTGGAACTCATGCATAAAGCCAAATTCCTTGCGAGGCTGAATGTCTGATTCGGAGAGTACCCTAGACTGCAGCACTGACTTGGACGATAGCTGGAGACTGCAAAAATGGCTAGGAAGATACCAGGGTGGAGACTGCAACCATGACCAGGAAGCTAACAGGACGGAGAATGCAGTCATGACCAGAAAGCTAACAAGTCGGAGACTGCAATCATGGCTAGGAAGCTAGCAGGATTGAGACTACAACCATGCAGCTAAGAAAGAAGAATCTAACAACATGAACATGGAGACCGAGACTGTCACCTAAAAACTAACTGCATGGAGACTGCAAAATATGACCAGGTAGCTAACGACAGGAAGTCGGCGCTCTCAAAGGCAATACTGGCAACACATTAATCACCTCCGTAAAACACATCGATTTTACAGGTTCGACAGTTGTCATTTGTAATAGGACATCGGATCCGAATCGCTGAATATTTGAAATATTTGGAATATGCCTAAAAGGCTAAAAGCTGTTCCTACTGCCCAGTGCTGTATCTGGTGAACGCTGCCTTTGAAATATATCGGCGTTATTTATCTGGGAGATGGCCCCATGACGTTTCTGAGTGACGGCTATCACGCAATGCAATTGAGTCGTCCCTGGCGGCTGTGTGGAAGTGCATTCTGGACACGACACAGGGCCGGCTGATTTATATAAATGCAGTTGACGTAAGCTAATGGAGAGACAGCTCTCGGTCCTCTCTGGCTTCGTCTGCACTGGTATGTTGACCTGCATACTACATCGGGAGGGTGGGCGAGAATAAAATACCGGCCATCAACCTGTCGAAACTCTAATGGTTCTCTGATAGACAATAACTCAATAGTGTTTGACTCTGCAATGCCCGCCTGCTTCTCCAGGAAATAGTGAATAAGTATTCCGAGCCGAGGTGCGTCTCACGGCATTATGCATTCAGCTGGAGTGTGATCATTTAACATTATCTTATCGTGCCGGAGACACTCTTGTCGCGTGTTGGCCTGTCGCTGGCCGTGATAAATAATGGACTCCATTCCATGTGTCGGATGTCGTTAGTAAAGGAATTCGACTTCAAACATTCCTCCTGCAGAACAACGATGTAGGATATTCATCTCAGGTTATCTCTTCACTGTAAGGTGCAAATTGTGCAGACACTGATGAAAACACATTCAGAAGCTTAGTTTTTTATTCAGCTTCGTCAATGATCACAGACGATTTGTCTGGAACGGTGCCAAAAGCATAGGTAAAACAAGCCAGAAATAACAAAGTCGCCAAAACAGTGGTCTAAAACGAATAAAAAGCAGTCAATGTTAATAAAAGTGATGAGTAAAATAAGCGAACCAACGCATTGATGCCAAACCAAACGACGGGTGAGATCAAACGATGAGATCGGAGAAAGACATTTGAAGGAGTGTCGAGATCAGATGCGTATCGCTGCACCGCTCCTGAGCGGCAGGCGAAGCGCACAGTAGCTGCCTCTTGTCGGTGTTAGTCGGTCCAGCGCCGGTGTTGGTCGTTAAATTTTGACGACAGTGGTGACTATTTGCTGGTCGGGCTGCCAGTTTTCTGGGAGGCACTGCATGGTGGCCGATCTCAGCTCGGTGATGCGGGCGGCCATCAGAGGCGGCATGGCCAGTCCGAGTCGATAGAGCAGCAGCAGGGCCAGCCACAGGTCGGGACAGAGCCAGCGGAGCGGGCGCGCCGGCAGCAGCGCCGCCGCCAGCGAGTAGCCGCGCTCCAGCGGCACGCCCAGCACCGGCAGCGGCAGGTGTTTGCGCAGCGGCCAGGCCGACCAGCAGAGCGCCAGCTGCAGCGGCCAGCTGAACTGCCAGCCGTCCTCGGCGCCCTCGCAGAACCAGCGCGCCCAGTTGAAGCCCAGGCTGATGCTGACCAACATCACCAGACTGGAGTCGATCAGGCCCCACTCGGGATCCGGCGGGCCCTTGGCAGCCGCGGGGGCCGGCTGGCTGACCCGGGGACGGCGCATCGCCGGCCAGTCTGGATGGGCGGGGATACAGACAGGTCAGAGGCGTCCCACAAAGCGACTACAGGTCAAAGGACCCCCCAGAGACAACAATATTTCCGCAGAGGAATTATCAGACCTATACTTTGCGGTAATGTAGATTGTAGGTGGAACAATATAAGTGCAGAGCAAGCTCGGACGACATAATTTAAACCCATGTAAGCACCATAAGTCGATTACTAAAATAACTCAATTAAATCGCACCTCTTTGTGCTACCGCAGAGGGCGCGCAACACATCATCTGAATACCTGCGCAGTGCACATTTACATTCTCCTCTTATGAAAAGCCACATATGTGTACGCCCACGAGGTTAATCAGTACCCGGAGCGTAATCCCGACTCCCGGCTGCCCGCTGACGTACTGGACTGTGACGATCGTAATGGCGCCGTAAGTCGGCACCGTGCGTGGGTACCCGGTCGCTCATGCAGCCGTCTGGCGCGTGGGCCGTCAGCAGAATGCTTCACTGGCTCCACGTCAATTTAGCGATTTTATCGGGTATTTTCGAGCATCACGACTCTTGTTACGTAGGTGGCATGCGATTGCAGCGTGCCAACCCAAACAGCAATCCAAATTATGACGTAATGCCGCAAAATGTATGCATATTGTCATTCAAGGAAGCTCATAATGGTGCTCAAACTATCACTTTACGATCGATTATTACTATAATTATTACTATTATATTATAATTATTATTTAGATGTGCTATATACTATATTATAGTTTAGATGTGCTACTCACGTCTAAAGGAAATGGTAATGAAAGTTAATTACCAAACGTGTTGCAGAAATTGGTCAACTGAGCGACCAATAGGAAGCTAAGCATTAAGAGAATGGCAATTGTCTGAACAGTTTAATCCCCCGTAAAATACATATAGATAGAATTCAGCGTAGATACTTACAAAACGATTCTTCCCGTCAAAGATCGGAGAGCGAAGAACGCCGCTGGCTGCCGCCCCTCCCTCGACCCCTCCGATGTCACCGTCTGACTGACCCGCCGTGACCCGACCGGCCCCGCGTCTGCTCCGGTGACCTCCGCACCGAGGGCTGCTTCATAAACTGAATGACTGTATTCTACGAAAACAAAAATAGCTGCTGAAACTATAAAAAAGAAGAAACAGTTTTATAGAAAGGAAGCTCAGTCTCTGCTCAAATGTGTACACTTCGATAGGTGCATGACTCCCATGAAATAAAACTTTATCAGATACTTTCAGATTTTCGCTATTTTGTTGCACCTAATTCTTTAATCCTTTATGACAAAGGCCTCGTAGGTCATACGCCGCATAATTTACGGCCCGTTTGAAAACCCGGTCGGTTTTGCTGCTGGAGGGTGTTTAACACCCCCTTGCATAGGTGGAGCTTTGTGCCGAGCTGGGGTGCCCGAGCTCTCCCAATTCCACGCCGGTTTGGCTTTGGAGCCGTAACAGACGGCAGAGGTCAAGGTCCCCGCTAGGGCGGCGGCGGATTAGTGTTACCCGGGCACCCCCAGGTCGGCACAAAGTCCCACCTATGCCCGTTTGCGGTTTTTGGCGAATATCTTACCCCGCCGTTTTTGGCACATCTTATCATACTCTCTTTTCTGCACTTGTGAACATTTCTAAATCAGGTCTCTAAAGGTCAGGTCACAAGGTCGTGTCAAGTGACCACACCTCAGGGAAGTTCTGATGCTTCCCATATAGCTGCACCAAGGAACGGATGGACGAATCACTTTGAAACTTTCAACAATCGATAATGGTATGCATAAAATGCATCTATTAGAATTTTGATATCCGTGACGTAAGGTCACGTCAAATTTGTCACCTCTCCATTATAATTCAATGGGAGAACATTGGAATTCGCCTTTTGGACGAACGCCATGCCAAACACTCAAAAATCTGGTTACAGGTAAGTATAGAGTATTGAATCGAATGATTGCACTCGTGACCCCCTCTTTCTATCCGAGGTCATCCCGGGTCACGAAAAACATCGAGCAGTTTTCGCTAAAAACGTTTGATAGAGGCATCTCAGGCATGATAGAACGATGAAAGCATCTTAGATGTGTTTCACACCTAAGAACTGGACGATGCGGATCAACTGATATCCACATCACCTATTTTCGGACAGGTCATAACTTGACCTGATGTCAGATCATAGTTCATTCGACGCGTATCGAAGAGCGGTAATAATGCCGTAATAATAATAATGCCGGTAATAGTAAGCTCGTGCAAGTTTTGCTTCAAAAGTAAATGCAAAAAAAAAACGTTTCCATAAAAACGTCTCTTTCGGCAGTTTTTGTCTTCTGCAGGCTAAACCGTAAACCTTGGTTCAAATCTGAGAGAACTGCTCAGGAAGAGTGTTAAAAGGGGCTCCAAAAGCGTTTTTCTGCGGCGCTCTATCTCTATTTATTTCTGAGTAGTGCGCCAGCTTGTCGAAAATTACTGTAGAAGGCGAAATTTTACCTTTGATGACTTCTGCTAGCCTCTTAAACCAGACGTAGTAGTAGAAGTAGTAGTAGAGTTTATTGACACCAGGTGCATGTACAAATGATGTAACTTTAAATAGAAATAAACGCGGATAAAACACAAACCTTAAAATGCACGTAAATCAGTGTCCATTAAAAGTAACATACACGTGCACTAAATGTCTAGTTAAATTCGAAGCCAGACACGCAAAGTCTAAAACACAAGACAATATAAAAACACACAACTACCTTCCTAAAACTACCTTCCTCTATTAGCATTAAGAGCATGCGTCTGCTCAAGTACGAGGCGACAATAGTTGGCCAGATCTGCATTATTTTCTGAATCCATAAGAACCCTTAGGTTGGCATAGGTAAGTCTGGAGTGCCGGGTCCGAGCTGTCTGTGTCGTACAAATAACCTGTGTAAAGTAATTATTTCTGACGCTCTTCTGAACGCCGCTTACTGCGTGTCACTACGTGGCCCAGGAGCCGATTTGGGGGGGGGGGGGTCAAACACCCCTCCCCTTAGTAGGGCGTGAAAATCCAGGAGCCCCAAGCTCGTAGGCCAAGCTGGGGCCTGAGCCCAAAGTGAAAATTCCTAAATGTTCAAACACTGAATTTTGAATTTATGACCAGTAGCTTAGGAGATGGTAGGGAGCTTGTGGACCCCCCCCCCCCCCGTCAGTGGTGGTATGGAATATGCCTCAGTTTTGCGTGGGCTAGGTACATAATAAAATTGTTTGCGTCTACGAAGTATAAATTATGACGTTTAGTGCTCCTTTGCAGAGTTTCAATTGTTCTTGTTCATCACCTTTCAACAACATACAAGCAAACACGAGGTCACCAGCGTATAGATCAATGCATGTATTGTCTGAATGATCCGGACTAAAGACTGACTAAATTGAAGCGTGCCATTCGATTTTACACATATCGAGTGCGAAACAGATGTCAGCCAAGTTCGTTTATACCTACGCCAGGACAAATGGCGCTTCCAGTAAGCGCAATAAAAGACACGGCTAGTTCTAGTCAACATGCACGCATTATCAAAATGACACGCGTTATCACAAAGACTAAGAACATTTTAGAAAAAGACAGAGTGTAAAAGTCTTGTAAAAGACGTATTGAGCTGAATTCGCTGAAACGCCTGTCTTTTCTCGTTTTGCGGTAAAAGTCGGTCAGAAAAACATTATCACAATCATAGCACAAAGCTCATTCACCCGCGCTTGTACCTCTTTTGAACAGACTCGGAACTGTCGATTCCTTCTACGAAACTCTGCACCTGATGCACGAACTTTGCAAAACAGCTCTCCGGTCGGTGTCGTCTTCGGTCAGTTTTTTATCATGACAATTGTCGAGATACCAGGGGACCGACGCTGTCGGGCAGCTGGCAGCTGACAGCACCTATGACAGTCCTCGAACAATCACTAATTCCACAGTTCAAGCTACTATATGTGCGACACTGAGTGTATCCGGTGGACAGCAGAGATGGTCTGCTTCCTGCGTTAGGTGTCTGGATTCAGTATTCACATCCGCAGCTGGGCAGCGAGCAGCTCTCATGCAGGTTTGTGGTGCAGCCACAGAGTTGGCCTCGGCTTCAGCTACATAGACTGCGATTGCCGATCATCTGAACCTTTGACGTGGTGCGGATGCTGCCGCCTCTTCGATGATGTCTGGATGCTGATGTATCGGCCCTGTAAGCGCAATGAATGAGGGTAACAATTATTTACGGAAATATATAAATGTGTTTTTTCAGCAACCAGTGAGTTCGAAAAAAAACATTTATTATTTGTAATTAACCCGCGCCCTGCTGGGGGGGGGGGTGTTTGAACACCCCCCCTTGTGGTTTTTCGCGAATATCTCAAAAACGGCGGCGCAAAGCGCCGCCGTTTTTCGTATACCTTATCATACATCAATTCTACACATGTTGTGAAAATTTCAGACCAAGGTCATTAAAGGTCAGGTCACCAGGTCACTTGAAGTGACCTCACCTCATAAAAAGTTTCAATGTCTGTCATAGCTACACCGAGTGACCGATCGCTTTGAAACTTTCAGCGATTGCTAAGAGCAATAGCATGTACAAAATGTATATCTCAGAATTTTGATATCGATGACCTAAGGTCAGGTCAATTTTGCGACCTCCCCATTATAAGTCAATGGGAGAAAATTGAAATGCGCCTCTTTTGAACAAAAGACATTATAAACACTCCCAAACACCGCATTACAAGTGGTTTAGACACACTGAACATGAAAATGGTGTCCGTGACCCTTAATTATGCCCTGAGGTCATCTTAGGTCACGAATGGTATCTAACAGTTTTTCGCAAATAACTTTTGATAGAGGCATGCTAGAGCGATGAAAACGCCTTAGATGTGTTCAGCTCGACGATACGGATCGACTGATATGCAACATGACCCTTTCCGGTCAGGTCATGACCTTGACCTGAGGTCAAATTTTCAAGTTGACCTTTCAAGGTCAACTTATAGTTCATTCGATGCGTCTTGACAAGAGGAACACAATGCCGGTAAAAGTAAGCTCGTACAAGGCTTGGGTCAAAAGTTATTGCAGAAAAACTGTTTTCGAAAAAATCGGCTATTTTGGCAGTTTTTGCCCCCTGCAGGCAAAACCGTTGACGTTAGGTTAAATCTGAGAGAATTACTCAGAAAGGACTTTAATAGGGCTATCGAATGCGCTTTTCCGCGGCGCTGTAGCTCTATTGGTTCTCGAGTTATGCGCTGGCTTCTTGGAAATTTTCGTCATTCGACCTGGAAATCGGCGAAATTTTGCCTTCAATGACCTCTGGTGACCTGACCTTTGACCTGACCAAAAAATTGACCGAAGTGATTTCGTCATTATTTTTGACGCTCTTTCGAACGCCGCCTTCCGCGTATCGCTACGTGGCCCAGGAGCCGAGTTACAAGGGGGGGGGGGTGTGTTCAAACACCCCCCCCCCCCCAGCAGGGCGTGGAAATCCAGGACCCCCAGTCGGGCGCGGGTTAATGTTCATCTTTGTTTATCTATATTTATCATTTTATCCTATACTTATCTGGAAACATGGGAACATGGTAATATTTATGCAGTCTGTGGCTTAGTTTTGCCGTACGTAAAATTAGACTTTTGTCCCCCCCCCAAACTAATTATATTTACGAACTTTAAACTTCTTTCCACTTACCATGTCCACGCCGATCTGTCAAATGGAGTATGAGGCATGCGTGAAAGGCGGTAGCGGTGGCCTGAAACACAAAACAACATGTGCTTAAAATAGTCAGCTCCACAGTCTCGATCACTCTGCATACGTCTAAGTCATTGCGATTCTTATACATGATTTCTTATATTCTTATACAGAGACTTTAATATGCTCTGACTGAAACACTTAGAACTTAGCAGATATAAGAGGTTGAAAAGAAATATTAATTTTAGGACAGTCAGTCGGCCAAACCTGGCCATAATGAGCCTACCCCGAAATCACTTGCATCCCGTTCAGGCCGACTCACCTGACGCCTCTGATGCCCGGCATCTGTCGCATCCGACGGATCTTGATGGCGTCGGCCAGCGTTTTGATCTCGACGCTGGAGTGACGACGCACCCAGGGCCGCGCCGGGTCACCGTGTGCCAGCTGGTCATCCTCGGGCTGCAGGTACGCTGACGTGATGAGCTGGTTCGGGTTCAGGCCCGCCAGCTGAGACAGTCTTCCCTCGTTCGGGCGCAAGAACCCAATCGACGAAGGAGAGGTGGAGTCCCGGTGCTCGTGTAGACACTCGGCGGGAGGATTCTCGGAAGCTCCAGGGAGCAGATCGGGTTGTGCCTCGGGAGAATCTTTACCTCCGGGGGCCTTGCTGAAAATGACGTACAGGCGACTGCGTGGGGAGAGAGGCGGCGGGCGCATCCACATGGGATCCCATTCCAGGGCCTCCAGAGACCGATTTGTCACTAGCGGTGACAACCGGCACTCAATTTCCTTGCCAGACGGAGCATTGGGAACATTACACGTTGAGGCAGTATTTTGATGCTGATCCACACAAACATGAGCGAGTTCAGGCGTTTGCAAATGAACATTTTCTGAGGCTTCTTGTTCAAGCTCCTCTAACTCCTCGCCCAGATTGATGAGTTCGCCGAGGGCAGACTTCTCGAACTCGCGGGAGAAATCTTCCTCTTCCAATATACTTTGAATGGATAGGCTATCTGAGATACCAGAGTTTTCACATGCGACACGTTTTGCCGTGTCGTGCTGCTCACCAGTGGCTTCAACGAGATCGTAGGGCTCAAGGTCCACGCTCGAATCACTCAGCTCTGAAGTGTCTCCTTGACAACGCCCATTCCAAAGACCATCAGACTTACTATGAGGACTCAGTGGAACGTCTTTGAAGACTTCTTCACGGCTAGCGGCGTGGTGAGCTGTCTTGGTTTCAGGATTTGCTCCTTCTCTTCGTCCAACAGTCCTCTGTCCGCAAGAGGTCTCTGTTTCACAGACATCGTGGGAAACTGTTGCAGGAGATGCTTTTGGATGCAGCTCTATTTCTACTTCTCGGACGAGGGTGTCCTCAGCGATGCGCGCCATGGTGTTGTACACCTCTATGATGTTCCCATTGTTGACTGGCACCTTAGCGTGGTGCTTCTCCATATCGCACGCAGAGCTCGTGGGGTGTTCTGGTGAGGCCGACGCCAATGTTGAGCCAAACGTGGAGCTGCTCGACAGCTGAGAGGAACAGCGCACTCTGGACGTAGTAACGGCGTCCTTTGGCACATCCTGATGCTCTGTGCTGGTAGAAAACGCTCTACGTATGCCATTTACCCGCAGGATCCTGCTTGTGCTGGATGGCCGCAGCACTCCTCTCGCCCTCATTGCTTTACCTTTGTGCAGGTAGTTGCATCTCACCTGACGCAAAAGCTGAGCAGTCCTTTTTGCCCGCCGCACTTCCCTCAAACGGCGCCGGGTTTCCATTATTCTGGCTTTGTGAATGAGCTGGTCTTCTGGAGACAGAACATCAAGGACTGGAGCCTGATGTTCGACATGTCCTGTTTCGTCGTCATTTGCGAGTGTCTGCATGTTATCTGGGTTGCATGCTTTTCGCTGATTTTTGTCACTTTCTGTGGCTGCCTGCTGTTCGTTTGTGGCCAAACAACGACTCTCTGCCTCGATCAAGTGAAGTTCTCGCTCCTGGTCTTCATCGGAGCTGAACGATCCCGACTCCAGGGTAGAGAAGGGCGACGAAGGGTCACTTGATAGTTCCTTCTTCCGGATCTTTTTTGCCACCCTAAGTCTTTTCTTTGACTTGTTTCTGAGTCTACCCCTTTCTTCAGCTGAGTCAGTCGAATTGGGTTCAATGTCCGTTGTTTCTTCTTGCGATTCCTTTCTTGGATAGTGATTTTCGGCCTTAGAATCTTCGGAAAGGTTTCGTTTTCCAGTTTTGGTGAGACCGTTGCCAAGCTCTTCCATCCCTCCTCTCAGACTCTCACAATCCACACTGTCAGATCTCTCATAATATCCTCCACTGATTACCGCTTGTGACGCGTTTGGTGACTGCCCTTTTTCTTCTACAGTGACCTCAGTTCTGTTCGACTTCGTTATTTGGTCATCTACGGCCACGCGAATCGTTTCCGGGTTTGCTGCCGTAACAATGCCCGAACTGTTCTGATGACTCTGATTATGGACAAGGTCAACACAAGGCTTCGTAGGTGATCCCGGCCACACGAACAGATTTTTAGTGCGTTTTCCAGCTTTTACAGGGATGACGAAGTCGTCAAAAGTCAGTCCACTAGCGACCAGGCGATCAATGCAGCCATCACTAAGGATGAAGTCCATGCCCATGATGTTCACCCTCTCCTGGGGCTCGTACGAAAGTCGATTCGATAGAGGTGTCTCCACTTGCATCTGTCTGGATACCCTGGTGGGCTGACAAGCACCGAAAGAAATGTCGATGTAGTCTCTTTTAGGACCAGAGTAGGAAGCATTTTGAGTCTCTTCCCCTTCAGCTTCTGCTGCAACACCTTGCGGGTTACTGAAGCGCGGCAGCTCTTCTCCAGGATCTACTGTTGCGTCACACGTCTTGTTATCATATGAAGAGGGCTGGGGTACGGAAACTGAAGGCTGTTGTTCGACAGTGGCAGCGACTTCGCCTGGCACTGTTTGCTGGGAAGCGCCAGCAGGTCCTCGTTGCTCGTCTTTTGAACAGCCTTTACAAGAGATGCACTTGCACCCACAATTCCGACCTGGTCCAGAATCCAATTTAACAAGAGCATCCTGTCTCGCCTGATTGAGTCTCCGGGCCTTCCGGTTTTTGCGTTTCCGTGATGAACCTTTCTGACTCTGAGATTTCTTTGCCTGTTGAGCATCCTGGTGACTTGCCAGACTTGAGATGCCAGCACTTGAGTCAGCATTTCCAGCGCTGGGATTCGCACATAGCGCTGGCTGCAAGTCACCTTGGCACAACTTTGACTTGCTTCCGGCTTCGTTGCTCCACTCTACCTGTCCATCTTTGATGTCCACTGCAAAGTCATCGAAATGCTGCTCTGAACAGACATTCTTTTCTTGGCCAGCATAGTGCGCCGTCACGCTATCCGTGTTGGTGTGTGACGATTCATCGATTGGCGCCTGTTGACCAAATCCGATGAAAGATTCTACATCGCCGGCATTTTTGAGCAATTCCAGTAGCCTGTGCTCAAGGCAGTCGGCATCCACAGAACGCTCCTCAAACTCCTCACCGATCTCTGAAGGCCCACATGGTCTCATTTTCGCCACGCGCAAGGACTCGGACTTAACACGAATGTCGTCGGCCCCCACAGTCTCCAAATCACAGGTTTCTCGGGCTTCAGTCACCTGCTGGACCACTGCGTTTTGACACTCGATAACCCCACTCTCGTCAGGATCCGTTTGCATGGCCTTATCCGCGAGGCATCCTACCACCCGAGCGTGGGTGGCCGATATACCACCACACACGGGTCCGCTGACTACATCTTGGTCACCGTGGAGATCAGTTTGGCTATGATCTACTTCTCTGGTCCTGAAAATCGGTGTCACCCCATGATCACTGGTGTTTGGGTAGTACAGGAACTCATAGCCCGACATAGCTGGCCGCTCCTTGTGCTTTGTTTTCAGGAGGATCGGCAACGAATCATCCTGCCCCGACAGTTCAGAGGGGTGACCTTCCTCGGCGATACCCTGCTTTTCCGGTAGAGAGGAGACTGGTGACTCAACGAACTGAGCGTTCCAGCTTTGTTGGCCAGCATCCCTACTCTGAGGAGAAAGAGCAGCCGAGCTCTCTGAAGCAGTTGTACTCTGGTCGTCGGCCTCTCGAAGGGAAGTTTGTCCTGCACCAGGCTGCAGTTTCGAGCTCAGACGTTCCCACCGCTTCGGAAGTGCTTCCCAGACATGTCTGTCGCAGGCAGGGCAGTACACGGCGGTATGGACCGGATACTTGGTGACGTTTCCGGGGAAGAACACGAACCTGGCCCCAGTAGCGCGGTACGCCGTCGGAGTCCACCAGAAGAACTCGTAGTTCTCGTCATGGAAGGCCTCCTTGCCTTGGTCCTCGTCTGCGACGTCAGGGTCGGGGTTCCAGCGGACGTATTTCATGTCGCCTGGTCTCCAGGCCTTCCGGTACGCCTCGAGGTCGGCATCCATGATCTCCTCCTGCTCCTCCTCTGTCAGGTCACAGAAGCGCAGCGGCTGGTCCGGTGGGTGAACGGAGCAAGGCCAGAAGGGACCGTACTCGATGGGTGTCTCCTCCGCATTCGAGGCATCGTCGTTGCAATCAGAGTTGTCCTTTTCGGTTTCTGAGCCGTCTGGGGTGTGTGGTGGACTGCAAGCTGCATCTCTTTGATCCTGATTCTCACGCTCATCTGGGACACTGGAGTCTTTTTCATCCGTGATTCCAGCGCTACATCCAGCTACGGAGCTCCGATGTGAAGAATCTGAGTCGTTCTTTTGGTGTAGACTGATATCTGTGGTGTCTAATGTGGCTGCAGAGAAGTTCTCGTCTCTTGCTCCCAGTTCTGGTTGACGCTCCACAGCTTGGAGATCAGCAGATTCTGCTGGAGAGCTCTGCGCTGACCTGCTTGGACTGCTCTCTGACCGATGACCGGCAGCCCTGGAGGCTGCCGTTCGCCGCTGCTCCTGTCCAGCAGAGGGCGACTCGATTGGCCGCGGGCGCACCGCGATCCCCAGCAGCAGCAGCATGGCCGCCAGCAGCTCCAGTGGCACGACGCAGACGCGGCGCAGGTTCTCCGCAGGGACGAACACCACCAGTGCCTGCCGCTCGGGCCGCCCGCCCTGGGACGACGGGGGCGGCGTCGGCGTGAGACCCATCCCGCTGCCGTCGGCCGTAGGTCGTGACTGAGAGGGCTCCGCACGTCGAGACTGGGAGGGCTCCGCGCTGCCCACAGTCAATCTGTGAAAGAGGAAGGCGTCTGAGCGAAACGATGGGGAGATGCTCGATTCGACGGGGACAATGGTGGATTAACGTCGATGAAACCAAATATACATTTAAAAAATACTACACTATACACGCACAACTTAACAATCTCTACTTGTTATTGACATCATGCCAAAACGCTTAATAACATAGCCCACTCATTCACGACAATAAGTGATATGCTGAATTATGTTGAACGTTCATTGTGACCAGTATGACTAGATAAGTGAAACTTCAAAAAAATATGAAGTTCTTGTAAGGGTTGACTATCAAATAATGGAAGTGCCCCTAGCATTAGCAATGACAGGTTTTTACACGTGCACGCATTTGTTTCATGTCATCACATACACAGATGTTTTTTCTTTACGATGGTGAAGACCCGATGTCTAGCTTTATTCTGCTCTGAGCTATCACCGTTTTCCCAAGAGACCACCTAAACCTGTGGCGCACCATAAAAAAAGGAGCCTGGAAATGGAGAAAAGCGCGTGCCAGCGCGGAGCGAGGTCCTCAGAGGTCAGTTTGTGGTAGGAATAAGTTCTGCCGAGATAGGACATTTATTTTGGAAGTGTATGGAGTGACTGTAGCCTCTCTACAGACAATATGTCGGTGGTGCCACCGATTTCAAAAGGGGAGGGGTGCCGACATCGCGGACAGGCAGCGTGCGGGAACACCTAAGCAGTGGCGCGGGAACCGGGGGGGCAAGGGGGGGCTGAGCCCCTCCAACTTTTCGGCTGGGGGGGCTCGTAATGTATTTGAGCCCCCCCCCAGCTGGAGGAATCGAAATCGGAAATCTACCAACACAATTTCATAGATTCATACATAGGCGCGGGAACCGGGGGAGAGGGCAGTGGGGGAAGCTTGCCCTCACAACTCTGGGGCCGTGGGGGCGGTGCCTCACAACTTTTCATGAGTCCAGGAACCGTTGGGGCAGCTTGTCCTCCCCAAATTAGGGGTTGTGAGTCACAAAGGAAGAAAGCATGTGAGTGAAAAATCTACCTATTTTACTGACTCGGCAACCCATTTGGCAGCTTAAAACCTTTATTCCAGGCTGCCAAATGGTAGTTTCTTCACTCAGCTGAGACGGAATACCTCACTTTTTTGCAAATATTTTCTTCTTTTTTTCGTTGAAAAGGCCAAGGCCTGAAAAATAAGTGGCCTAAAACCGATGAGAAAGCTAGATTTGGGGGTACCCTAGGTTGATCTCTATGATGGTTCAGCCCCCCCAGTCTGGAAGAAGTTCCCGCGCCACTGCACCTAAGAGAGTGCATATGGCGCATGCGCGAGACCAAGTGGGGGAAAATGATCGTTGGCGGTAGGCGCTTAGGCATACGCGATATTATGACAATGAGCTATGAGCCTGTGAGACATAACAAGGCTGCTGAGTTCTGAAAACCTGGCGATGGCGCGCCATTTTAGCCATTGCCCGGCTCCTCTTTTATGGTGCGCCACAGGTTTAGGTGGTCCCTTTGGAAAACGGCGATAGCTCAGAGCAGAATATAGCTAAAGACATCTGGTCTTCACCAGTGGAAAGAAAAAACATCGACGCACGTGTTGGCACTAAAGAAATGCATTCACGTGCAAAAACCTATCATTGCTAAGGGCACTTCCATTCAGGGGTAGCCAGTAACAGTTGGTAGCATTAGGCCAAATGGGCGCTCAAAAACTACTACCCCATAGGGTTTCCATGTTAAATCGACCTTTTTCAAGCGAGCCTCACACGTAAGCTAAAGAATAAAGTGCTAATATTATTGTGGGGAAAGGTAGCCTCAAGCTTCCTCTACAACCTTTTTATCTAGCGTTTTTCGATGCGGAGGCCATAACAGGTCCAAAAAGCATTGGGCGCTGCCCAAGGTACCAAAAGCCCCTCCATGAGAGCACAAGTTCCTGCGCATGCGCACATTGCCTCAACCCTGTACTGGCGTACATTAGTGATACTGCTCACGGAGTCGGTCAGCCAATCAGCGTCCCCGATTACATTGATAGATGTCGCTAGTATCACGTCAATCCTGCTTACGAACACATTTTAAGAATGAAACAGCTGCGTCATTTCCGCCTTCCATTGATTCCTTCCATCTTAGTATCAACTATACGCTTTTCAACTAACTTTGGACTAAGTTTTAAACTATGGTCAGTATGTTATTTCTGTTACATATAATTTAAAAATAACTGCTTTATGAATTTGGCTTTACTCGTCAGAATATAATATTCTATTTTTTCCATATTCAAAAAATATATCGCCTACCATGTAACTCATCCAGGTAAAATGGGCGCTTTCCGCGTCGTTGGTGTACCCGTTGTTCTATATACCCTGCTTCCATTATTCAATAGTCAACCCTTAGAAAGCCTTCGCAAACGCGTTTCGAACTTCGTCTTCGTCAGTGCTAGCTTTCCATAATACAAAAGCAAAGAGATTTTTGATACAAAATCAAAAAGATTTTTGATTTTGTTTTATGCTACACGCAAACAGATCTTTTTGATATGAAATCAAAAAGATTTTTGATTTTGTATTATGGAAAGATACACGCAAGAATATTTTTGATACAAAATCAAAAAGATTTTTGATTTTGTAATATGGAAAGCTAGCACTAACGAACACAAAGTTCGAAACGCATTTGCGAGGGATTTCTATAATTCAGTACTTTTATAGTAAAAAAGTTTCACGTAGGGGAGAACGGGGTCAATTGTAACATTTTTTTGCATTTTATCATCTGGTGCAAACACGTTTGCAGTTATAAAGCTCTTTCTTTTATTTTCAGACACTATGATGTTTTGTCTTTAAAATGCAGTTAAAACATTTCCGAAATAACTTCTTTTTCGGGTCAAAATTGTTGTTCGAAAAAGTCAATTCAGCTGTTACAATTTACCCCAGATACGGGGTCAAAAGTAACACCACCCGGGGACAATTGTAACATGTTAATTTACAGGCTACAGCAACACAGTTTTTTCCAAAACTTTGATTTAACAAAAGTATTGAAGACTTGTTCATCTTTTCAGACTTGGTAGGGACGGTTCTTCTCAGGAAAAAAGGCCTAAAACCTCGCACTTATACAGGGGTTGGATGGACCTCCTCTCCCTTGGTTTTTCGCAAATAAATCGCGTAAAAAGCTGCCGATTGCGACAAAACTTAGTTCTCTTAATTCTAGCAATGTTTCATCTCCCTTGAAAATTTGAAGACTTTGACATACTGGCCACTGACCTATAACCTGTTACATTTGACCCCTGCAAAAATGTTACAATTGTTCCCGTCGCGCCTTGACATATTTTAGACGAAACTTGCGCAAAAGGATGTTGCATGTACAGCATCTAATGCTTTCAATTTATCGACAACAAGCCTGCCAACGCTTACACAAAGTCTGAAGTCGATATCTTTTCAATGGTGGGAATGAGCTACTCAAATATAACGGTATAAAAATTTACAAAATGCTCTCAAAAACACATTACTGTGCACAGCCATCGACATACCCGGCACTTTCGCTTCAAACTCATTTGGGAAAGGTAATATAGAATTACGCATTTTCGGTCTGAATATCAGCTCATTCTATTGGTAAGTTTATGAATTATTAACACTGTTACAATTGCCCCGTGTTACATTTGACCCCGCTCTCCCTATCTATATAGTCATATGCTTAATTAAATGCCGTTGGAGCGGCTATGCTATTTTACGATCCGACCAAGTTAAAATTATGGTAGGAAACATGTTTGTTACCGCTGATCTCTTTTTTCTTTCACCGTAAGAAACTAAGAGGAATGTGATTGCTAAAAATTATATTAAATGCGTTAACGAGGAAATTTAATTCATCATGAAATTACATATAGATAACAATATTCATCCGTCAAGGAGCTTAAAGTACGCAACTTTCAGGTCGTAATAGGGTGTTGTGCTTTAACGCATTTATTTCATAGAAGTCTTAACAGGAACAATCATAGCCCTGTCTTTGCTGGGGTACTTTGCCGCCCGGATCTATGCTGCGCTGCTAAACGCCCTAGCCGATGATAAATCCGCGCCGTGCTGGTGGCCTGTGTTTTCCGTTTCGTGCTGGGGGAGGGGTGGAGGGCGCTATTACGCCCCCATCTTACTCGGCTTCTGGGCCACGTAGCGACACGTAGTAAACGGCAATCGAAAGAGCGTCAAAAATAATGATGGAAACAGTTCGGTCATTTATTAGGTCAGGTCAAAGATCAGGTCGCCAGAGGTCATCAAAGGTCAAATGTAGTCCATTTCAACAATTTTGGAAACTGCCAGCGTCTAACTCGGAAACCAATAGAGCTGCAGCGCCACGAAAAAGCGGTTTCGATAGCCCTTTTACTGACCTTTCTTGATATTGTTCTCAGATTTGACCTCAGGTCAACGGTTTAGCCTCCAGAGGGCAAAAACTAAAACTAGCCGTTTTCACGAAAAATGTTTTCGGTAATAACTTGACTCAAGAGAGCCACGACATTACTTTTGCCAGCATCGTGTTCCTCTTTTCGAGACGCGTCGAATGAACTATACGTTGACCTTGAAAGGTCATTTGGAAAATTTGACCTCAGGTCAAGGTCATGACCTGACCGGAAAGGGTCATGTTGCGTATCAGTCGATCCGCATCGTCAAGCTGAACACATCTGACATGGTTTCACCGCTCTAGCACGTCTTTATCAAAAGTAAGAGCAAAAAAAAAAACTGCTGGTGACTTTTCATGACGTTAGCGATGACTTCAGTGGCACACAGAGGGGTCACAGGTGCATTTTACGATTCATTGTGTCATTTTTACCTAAGAACCGATGTTTGAGAGGGTTTTGAATGACGCTCGTCCAAAAGAGGTGCATTTCAATTTTATCCCATTGACTTATAATGGAGAGGTCGCAAATTGACCAGACCTTAGGTCACAGATACCAAAAGTATATGCAAAAGTATACATTTTATACATATTGTTATTCTTATCAATCGCTGAATGTTTTAAAGTGATCGTTCAGTCGGTGTAGCTATAGCGGGCCTTTGAACTTTTTCTGAGGTAAGGTCACTTGACGGTACCTGGTGACCTGATCTTGAACGACCCAGGTCTGGAATTGCCACAATTTGTGTGGAAAAGTTGTATGAACAGGTGTATCAAAACGGGCGGCGCATATTCACGAAAAACCTGAGGGGGAGGCATTAAAACGCAACCTCCCCCTAGTAAGGCGCGGATTGAAGTGGGACGCATGATGCAAAAAAAAAAAATGAAACCTCAAGGCAATAATGAAAATGTAGAAATGGCATCAATAAATCTTCAATATCTAGATCACGTAATGCGATTAAACATCGCCAGACTTATCGGTCTTCTACATGCGCCGGTGCCGAGAGGGGAATGAGGAAGGTAGCCCCTCACAGTTTCGCCCCTAATTGAGCTAGAGCCTCATGTATTATAAAAATATAAGAACATAAGATAAACGAGTGTGTGCATCGTTATGAAACGCAACGACTGATACATGATTTTAAGATCTCAGGTCAACCGTTGACCTCAGAGGTCAGGTCAAATGCCCCGAGGTAGTAGATCGTTTTTTTTTGTGTGAATAGCTTCGCTTCAAATGGCCACAGAGCCGCGATTGACACCACCTTGTGAGTTGAATCATGCTCAGACGCGTCAAATAATATACTTTTTGTTTTGGTGAAATTAACTTAGTATTTTGACCTCAGGTAAAGGTCATGTCAGTCCCCTCAGGTCACGAATTTGGTCGAAGGAGGTCACATTGCATATCATGTGAATCAGTAGGTCTCCCGAATCCAACGGTGACTTTTTCAAATCGCTAGCTCAATTTAATCGGGAGTTATTGACGAAAAATTCCTACGACCTTAGGAACGTCACAAATGACCTCAAGCAAGGTCATCTATGCATAACTTAAACACTGAACCTTGCAAGGAGTGTATGGACTTACGATAATTGTGCTTCAAATAGCCTTAAATCGTTTCTTGGGCCAAAATAACAGTTTTCATATTTTCCCTATTGACTTATTATGATGAGGTAACGTGAGTGACCTGACCTCAGGTGACTAGTAAACATTCGAGATTTTCAAGTGTTCAGGACCGGCTGGGAGGCTGCTACGTCCTGTAAATTTCATCTTTTTGCGAAGGCCCTTTTAGCACTGAGGAGGTTGCGAAGCTGCTACATTTTAGTACCGTGAGAAGCTTTGCTTATGCCTTTATAAACTGCTGTTGGTATCACAAGATTTTCCTTGAATTTAAGTTCAGGCGTGCCAGCTTCCAGCTCTCTATCACTAGCGTGTTCTGAGAAAGTGCGAAAAAAAAAAACAGTCAGGGGTGACATCCGCCCTTCTCGGCCGGCGAGGGCTGAAATCATTGATTACTTTTCACAGACACATTTAATTAATTGCACCGTTGCCGAGATAAATTAACGATAAATTAAGAACGTTTAACTCCCTTCCTTGAGCAAGTCGTTGGCTAAAAAGTTATCATTATTCACGATATTTAGTCAGGTGGTATAAATTTGATTCTTTCAAGTGTAAATAAAGGATGCATCAACGCTTTAAAATGCCATACGATTTACATAAATATGTAGTGGTGAATTCCGAGAAAGGCTTCGTTTATCGACGATGCATGCTCCAATGCTACTTGCTACTCATGCTCCACTCATGCTCCAATGCTACTTTGATTGGGAAAGACCGCCGTATGTTATCAATACATTAGCGTAAATTCATATGACAGACCGTGCCCCGCGATTTCGTTAGGAGCTGGAGTCGGAGTCGAAATCACCGAAAATTCATAAACTCCGCAGCCCTGCCAGGTCTGCGTAGTCGAAGTCGGAATTGGATTTGTTCGGAGTCGATAATTCTACCCGGAGTCGGAGTCGGTTTTTGAAATACGGAGTCGGAGTTGGAGTCGCCGAAAATCCATCAACTCCGCCGCCCTGCATTTAATGATAGAAAATCGAGAGCTAGTGGCACTAAACGATAACGCCGTCGGACAGAGAGGGTTAGCACGCAGCTGAGTTAGCCTCAGTGCGGCAGCGCAACCTGTTTAGGGGATAGATGCAGTCTACTGAGACTTTGCATGTATTTCGTCTTATTTGGTGGACTGTGCGATGTGAGAGCATTGCAAGTAGCACTGTCGTTGTACGGACATTTTAGTTATAGTGATTTCATTGTTTGTACGCTGCTAAGCCTTGGGTCCGTGGGCCATTCATACAAACAAAAGACCGGGAGACCATTGTGGCTACACTAGAGGCATTGTTGCATGTGACTGTTTCACATTTAATGCAGTTTAATATCATAGATTTTCCGACAGTAAGTCGCTTATATATGCAAATCCCATTGCATGTTCCTTGTTGAATAACATAATCCATAACACTAGTGGATCAGTCTAGAAAAAATAGACCGGACGTGGTTGATAAACCAGAGCAATTGTCCTCGCAGCTACCCCAACACGATAGAAATGTTTTCTTGCAGAATAGCGTGCTCACTGCTGAGCAAGCCTGTCTGCACCGCACTCCTTTACAACTGTATTCACTTTAACATGAATGAAATACAATAAATGAAATGTCTGTACATGAACAGTCCTCGCCCATGCTACCATGCTGTGTGGTAGATCGAGGGCAACTCGAGGGCCATATTACCGCTCAGTCGGGGAAATCATGTCAGGCGCACGATGCTCCAGCTTAAAATTGAGCCCATCATTGAATAAATATGTTTAACGGTTTGTCAGCAATGGTGAAAAGTTTATATTTGCAAAAATACAGAGTTTTGTCTTTTGTTGCAGCGATGGGTGGGGATTTAAGCAATGAGGGATGGAGTTCCATTGTGGTGAGATTTATGAGCTCTACACTTTCAGTGACCGATCAAGCAGCCTCCGGGCTGATTTGTTGAAATGCTGTCCTGAATATTGTACTTGAAATAAGATTATAAATATTACAAGCCTTTGCTTATGTCGTATGGTTGAAAGGCCTTAAAAAACGTGAATATGTATTCTATTTGATTAAATCATTTATCTTTTTTAAGTGGGACTTATCAATTTTCCATGTACCGTCTCATACAATGTCGCACAATCCAGCCCACCCCAGATGCTCCGCGCGCTGCCCTCCGCTCCTGCTCAGTCACTCGCTATGAACACCGCTTTACGAGCGATCCGCTCGAATCTGACACCGCAGCTCGGACGGTACGGGCCGCGGCGGCGTCGGTGTCGATTTATGATCTGAAATCATCGGTTAGGATGGCAGAGGCGTCCGCTCAGGGGTGGCCGACAGACACTTGGCGGCGCCGACAAAGCCTCGACAGGGGCGCCGGGGCGGGGTCCACGCTTTATTCGTCCCACGCGGCGGTAGGTCATCCGGAGCTCGTGTTGAATACGCCACCCTGGAGCATCAACCGGCCATTTGGCGGCCTTTATTAGGCCTCTAAATGGATGCAACAACGATCAGTCTCTTTGAAAGTATTTTTGCGCTCATGTTGCGCGAGTCAGATACATAGGCGCTTTCTTTGTGAAATCACTGAAGGCATGAGGCATATGAGTTATACGTGCGGCGCATCGAGTATTATAGACTGCCTGTGATTATGATTCCCAGGGTACTTCGTTGTTTTGGAATTAGGAGTTCAATACACTGTAATTCTACACTTCTCAGACGAATGGCGCCAATAATAATTATATGCCGGTACAGTGTACACTAAATATCTACCTTCCAGACATCATCGGCACAGAGGTTGAGGGGCAATTGATGCAACATTTAACATTTTCCACAAGCACTTTAATAAAAAGTTAGCACATTAAGACAAAAATTTGATTTATCTTTGCACCCACCCTTCAAACAGCTAACCATACAATTTTAATTTTTTATTAGTTGATGTCATTGAGCTATTACGACACATGTCTGGCCATGGAAATAGTTTTCTTGCGATCTGGGGGAGGTTTCCTGCCTTTTAGCGTATGGTTCTGAAAAGATATTATCAAGATCATCTAAGAGCATCAGAGGTCACTCAAAGTCAGCTACCATCCTTCCTTATTCAAGCAATAAGTGCATCTGTCGACACATTTTATAATGCAAACGGTTGCTTTCATTCTCTTTTTTGTTCTACTGACGTTTTCTCAGAAATAATTAGACGAAAATCGAAAGTCAAACGTTGTTTGCCACTGACCTGACTTAAGATGTTACCAGTTGATTGGACTAAGAATAGTCGTCTTATCCGGGCGACTCTGTCTGAATTATGTGACGAACGCTAGGATGCACGGACCCCTTGTGCCGTCACGGAACATGGGCGTTTTGGACACTGGGCACTAGGCACAGAGCAGTGGACACTGGGCACTGGACATGAGCACTGGGCAGTAGGCTTTCTTCGGAATGTGGGCAGCATATAAATGCATTAGCTGAAAATCCACGAATATATTTAAGCAAAACACTGTAGGCATTCAAACAACGCTGCAACTCGAGGATCTTACCAAATATATCGAAAGGCGATATCCGTCGTTTGACCTACGGAGTTCATGGGAAGAACGCACATTTTTCAGGCATGGAGTTATAATTTTCGGTACATATGCAAAATTAATGTCCATTAAATATGGCAGGGCTGCTCGTCAGTGTTTTTTTTTTTTTAATGAATCATCAGAGTAAAAATTCAAAAGAAAGAGGGAGAGTCATCTGACCTCTTTCCAGTGCCTGGTTGGTATTTTATATATGCATACATTGTCGATACCTTTATAGCCAGAAATGAATGAAAATAGATATAATGAAATAAAATCGGTGCTTTTTTACCGATAGGAATGCGCAACATGCCCTAATGCATAAAAACAAAAAGCAAAATCACATAATCAAAACAATCGGATATTGAACCGTATAGGCTTTTCTCGTATGCCGCATCCCTATAAAAATGACCACTTTTTATAAACATTTTACGAAAAGTATTTTAAATATTGAGCTACCTTTGGTTACAAAGCTAACGCTGTCCTTTCAATTTTGCACTTAGCTGTATTTTACAAACATGTTTTGTTAAACAACCACATATAATCGATACAAATCTACTCACCAGCTAAAATGATTCCTCCTCAACCTCTAAAACACCGCAGCGCTGCCGCCCTTCACTCGCGCCTGAGCTCCAACTGGGCGGGGCGGGTCAGCTGACGTCTGACCCCGGCCGCTGGAACCGCCTCGGGGCCCGGCCCAGCTGATGTCGGCCGCTCAGCCAATCAGAGCGCTCGGACGCCACTGCCGCAGCGGCAGCCCTTGGACCGACCGGCAGAGGACTGCGCTTTTTCAGCATCAGCTTTGGTATCATGTTTCATAAATTGATTTTATCTAGTATACAGTCTGTCCTAAAAGTACCGCGCCAAGTAACAGTGGATCCATCAAGCCTGACCGAGGAAGGGCCTGCTAAATTTGAGTCACCGAAGCAATTGACATCCTCGTCCATTCCCCAGGTCAATTGGTTCGGTGACTTTTAAATTATAGCAGGCCCTTCCTTGGTTAGGCTTGATGGATACACCGTTACTTTGCGCGGTTTTGACAGACTTTACATAAGCACAGCTGGTTAGCGTTATCCTATGATTACCTACTAAGCAATTCCTCCGAATTGCTTTACCTACGTAGCGCTCCCTGTTTCTACGTTCATTGTGCGCAATGAGTCTCATGAATTGATTTTCATAGAACTCATGTCACACGGTAAGCCTTTGATATCAGCCTGGACGCCGGAACACATGTCGCATCTTCTAATGCCATATACCGAGTAAGCCATTAGTGATTACCCGTGGTAAAGCCGGGTCCTTTCATATGTATGACAGCCATTACATTCGTCCACATATAGTCGGTGGACACGGCCAATACTCTCCGTCTGTGTGCTATTAGCATGTGGCGGTGCGCTCCGCCCTGATAGCAGGTGGTGTTGGGGTCGCCTGACGGCGCCGCTGCTTGGGGTCGGGTGATTGGCATCCGCACACTGTCACTCAGCCGAGCATCTGCTGAGCGGGCTCCCGCACCCCGCTGCCCCCATACCCCGCTGCCCCGCACCCAGCCGAGCATCATCTGCTGAGCGGGCCCCCGCACCCCGCTGCCCCCGCACCCCGCTGCCCCGCACCCCGCTGCCGCGCATCCCACGGTCCGCATTCTGCACCACAGCCGGCCACAGTGATATTGGGTCGATCAACTACACTGGTCACCTCTATCTGCTGACCACATGTCGACTCCTACTCTGTTTGCCCACCTTTTGCTCACCCAAAGTTTCCCGCCTGGCGCCTGTTCACCTTTTACTTGCTCATGCTGTCTGTCTACTCGTTGGCTACGCCCGCTACGCTTAACCCTCGCCCGCACATGGGGGGGGGGGGTTGCCACCCCCCCAGGCAGTCTTTCTGCTCTGCACTCAACATTTTTAGAGCTAGAAGGTTGATTTTTCGTATAGCTGCTCGTCTATCCTTTCTTGATGTCCACTGAAAATTTCAAGTCTCTGTGATTTTTGGTTTCGGAGATATGACCTTGTTTTTCAGGTCATGTCATGACCCAAATGGCCAATTCTCAACATCTTGCGTTTGCCATGGGCCTTGTGAGCTTTTGACACCCTGATTTCGGCCTTTTTTGCCAGTCTTACCTCCCACCTATCATGGAACATGTTGTTCGACGATGTACAGGGGTCAAGGTCAGGGTCAAGGTCAACCTAGGTCACCTAAGATAATTGCGTTTTAGGCAAGCTGAATTTACTTTTTGTGAAGTTTTTTGACTGCATTCTTGGTAAAAGCTTCTCAGATCATGATTTCATGTGATATGGACCCAAAAACGATCGGTGCACACATCAGTATACACACAGACACACACAGACATACAAACACATATAATTGACCTTGACCTAACTTGACCTGAAATGACCTCAGCAGCAAAATTCTGGTCGGATAGTGTGACAAAGAGGTTCTAGCTGGCTTGGCACCAGAATCCAGCATCGTCATCGGTATTTGATTAGCAGCGCACTTGATATCCAACGGTGACCCAAAACAGCAACATTTTTTAGTTTGACCTGACCTGGAAGGTCAATGACTGACCTGAGAAGGTAAAACTGGGTATCATTGGATTCGTCTCTTCCCAAAGAATCTTTTTGGTCTTTACTGCTAAGCTCTATCTCCAACAGGAACGAAATGGCGCGGGGGGGGGTGGCAACCACCCCCCCCATGTGCGTTCTAGGATGGGAAAATGGCATGTGCGGGCGAGGGTTAACGCTTTTGCGCGCCTGCCTTTGGCCTGTTCATCAGTTGTAATAGCAAGGGTCTACAGAATGGTGCGAACTATCAGACATAATTTTTCAGATGTGTGCGCGTCGCAGAAGTGTGACACTCGGCTCTTTACACAAAACTGACAGCAGAGACTACCGGAGTCTGTCGATTCGTAACATGGACGGCATGTCAATGCGTCTATCTTTTGCCAGCGTCCGGGAGCGGGCCAGTTGGGAGACAGCTCTGTTAATCGCCACTGACAGACGGTAAGATATTGTTTCCTGTGCACGGCAGGAGTGGCGCTCGCAAGTGTGCACGTGCACAGAATTGCACCATCCGTGCAGCACACGTTTTGAAAATAGAGGTGTCGGAATCCACGGCCTCAAAGTTCGTGTGAGGAGAAGTAAAAAAGATAATAAATCCAGGCAACATTTTGATAAATGTAAAATCAGGTCTCGACGGTGTACCTGAGGCGCATTACTTAATCAGATGTTCTCTATGTCGCACGTGGGCCTGTTGTTACATTCAAAATAGACCGGTGGAATGCTCGGCGGTAAAAAGCTCCTTTGAATCGCGGCGAGTAGTTTGGTTACGGGACTCCAGCTCGTTGTAACATCAAACATGAGCTGCGGGTGTCTTTTGTGTGCCAGGCGGCTCAAAAATGTTCTGTTCCTGGCGGCGAGGATATGCATTTAGGCGAATCGAATGATCTTGCAAGATGACTTACGTCATGAAGTCATGCAACATTTGCCACCTTCACTTATCGCCACAATTATTGTGCTTTTAGAAGCTGAATGTGATTACGAGCACTACCGTCACAAATAACTTCAAAAAAAGATAAACTTATACATAAAAGATTGCACTATTATCGCAGCGGCTGACCGACGGCAGACTAGGTAGGGTGACGGCGTCGGATTGGCGTCGAACCGGCGAGCTTAATGGAGTCCAGCGGACGAGGAAACCAACGCCGGACCAGGTAGCTAGCAAACGTTGGGACAGAGCGACAATTTAAGTAAAGTCCAGCTAACTAGCGTCGAGCCGGGTAGCTAGCCAACGTCGACCTGTAGAGGTGACGGCAGGTGACGGGGCCGTCGCGACGTTCCCTGTCACCACTCGGCGACGCTTATTGAGAAACTGGTGATTGATGATGTCTGTGTTGACGCGGGCGATAACGCTGCTGGCTAAACAAGCGCCCAGTATCGCCTGATCGCTGGCTGCGCGACGCGTGTCAGCGCGCGCTCTGACGAGGTGACGCTATCGACAGCAGCGGCCAGCGGCGTCACGACGACCGGCGTTTTTACCCCCCCCCCCTCCCTCCCGCGCCGCGCCGCTCAGGAAACTGACAGGGCTGGGAGACACAAGACGCAGTGATCAGACCCGTGCGCAGAGAGTAGTGGTTGGTCAGTGCTGGTGAGAAAGCTGTGGCGGTGGTGGTAGATTGCAGATAATTGACGGTAGCCTGCCGAACCCGACCTAAAAGCCTTGTCACATAACGTGCTAAGCGTGATTAGTGTTTTTGATGGAGTTGGTGTAGGAGTGTTTAGCTTTGTTTCTGTGTTTTAATGCCAAAACTCCCGCATGAGGCCTGGAGGGAAGGCTCGTATCCTGTTCGCACCTACCTTAAATGAATCTTATAAACAGTAACACGTCCGGGATGAGCATTTTACCTTGTTATCCGAGTGATACGAATCATTATGACGTTACGTCATCATTTCGATGCTAAAAGGCGTCAGTCTGTCAGATAATTTTGTTTGATGGTTCGCTCGAAGCGGGTACAAGCGCTATCGACTCATTCAGCATAATCTGTCACTTTTACCAATGAGATATAACTGGAGATCAGACACTAAAAAGGAGCACAAGTATGAGATCGCCTTCAGTAAGCTGAAACAACATGCGTAAGCCGACACAATCCGCAGAGAAAACATACATTAAGGTGGTGACTTCATCCCATTATCGTTATCCATTTTTTCTCGCTTAGCTTCCACTTGCTGATGAAATCTGAACATGTTCAGTTGTGCTAATAAATGTTTAACTTCTAAATATATAAATAACCTTTTATTAACCCTCGCATGTGTAGGGGGGGGGGGGTCGGATGGACCCCTCCCATGGTTTTTCGCGAATAACTCGCGTAAAAAGCGGCCGATCGCGACGAAACTTTCAGTACCCCCCTCGCATTGATCAATTTGACACCTACCCTGAAAATTTCATGACCCTGACCCAAATGACCTTTGACCTGTGACCTCTTTTCCGAGACCATGTTTGGCCGGAATCGCGATTCGGCGTACGTCGGCTCGCATTAGCCGCGCGTTTGCAAGCTTTTCGTAGTTTCAAACGTTCAAACATGTGATTTGATGTTGCTCCCATGCATTAGGGTGGGTGTCAAGGTCACCTGAAGGTCAGGTCAGGTCATTGACCTTTGGTGACCTCGGGTGACCTCGGTTCACTTTTTCGAGTTTTACATGTTTCTAGGCTAGTTTTTGGAGCTGAATTCGAATTTAGCAACCATTTGAACATTTACGAAGTAGTTTTGGTGCCTTCGTAACATGTTACGAAGCTGTCAGAGGCGGTTGACACGTACTACGAATACCCGTCACGACGCCTACTGATTGACCTGACCTGACCTGACCCGACCTGGTCTAAATGCTTAAAGACATCATCTGTGATCAAAACTAACACGATATTCGTGATCAGCACCCCGAAAAACCCATTAGCAGCAACACTTTACGACTTTCTAATAGGTCCCGATTTTCCCGACTTTGGGTCATTGACCTGACCTGGAAGGTCAACCAATGACCTAGGACCTTAAAATTGGGTATCATCGGCTTCCTCTTGTCACGGGCAACACGCTCGTTTTTTTTCCGCGAAGCTCTAGCTCGATCAGGGGCCAAACGGCAAGGGGGGGTCCAACCGACCCCCCCCCCCTACACATTAGAAGCTGGAAAACGCCGCACACATGCGAGGGTTAAGTTAAGTTGGCTCTAGATGTGCGGTACGCTCCGATTCGATTGTAAATGTTGTGCACTATGTACTGTGAGTGTGCAGTGTATGACTTTCTAAAGTCACCATTCCAGGGCCGAGTGCCTACTTTTAACTATTTGCCTTTGTTATGGCCCATTCGTTCAGTGCTTAGTGAAGCGGCTCGGACGTATTACAGTGCAGAGTTCGGCCATGGCTGTGGAGATGCTGCAGAACGATCCATTACACGGGCGGAGTCGCCGCTGTTTCGTCGCGATAACTCATTTGTGGTGCCTATTATCGTAAATTTATGCTGATACGTTCAATACTAATTTCACTTGCGTAGGATGGCGGCAAAACGAACGGCTATTTGGCAATGCTGTCACTTCATTATTCGTGTTTGAGTGCTGCATAAATCGGCGACCGGCCGTCGGATGTGCATGTATTGTGATAAGGCTAGTTAGGATGGGAAATTAACTTAAACGATCACCCAGCCGGATATAATTTAGCTAAATCGTGGGCTGTTTAGGACCTGGTGAGAGCCAAAAGAGGCGACAGGGCACACTGCAGAGCCGTGGCACGTGTCACTGAATGTCTCCTTCCCTCCCCTAGTGCCGGCCGGCGTCGGTCGGGACAAGGGACGTTGATTGGCTGATGTACATTGCTAAGCAGATGAGCCGGTATCGGATCCGAGACGATGTTTCAATAAATAACGACCGCGCCAGTCGCCGCCAGAGATCTGGTCAACCACCCCCAGAACACGAAACTCTTTTAGTGCTCACGTGGCAATGGGTGAGTTATGTGATCTCTCGCCGGTAATAGGCCCGGAACCTGTTTAACAGCGCCTGGCCGCTCGGCTAATGGGATGCCCTGTCGCCGAACGTTTTCAGCGCGTTTGTCGCGTTTGCTGCACGGTGCTGGCGCCGCTCGGGCCGGCCGGCCGCCCGGCTCCATGTTGGCGCCGGCTGCACGTGCCGGCGTCACTTCCGGCGGTGGACAGCGCCATGGCAGCTCAAATATTGGCCGTTTTCATTCAGGTGGCGAGAAGTGGCCGGTTCCGCCGGCGCCGGCCGAGCCCGCCACATGATATCATAGGCCTTGAGCGGCGGACGTGCGGCGTGCGGCGCTGAGCTGAGCCGCGGCTGCCTCCTCCGCGCGGCGCTCTGCCCCCTGCCCCTCTGCCCGGTCCCGCCGCCGCTGCATATTCATGTCGTCTGACCTCCGACAGTGGCGCGGCCCGACGCCACCGACATCTGATTCGATTGTTGTCAACGCGTCACTAATTACCTGATTACCGGCAGCTGTCCCCTCCGTAATAATCAGACGATAATTATGGGACAGTCGGAGCGCAGTGTGGTGAGCGATGCTCGTTATGAGCACCCTGTCGGCGCCGGGTCCGCTCTGCACGCGGTGCCTCTGCACGGTGAGCTGCGCTGGCCCGTCTGCAGTTAAATCAACCGGCGTGTCTCCGCGACTCCAGCGCTCTGCGTACAAAGAATGCCCCCGCGAGAGCTGCTGAGAGCGCCACAGAGCGCAGTGGTAAAAAGCCGACACGCAGAGACTGCTCCAGAATGCCGAGCTGTTGATAGCATTAGCGAACCTCCAACGGCCGTCACTCGTACCGGCTGGGGCCGACTCCGCTCCAACGGACGGTGATATACACAGCAGAGAGATCTCCGCGAGATGCTCTGACCTGATACATCTCATTGCACGCCGTAACCAATCATGTCCTGCTCCGGACGCAGCGACAAATGTGCGGTGTTGGACAAAAGCCGGCACCGTTCGCGACGCCGCCAACGTTTATGAATGAACGTCGTCTCCATTCAGTGGTTTCGGCCGGCGGCCGAGGGCGCGGCACTGCATCGTGCGCGCCGCACAGCCACTGTTTGGTATTCCGAGGGGTCGTCAGAGCCACGGCCGAGCCGGCCGCGCAGTCAGCCGCAGTCCGTCTCAAACACAGCTTCCATGCCGCCGGAATGAAATTAGCGCATCAATGGCCGGCGGCCGGGCATGACTATGTATGACTCGGCGAGCGTACTCCGACTCCGACTCGGCCGGTATTGAATGGGCTGCTGACCGGTGACTGACTCTGCAGTAACGACCCGGCCGCCGCTCTGGCCAAACATACCCTGCACTGGCGCTGCAGCCAAAGCAGGCGGCGCGTAAGGCCGCATCGCTGCAAGTTGACTCATGCATGGAGCGGACTTGCTGGTATTGGTCGTAACAATAAATATATAGGCACTGGATTGAAGATGTGTTATTTGAGGGCATTGAATGAAATGATTAAGTTTTATATGCTAAATATTTTTTTAAGTTCGTTCAAAACACTTGCACGCTGCTTTGCCTAAAAACATGTCGAAAAGTGGTCATAGGTACACCGTTTTCCTTGATTTCGTGTCCTGCTTTCAGGTCTTAGCGCAGTGATTCATCTTTCTGTGTTTTTTTCATCAGTAAAAGATGGGAGGGAATGTCCTGAATATGACGCCCCTCGCCAGTCGCCGTTCTGCCTCTTGTTGGGCTAGAGCTTCGCAGAAAAGAAACTTGCTAGCCGTCGCAAAATGCAGCGAATACTAACTCGGTGTCAGACCCCAAGGTCAACCGTTGATGTATGAGGTCAGGTCAATCACCCGAAAACCAGGGTTCCGGTTTCGGGTACGCAGCCATAGACAAAAGTGGTTGCAGAGCAGGACCCTTTTAACGTCACTTTTGTTATGATCAGCTTCGTAGAATGAAAATTTTGTCTGTATAAAAATTAAAAGGTCATCTTCTTTTTGTCGAGTTCAAGTCAAGGCCAAGTCAATGGCAATCAATTTAAGAAGCTGGTCAAAGGGTGAGGTTACGTCACATATTCGTTGCGTGCATACTGTTGTTCTTATTTTCCACTAAATTATTGTTTTTTCAGCCTGTTTTTTTTTTTCAGCAGCACGTTGTCCTTGCCATGTTTGTCGAAAGAAATGAAATACATTGGATTGTATGTTTTTATGCAAGGTTTGCAATACAGTATATAACTCGATGATTAGGTGTTCAGTATATGCTCAGGTCATACTCATGCACTGAGCACTAGCAAGAGCTATTAGATTAACTAATAATAAGCCCAATAACACACGCTCAATTCCTGGAAGCTGCGTTCTGCGCACTTTGTTTCAGCTTACCAACTTTGTCTTCCGGTGACGTAACAAACCACGTGTGTCATGGGTGCGACATGAATCAAATGGAACCAGGCCAATGCTAGTACGGAAGACACATAAAAGTCAGACATCTTCATATAATCTTGATTTGTTGTTCTGCATTAATAATAAGTCAATTTGCTCTGCCTTGTCTTGCACTACTGGAGAGGACACAAGGAGCTCTACCTCGTATATAACTTTGACATACAGCTTCTGAAGATGATCGTATTTGAATAAGACATCACTGTCCAGCGGTATTACGGCTCTACGGCATTATCAAACGCGATTGTTTTCGACCATTATGCCATTTCTCTTCTTTTACGACACATTTGATTTTCATCTTCATGCTCTCTGTCAGGTAGCTGATGTCCGTATGGAAATATGTTCGAATAAGAATATACGTAGATCAAATTTGTCTGCTCAGATATATTATCGCTCCACCGCAGCTAAGGACTGATAAAATTATTTAACGCAGGTCGCGTTTGAAATAAATGTCACACTTGGAAAGGATTTCACGCGTTTAAATGACACTATTCCTATTCGTAAATGTCAGACGCTGTATTTAATCGTCAAATTTAGAGCAGTGATCACAGTGGCTTTGCTAGCTATCGTGCTGATCATCATTTATCAGGTGCTAGCATCGATCGGCATATCAATAATTCACGCAGAGATGCACTGAAGTGAACTTCAAAATGTTATTACTGGGCAGTGAGGAATAACTTCAACTACACTTCGTTTCCTCTGCGGCGAATACAGTTTGTCAGTTATGTCTCATTATTAGTTGAGTCGTTTTGAAGAAAACGGTACCTATGCAATTTAAGATCATTGATAAAAAAGTCCCAAATGGTTTGGCCTAACGTGGTCTTTATTTCAACCGAGAGGTATAGTTAACTAACAGGTAATAGACGTAAAATGGTGCTTGTCTCTTGACTAGATATGAAGGAAGTGAGGGCTGATTTTTTTTTTCAGAGATAATTTCATGAAGATACATGGCACATATAGCTGATTACTATCAATAGCCTAGAAGGTATCACATGCTTATTCAAATATATATCTTGTCGAATTTAGATTAAGTGGCAATTGAAAAAAGTCTAAGCGAGTTTTCTTCTGGTATTTTGAATTCTGATTTAGTGTTGCAGTAAGTTATCTAGCACAACTTTCATGAACTTAAAATGTTACTTAACCCTAGAACGCCTGGGGGGGGGGGCGTTGTATCAACCCCCCCTGAGGTTTTTTCGAAGTGCACGCTAAACGGCTTGTCGTAGCGGGCTGAAATTTTCAATACCCTCTGGGGCAACCTTTGCGCATCTTTTGCCGAAAAAAATTGATCGGGTCATGTCAGGTCACGGAGTTATGACGTCATAAGAGGTACAGCCTCCGGCCGACAGTTACCAAACGTGTGCGCCGAATCCCTAGGTTTTCTGCCGGTGATACCCACATTGTTTGGTGGATCATGATGAAACTTCCCATGCATGTTGGGGCAAGCATTGGCTATCGTGTGGTGCAAGAAAATTGACCGGGTCAGGTCAGGTCACGGAGTTATGACGTCATAAGAGGTACAGCCTCCGGCCGGATTTTCACGAAGTGTGTACCGAGTCCCGAGGTTTTCTGCTGATGCTATCTGATACATCGTTTGCTGTGAATTGATTGTTGGAAGTTGGAAATACACTTTTCTGAGTCGTTACCTACAGTATTTATAGCGGAGCAGTGGTCAACATCCGACGAATCGGGACAAACACCGGAGGGTGATGTGACACCATATCACTCATCAGCAATAGGCCTCTTACTTTTATAGGGTAAATACACCAAAAACACCATATATGATGCAGAATTGAGTGGGGAATACGTTGTGAAGGTTTGAAGTTAACCCGCGCACCGACGGGGGGGGCGGATATCCGCCCCCCTGAGGTTTTTCGCGAATAGCGGGAAAACCGCGGCGCGTAGCGCCGCGAAATTTGGTATGACTATAACCTCATCAATTTTACACATGGTGTGCAAGTTTGAACCTCCTACCTTTTAAGGTCAGGTCACCAGGTCACTTTGAATGACCCAACCTCAAGTCACTTTTTTGCAACTTTGTCACCGTGCCAGAGCTACAGTAGATGTCGGAGGCCTTTGAAAGTCGCAGGATATTATTAGGTCATTAGTAGCTACAATTTGTATATCTCGGAATTTTGATATCGGTGACCTAAGGTCAGGTCAATTTCGCGACCTCCCCATTATAAGTCAATGGGGGAAAAATCAACTCCCTGTTTTTACCACTAAAACGGGTCGGAATGGCCCCATATACCATACATGACTTCATATACGATCAACCTTCACTACCTTGAGGTCTGTTTTGCTGTTGGGCAGCTGTGAGGTCATGTGACGTCATCAAAGGTCATCAAAGGTTTTTGGCCAATAACTCCGTACAGGAATAAGATACAGACGCGTGGATGGTCTCATTGTGTTCAGCTCGTCAAGACGCATCGAATGATATACATGCTGACCTCGAGGTCACGTGACCTGAGGTCAACCTTTGACCTTGACCTTTCGAGGTCAACATATATATCATTCGATGCGGATTGACGAGAGGATCACGATGATGCCCTTAGTTTGTTCCTATCTTGACTAGTTCGAAAGTTATTCGAGAAAAAACTCTCTCCATATCTAGCGCCGCCATTTTGACTTTTTCGACCCCTGTGACGTCATCTTTGACCTGACCTGAAAATGACCTTTGTAAAAATTGTAGATCTTGGCCGTGCGTATCCGATGCCGTTTACCGCTTGTCGCTATCTTGCTTCGTTCTCGAGATCTCAGGGGGGGGGGGCGGTCATCCGCCCCCCCCCGTCGGTGCGAAGTTGGCGCAGACCCCCGTCGGTGCGCGGGTTAATATCTCTCACCGTTTTGCCGCAATCGTTGCGCAAAGTTGAAAAAGTTTGATTTTTTTTTTCGGAAAATTTGACCTTTGACCGGTCATAAGTAGGTCAAATGTTGACCTAGGACCAAAAAATATACCACCAATCGCGAGATCTCGTTGAGAGCAATCCGTTGGTTTTTTCCGCTAAGCTCTACGACCTTCCGTTTCGAAACGCCAGGGGGTCGTAACAACAACCCCCCTGGTCGTTCGTGTTATGAGAAATGGCCTGGTCGTGCGAGGGTTAATCAAATAAACCTTAACAAATGAATTTAATTGAAATATGTATCAACATAAGGAAAAACTAGCAGCGAATATTGGCTCCAGATCATCACACACTTAACCCGCGCCGTGCTGGTGGCCTGAACTTTCCGCCGAGTGCTGGGGGGGGGGGGCGTTTTCACGCCCCCCCCGTCTAACTCGGCTCCTGGGCCACGTAGCGACACGCGGTAAGCGGCAATCGAAAGAGTGTCAAAAATAAGGACGAAAACACTTCGGTCATTTTTTGGGTCAGGTCAAAGGTCAGGTCACCAGAGGTCACCAAAGGTAAAATGTTGACTATTTCAACATTTTGGAAACTGCCAACGGCTATCTCGGGAACCGATAGAGCTACAGCGCCGCGGAAAAGCGCATTCGATAGCCCTTTTACAGACCTTTCTGGAAAATGTTCTCAGATTTGACCTCAGGTCAACGGTTTAGCCTCCAGAGGGCAAAAACTCCAAAAATAGCCGTTTTTACGAAAAACGTTTTTTCGTCAATAACTTTTGACTCATAAGCGCCATGACATTACTTTTGCCAGCATCGTGTTCCTCTCGTCGAGACGCGTCGAATGAACTATTTGTTGACCTTGAAAGGTCATTTTGAAAATTTGACCTCAGGTCAAGGTCATGACCTGACCGAAAAGGGTCATGTTGCATATCAGTCGATCCGTATCGTCGAGCTGAACACATCTGACGTGTTTTCACCGCTCTAGCACGTCTCTATCAAAAGTTATAGCCAAAAAACTGCTGGCGACCGTTCATGACCTGAGATGACCTCAGGGGCACACAGAGGGGTCACAGGTGCATTTTTCCTATTCAGTGTGTCATGTTTACCTATGAACCGATGTTTGAGAGCGTTTTGAACGATATTCGTCCAAAAGAGGCGCATTTCAATTTTCTCCCATTGACTTATAATGGAGAGGTCGCAAAATTGACCTGACCTTAGGTCACAGATATCAAAAATCCGAGATATACATTTTATACATACTGTTACTCATATCAATCGCTGAAAGTTTCAAAGTGATCGTTCAGTCGGTGTAGCTATAGCGAGCCTTTGAACTTTTTCTGAGGTAAGGTCACTTGACGTGACCTGGTGACCTGACCTTGAACGGCCTAGGTCTGAAATTTTTACAACATGTGCGGAAATGATGTAGGAACACGTGTACCAAAAACGGCGGCGCTGCGCGCCGCCGTTTTTGAGATATTCGCGAAAAACCTGAGGGGGGGGGCGTAAAAACGCCCCCCCCCCCAGCACGGCGCGGGTTAACCCGTGGATGAGTCCATAGTTCAGGAATTCAATTTTGTTTGTTTGCAGGTTTTTATTGCTACATCTCTACACAGTACAAATTTAGGACATGTTTATAGTTGACTATTGCGGCATGAATTAGGGGTGTACCACAAACACCATCGTTAGGGCACCATTCTCAGCAGGCGGGACAGCAGCGCTCACACTTTCGGTCGCGGGCGGCCCCACGGCGGCGGCCTCCTGCCCGGCTCGGCCATCGGGCACGGGCCCAACGACCACTAACCACAGTGATATATACAAACGGGTCCGCTTTACAGCATGTGGGGACCAGCGGCGGCCGAGGCTTTATGAAGACGGTAATTTACGGCGGGGGCGCCGGGCCGGCAGACAGACGGACGGACGCCGCTGCTGACGGCTGCCCGGAGACTGAGAGCTCTCAATCCGGGCGCGGGCGGACCAGCCACCGACACCATGTCCCCTCGCGTTTACGGCCCTCGACGACTGCGGCTCGTTGCGCCTTTATAGAGGTGCTACACGGCCCGGGTGGGGGATTAGCGGCCGAGCCGCCGGCACAGACTCTGGTGACGATGGCAGCACTTCGTCTCTGCTCGTGTAGCGTTGCTGAGCGACACGGAGCGCCGCATCACCGGCTGACACCACCACTCTGTCCGGTAATCAACAGCGGCAAATAACCCGGCGGGCCATCGACGTTTATGGCGACCGGCAGCTATTATCGGCGCAGCGTCGGCGCCACTCACACCGCGCTCGGACCACAATAACTTACAAGCATTCGCAGTGGCGGATCTAGGATTTGAGTTTAGGGGGGGCAAACATTGCGCCGCCAGGCAAGTCGGCGAGAATTTCAAACGTCCAGTCTAAGGAGCAAAAAAAAAAAAAACGAGCTACCCCTATTTTTCTCCTCGGATTTTGGGAATTTTTTTTTTGATTTTTTACATTTTTGTCAGTCCGGCCAAGCCAGGGCAGCGCAAAAAAATTGCAGCCACCCTGACTCCGGGAGATAGTTAGAGAATAGCTCACCGGCGCTATGGACGGTCCGTCCTCTACCTCCCGCATCACCTCGGCAAGACCTCGTCCGAAAGGTCCGCCCGCGCCGGTTCTCAAGGGCTTCTGTATCCGGAGACCGATAAGGGTCGCAGCAGCAGGTTCATGTGTAAATGCCCACGACCAAAGGCCACATCAGCGTACCTGCGAATTCAGGGGCGTCGCCACGGATTTTTGACTGGGGGGGGGGGGGGACGGATTGGCTGACTAAAAACCCAAAAGTTAGTTAGTTTACCGTACAATTTCAGGCCTATGCACTAGGTACTTGTAATGCATACACAATACACATGTTCTCATGTTCTCGCGTGGAGGCGTTATTAGTCACACTCTTTTCTACCTGTGCATGAATTGGCGGCGCGAAGCGCCGCGAAAATTCACAAAAACTCTTGGCAAAACAGTCCCAAAACGCATAAATTTTGCATCCCGCGTAATAAGTTTGATACCAGGACAGTTAGGGTCTGGTCACCAAGTCCAGCAGCCCTGCCTCTAAAAAATCGTGTGGTCCTCTGTAAACTGCTGTCAACCATTACAGCTTTTTCCAACTTCTGTGCAGTGTAGCTGCAAGACTGCGGGGTCGAAGTCGACTTCGGTCGTAGTCGACGGTTTTGGTCGGATACGGAGTTGGAGTCACCAAAATCGTAACAGACGTCAACTCTGAAGTCAGAGTCAACGTCATCCCCGAGGATGGGTCGAATAAGAGCTGGAGATTCTGTTGGCTGTGGTGATTGTAGGGGTCATGGTAAGACCAAGGTAGGGGCATACTGAGCATTACGTCCTCCTGGGCTCTCTCAGACCAGGACGAGGTCCTCTCACCCTCAAGCATCAAGCGTTCAAAGGCCATGGTGAGACCTTCTGCTATCGGATGGCCTCGAACGGGAAGAGGGCCGTTTGAGAGTGAGCTGAAGGTCTTGACTATTACGAATATCCTATGTAAAATGCATGGTCTCTGCAAGCTGTTGTCCTACTGCACTCTGAGACTTTGGGACAGATCTTCAGCCCTTGTTGGATATGGTCGCCCCTACAACTGGAGCTTTGGCTCCCTATCGAGGACCTGGGACGGACAGTCCAGAGCTGCACCTCGTAGGCAATGTTATCTTTTAATGTGCCAAGAAACGTTCAAAGAGACAAAAACATCACATCACATGTTTTTTCACTCCGATGCGGGCCGAGGGATGCCGTGGTCGGAGATGGAGTGGGGACTCCGAGCGTTTTTTTTAAAGCCGGAGTCGGAGTTACCAAAATCATCTACTCCGCAGCCCTGTAAGCAAGGGTACAGTGTCAGCAATTCGCAGATTCAATTTGTATACGAGTAGGTATCCGCAATTTCATCCCAAAACGACAATACACCAATGTCGTAGGTCACTTTTTAAATCATTCATGGGGATATTTTTGTGGGGGACGTCCCCCCTGGTCCCCTGGATTCCTCGACTGGGGGGACGCGTCCCCCCGTCCCCCCCCCGGTTTCGACGCCCATGCCTGCGATACTATACGCATTACGCAGTCAGGGTTGCCACGTAGTTAAACGTATTAACAGTTGTTTCCGGTAATAGAAAATGAGATCAGTCGATTAAGAATCCCAACAAGAAATAGACGAAGAACAGCGCATTTGTTTTCGGTCCTGCATTTATTGATGCAATTACAATGAACATTCCTTAACTTTGGGACTAAAGTTCGCGAGCTAGCAAAATTATACAATAAGTGTTACTTTCGACTTTCGAGAGGAGATAAACGATGCTTCTACAGACTACATAGGACCAGACCACAGCGCAACAGCCAACGGAATCACACTGAACAGCGTTAAGTTCCCACAACATACTGAGCTTCTCCAACACCTCGCAAACCAAAAGCTCTGACTGAGCCTTCCTGTATTTGTCCCCGTTAGATAACGGTATGGCTCATGAAAAAGCCGCGATTGGTAATCTTCTTTACGTTATTCCTCTCAGAAACCTATCTCGCACTTGTTCTCAAAGGCACGCAGTACACCGTTCTTTCTGGCCATCACTGAGTGACACAGCGGCAGTAGCTCAACCATATCGTTCACTCAACCAGTTCTATCTCGCCTGCCATGTTACAGCTACCACCAGCTACACTAATGTAGCCACAGTGGAAATGCTAGGTACTAATGGATATTTAGACCCACCAATATTTTTTCAGCTCCTACACCCATGCTATCTAGCAATAAAATATTATGCAAACACTTCTTATATACCCATGCAAACCCACCACTGTCCAACCGCTCACCAGTGTGGTGACCCCTGACCCCACTGGCGTCTGGCGGTCTGCTGAGTTCTATAGCCTTGGGTCTGCTGTTGACGGTTTGTTTACTTGGTTCAAGGTTTCAATAAATCGCGTTATTTTTTTTTTTTTTTGGTAGCAGTAGCACTAGTAGCACTGCTGATGGATGATGGACTGACAAGTGACATTCATGGGGCGGAGGACTTTTTATCAGCTCACAACTTAATATCACGAATATGACAACCTTCTAGACCTCCATTTATTTCACATTTTCTTTTTAAACACCATATTTTTAGTATTCAAGTTGTAGTTTTTTTTAGGGGGGGCAAAAAGATATGTTTGCCCAGAGGTTTTCCGTTTAGGGGGGGCAATTGCCCATTTTGCCCCAACGTAGATCCGCCACTGAGCATTCGGAGCGGGTTTGTTGTCGGCGTGTGAGCTATGTGGACGGGGTGCGCCCGATCGTCCGTCCTGCTTAGCCGGGCTCCCGGGGTCATCTCGAGTGGTGCGGACCGGCAGAACATGGCCAGACGAGCGCCGTGTCATCGGAAATGGCGCGGCACGCAGCTGGAGCATTAGGGATTACTGTTGTGGGATCGGGGCGTCATTGCTGGGCGATCTCAGATGCCTGAGGCAACTGAGCAGGCTGTATATTGAATGTATATCCCTCGAATGGATGCATGCAGCTATACACTCGGATAAGCATATTTAGATTAAGATATGTTTATGGATAAGGAGGTTAATGTGGTAGAGTTATCTAGCTCGTTGTGAACTAATTATGTGTAGAACGAACCATAAAACGAATATTTACCCACCAAACCATGGGTCTCTTACATGATTTTTGAGAAACAAAGTGTACAAAAATCAAAAATCAAAATTTTGGTCTAATTTAAAAACGCTGCCGCTAGGTACTTGTCGAGTAAGTCTGGGCAAGCCCTGGAAGTGAGCCATATTTTTTGAAGTGGACCATTTGTCTGATGCCACGGTTGCGCACGAAACGTCGTCCCCTGACATCGTCTCGCAGAGCGTGCGCGGCGGAGAGGCCGGTGTGTGGGCCGCTGCCATGTCGCGGCGCGTCTCCCCACCGCCGCCGCCGACCGGTGACCGAATGCCGGCTGTCGGCTGCTCTGACGGCCACTCGTCAGCAGCCGTCAAAAACCGGCTGCAAACGGGTAAATCGGCCCGCAATCGACTGTCGCCTGTCAATTGTCCGGTCATTTTTGCCGAATACGCGGAATATATTTGACACTGTAGACAGGGTGACATCATTGCTGGGGCTACTGGTCCGCGGCCGGCCACCGGTGGCGTGGCCATTTTTCGGCCCGCCTCTGCCCATCGCCCCACGCCCGCGTGCATTCCATCTGATACGCGGCGCGGCGGCGCGGCGCTCAAAAATCGCGGCTCTCGGACCACGCGAGGAGCGGCTCCGGGCCGCGCCGGCGCCGGCAGGGCGATGCGCGCGCGTCTCGCGTCGTCCACCGCCACCAAACCAGTCAGGCTTCGGAGCAGGCAAAAATGCATGTAGCTGGGCATAGAACATGATCCCTAACACCTGTACACGCGTAATCAGTGTTGTCCGCACACGGCTTCGGACAGACGGATAGTAATTACGATCATAATTAGAGCTGCGAACCATGCAAAACCGATCTGTTATGATCCACTCGTTATAAAAAGCACCATGTTCCTCACACCTAGCATGCATCGACAGGGAACTGAGCATAATTAGCAATGATCTTAAATTGTATCGTAAGGATGGACAAAAACCAGTCGCGGCAACCACCCCCGATGACGTTAACTGTCGTGTTCCGTTCCTCGCGAGTCTCACAGACGGTTGAAACCAGCTCGGCCGAGCGGCACCAGACCTTGGCTGGAAATCGCCGGGAGGGGATAACCTCACCTGACCTCGCCTCCGCTGCCGCCAGTCCGTCGTCAAAGGAGTGTTACTTACGGCCAAATATTGTCGCTGGGCCCGAATAGCGATTGACGTCAGGTGTCGTGCCAGCGAAAACCGCAGCCGCCAGTGGGTGCGACCGGAGCGCTGCGAATAGCACGCTCAGCCTCGGAGGTCCGTCGCCATCCGGGCGCCGCAGTCGGTGGAAGAACCGCAGCGCAGCGTCCCAGCTGCTGTCCGTGACCGTTACAGACTGGCATTTGCACTGACACACTGGTGATCTTCTGGCAGATACTGACCTGACAGCCTCGAGTCACCGTTCGGAGGTCAAGCTGTTGGGATATGCAGCAGTGGAAGACAGGGGCCGGTCGTGACGGAGGTAGGGGGTCCGACAGCCGCCGGCAGGCCCGCGAGACCCCGCAGCTCTACAGCGACGTGCCTACCCGACCAGCAGCCAGCCTCTCTCATCCTCCCATCCTCCCCAGCCCTCTCACAGCCTTCTCCGAGCCCGCTCGCAGCTCGGCCTCTCGGCAGCACGCAGCACCCCGCCAGTGTTTGTCATCTCTTGCCACGTTTAATTTCGCTATCGACTCTCGCATCGACGTGTGCCGGCGCTGCGCGCCGCCGTGCCATTGAGAGGAGGGCGTTTTTGGCCGGTGGCACCCCGGCTCGACCTGGGGCGCTCCCCCGCCGCTGGGCCCGCTAAAAACCGGGCCCGTACGCGCCGCTATGCACCGATATTGGGTCTCAGCAGCACCGCCGGGCCGGCATCGTCTTGGGCCAAATCGTTGCGGGCTTTACGGCGTTTTCAGAAGAGGATAACACGTGAGGGAGTGTTCATTATCCCGGCTCCGATGCATCCACTTTAGGTCATTACTCGTGGTCTGGTGGCCATCGGTGCGCGCCGCAGTGCGCCGTGAATGCCTCCTCAGGCGAGAACCGCGCGTCGTGACCGGCAGGTGCCGCTCGGACGGCGTCGGCACGCCCGCCGCACGCGCCGACTTTCATGCCGCTCGGTCATGGGGCCAAAGGTTAGTGCGATCTCCGCGGCTCCAAATTAATGTCCGATCGTTGAGCACACGGCACGCGGCCGAGTGCAGTCGGCATGTGAGCGGAGAGCCGCGGCGAGCGGCGGCTAGGAGCGGTGGCCACAGAGGTGCTGCTCGATTGGATATACCTCACCACCCCCGCACCTCCCCTGACCCAGATTTGCGCTGCTCGCTCTGCTCAGTCTGCTCCCGGTCACCCAGCAGAGACATACGGGGTGACCGGCCGTGGGGCCGCTCCTGTGACTCAAGTGCAGGGTGACAGAGCGGGCCGGTCGGTGGCGCCGCCTGGTGGACGGACGACCGCAGGGTGACGGGGTACGGAGCGACTCTGTCTCCGTGGACGGGCCATCGTCTGCAGGTCTGACTTTCCTTTTTAGCGTCTCTTATCTGTATCCACTTACGTACAGGGTGACACAAAAAAAAACGGTCATCACCAAATTTCGAATAACTTCGGAAGTTTTATTCAGATCATCACCAAACTTCGGCCACTTGTTATCGGCAACTTTGCCCGCCGGATGCAGGTATGCCTACGCCCTGCAGCGCCGGGGCGCTCACCTGGAGCACACTGTGGAGCGTCCGTAAAACACACACTGTACTAAAAGTATTCGTAGTGAAGACTTGAAACTTGGTGGATGTCTGCTACATAGGTGTGACCTAAAGTGGCCGAAGTTTGGTGATGATTTGATTAAAACTTCCGAAGTTATTCGAATTTTGGTGATGACCGCTTTTTTGTGTCACCCTGTATATGTTTTCTCTTATCTCTACCTCCCCCTTCCCATCATCCTTGTCTTCAGTGCTCTTGCTCCTTCTTGTTTTCCTCTTCCTACTCTTCCTCTCCCCTCCTCCTCCTCCTCCTCCTCCTCCTCCTCCTCCTCCTCCTCCTCCTCCTCCTCCTCCTCCTCCTCCTCCTCCTCCTCCTCCTCCTCCTCCTCCTCCTCCTCCTCCTCCTCCTCCTCCTCCTCCTCCTCCTCCTCCTCCTCCTCCTCCTCCGCAGCTACCATATCCGCCATCTCCCACCCTCCGTCTCCAACAATCCCTCTCTGTCGTCTCGCCCGTAGCCATTGTCTCCATGTAATAGACCATTTAATGAAAGGCTGATAGGCGCTGATAAATTCAGGGTGTAACACTACTGACTGGCCACGCTGGGTAACAATCAATGAAGAGATGCTATCGGCGCCCCCCTGCGCCGCCGGTGATGCGTCGTCTCTCCGGGGCCCGGTCGGGTCAGCTGGCGGGCGCCAGGTGTCGATATTGCTGGGTGCCCGGAGCGACACGGCACTGCTGACACCTGGGGATGCCTCTGAGGCTAAAGCCTCCCGTCGGGGTCCCCCGAAGTCGGTCGCCGAAGGATGATGCGAGTGGACGATCTGGATTCTAAGGAACGCTTGTAGGAATATCGGCGACCCTCTCGGTCGGCTGGGATGGTTCCACCCAGTGACGCTCTCACTCTCGTCTCTCTCAGTCTCTCAGTCTCGCTCAGTGTCCACCCAGTGACGCTCTCAGTCTCGCTCTCAGTCTCGTCTCTCTCAGTCTCTGTGTCTTTCTCAGTCTCCACCCGGTGACGCTCCAGTCCCGCTCTCACCAGCAGCTCTCTGACGCGTGCAGCTCTGCAGCCGCGGCGGCGATGCTGTCGGTCTCCACACAGCTGCCGATAAGGCCCCGCTCACACCGTGCAGAGCGCCGCCGGCAGAGCTTAACTTCCAACCTCTCAACCCGGCGACCCGCGCGCCGAGACGGCCGGCTGGCGTGAGACCGTATAATTGACCCGCGGCCCGCGTGCCGCCGGCAGCGCGGCCGACTGTTTGGAGAGCGTCCACGGCGCTCGTCGGAGTCGGGCGCGGCCGTTTTACCGAGTCGGCACCGAACTGCACACCCGACACCGCAGTCGGCGAGCGGAGCGGCTGTCGCGACCGGCGCGGTGGGCCCAGCCCACATCGACACTGTGTACACTGCAGAGAGCAAACTCGCCTCACTGAAGCTTCTGGTTGGCACGGCACGGAGTCCGGAGAGGCGGAAGACAGGCGGTCAGACTGGCCGTGCTGCCCTCTACACGGAGACACAGCCTGACCGGCTGACAGGGCGCGCCGGCCGTGGCCGGAATCGGCGCCGGCGACACCTGAGCTCGGTCCGGGACTATCGGTCAGACCGGTCCGCCCCTGCGCTTCTTGTTCCCATATCCGTCTGGCTGTCTGACTGTCCGGTTGGACAGTCCGCGTATGCTCGTATGCTATGTCTGCGTGTCTGTTCTGATTTGCGTGCGTGTTAACTACGATGTTCCGATATCAGGACCAATCCTCTGTTTCCTCTTATTCCTGTTATTAATGAGGCTCATAAAACAGTTACTTTTCTTTGCCGTATCCCGTTTTCTTACTCCATTCATGTGTTCCAATTGCATATCCCATGACTATATGATTATTGTCCCGATGCCAATGTGTCATGCCCCATGTCCCATACCCCATGTCCCATACCCCCATACCCCATTACCCCATACCCCATGCTCCCATGCTCGGCCGTCCGGTCCCACGCCCGGTGTCCCTCCGTTGGGTTCTGGCGGCGTGGGCCGATCTGATGCCGTGTTCGATAGAGGCCGTCGGAGCGGCGAGCGGCTGCCGCAGCGGGACGTCGGCAGTGCGTAGGTGTCGCTGACGCTGGCGGCCGGTCACGGACGTCAGGGCTGATAGCGGCACGTCACCCGATAGTCAGAGTCAGGTGGAGTCAGATGGAGTCCGATGGATACAGCTGGAGTCAGTTGGGGGTCGGTTGGAGTCAGATGGAGCCAGCCAAAGTCAGTTGGAATCGGCCAAATTTAGTTGTAGTTGGTCAGAGTAGTTACCAACTGGTCAGAGTCAGTTTAACTCGGTCAGAGTTGGCTGAAGTCAAACGGTTTATGCGGGTTAAGCCAGAATCGGCTAGAGTTGGTCAACTGAACTCAGTCGAAACTGACGGAATTATAGTTAAAATGCGTTCGGTGGATCTCATATACCTGAGAGTTTGCTGAAGTCGGGTGGCATTGAACGAAGTCAGCCGACCAGCCAGCTGGAGCCAGCTGGAGCCAGCTGGAGCTGGTTAAAATCAGCTGGAGTCTTGCGAGGATAAGAGCTGCCTGATGGCTAGACCGAGTCCGCGGGGTCAGACGGGGCTTCACCAAATTATAAGATTTCTTATAGGTAATAGGCCCTCGCCAGAGTCTCGTGCAGCGAATATGGTCGCATTACATGAGTGTCAAAATACAGGTAAAAAGCAACAAATTTTGTAAAGTTATTAGTAAAGGCAAATTTTGGTTGCATGCATTAAATTACGTTGAACTACAAATTGTCAACCGTTTTAGCGTATCAGTCAATAAGAACTCGGAACAGGTTTTGATTGACAGCAATCTAAAATTGATTTATCGCAATGTCAGATCATTTTTATCGTTCACTCCGCAAAAGAGAAAAACGCAATTTATAGCCTTTCAGAAAACCCCGGCTATTTATTATTTCTGCGATGGATTTTAATAGCGCCGGGCGGTAAGCGGCTCGGCGGATTGCCGTTTCACCACACCGCGGATACCTGAGTGGTCGGGTCCTTATGGCCGTGTGCAGATCAGTCTGATCACCGACCGGCGCGATTAGTTCGACAGGATAATTGCACGGCGCTTATGAGTGGAGACCGCTGGCGGCTACCGGCCGGGCGAGCCGCGCGGACGCGCGGGTCAGCGGTGCACATGGCTCGCGCCGCTCTGACGGAGGCCTGGGCGGCCGCGCGAGCCGCCGCGCGCCGCTTAGTCCTGCTGATGCAGCAAGATGAGGCCGGTTACCACTGGCATTAGACCGCCGACCACTGATGTCTGATCGATGATGTGCATGGGTGACAGACGCCGAAGATCATAAAGCGACGTGTCTCGAGCCGGACAAGTGATGTTTATCTAAATGATGATGCCTGTCTGAGCCTCTGTTCATCTGGTAGAGCTTTATTCCGATTTCGATTATAAATTATGTTTATTTTTATTATTGCTTCAGTAATCACGAGAAAATGATAGGTTATTTGCAATTTGAGGGGCAGCAATCGTCTTTATTTCATAACACTTTGTTTCAAGAGGCGAGTTTCGTATAAGTTACAAGCTATTCGCCTATGATACCTGATGTATGTGCGTCAGGTCATGCATATAAATTGCGCTGCTGACGCCTCAACCAATGTTCGTCACCCTTTTCTTATATGGAAACTCGGCGACGACCCTTCGAAACCAAAGCTCGCCTGGAGACTGGCGCACAGCTGCACATAGAATGAGCGTGGTCGCACATTTGCAAGTCGAACGGCTTTTTGGCAGGCCCGACTCCCGGCAGAGCCAATTTGGCCATTCTTGTCATATGTTCGTCAGATGTTCGGAGGCTTTTAGTCTCGTCCTCTGGCGCCTAGCCGTCCGCGTGGTGGTCAGCTCTGCAAGGTGCCAAGTGCATTAGTCTTTTGCAAGTATGGGCTGGACGCGTGCTAAAACCTTTGTCGCAAATCGACAGACATTCTGCGGTGGCTCGGGGCCATTTTACGAAGGCTAAGCCACCCTGATACCAGACAAGTTAACGGCTTGTCACGAGGGCCCGCTTATGACAGCCAAAGCCCGACACGTAAAGCGATTAGCTGAGACTGTCCGCTGTAAGCTTGGCCACCAGCACCTGGCGTTAACACATTTCTTTTACGTTTTCTCCATTTTTGCACCCTTGAGCACCTGAGCGGTCAGATTACCCGCAGTTAACAAATTACAGCCGCAGTGTCATGGGCCATGTGCTGGTTACCCACAACACGGCTCGTACAGATGTTATGGCCAAACCTTACCAACCACCAGTAGCGTTTTCAGTCCTATTACATGTGTCGCTTAACCATAACGCTGGTGGTCGCCGGGAGACGTCTTCATGACTTCACGTAAGGAACTTCCCCAAGCTAGTCTGTATTGAACACATTCAGCGCGCCAGGTAAGCAATTCTTCTGTCAGCAGCAGCGAGACTGGGGGCAGAAATTTCGGCAGCTATGGCACGCAGGTGGACAGCGCTCGGAGGGCAGTCTGCTCTCCACTCTGCCGCGGACGCACACACTCCAATTAACGCACCCGAACAAAACAATAACGAGCCGGCGCGGTGTTCTTACCTAATTGGCCGGCGGCTACAAAGGATTGCGCTCAATGACGGCGGCACGGCGCCTGCCGCCGAGCGCCGGCCGTGCCTGGGTCATTAGAGCAGACCCGGCTGCGCCGCTACCGGCACCTTTTCCACGGCCACAACTCAACCGAGCCCCGATAAAGAGCTTCTCGGTTGGGCCCAGATTGAAAATGATGCATTCTTTCCCACGGTGAGGGCGGCCGGCGGCGGTCGGGTAGCCACGTCTGGCGCGGACCCAGTGTTCGGTGGTAGCCCGAGCCGAGCTAGTATGGCTTCAGGCAGCGATGGTGGGCAATGCCGCACATATCGACATGCGAATCAGTGCCGATGCCGGTCCGATCATGCAATCTCTGCTTAGCTGACGGCAGCCGGTGATCCTGGAAGAACTGCGGAGGGTGGTATAGGCGTCGTGAGATGAGCACTAGCTCACTGTGATTCTAAGTTGGATGGTTTCCAGTATTGATCGACATCGGATGATGCTGAGCTGCCGTGAGCTCTGCCGCTAAAGCCGCGATGATTGGTGTTCGACACCTGGTCGAGACGGCTACTGGGGCCTCAATCGGTGCACAGATTGCGTCACGAACCTATCCGATTCTGGAAAACGGCCGCTTAAACACACACTGCGGTCAGCTATCGGAGAACGCGGCCCATATACGGCTCACCAGATAACCGCACGCCAAATTCAGCGACTGCGGCGCCCTGAAGGCGATTATGACGCAGCTCGCCGCTCCACTGCAATGGCCGCCCGCGATTGGCAGAAATACAAGCAGACATGCTGCTTACAAAAGGTGCTTGAACAATTGATATTAAGTTTGGCTTTGCGCGGTTTTGGATCCTTGTTCGTTACTGAATGCTTGAGTTCAGCTGAGAGTAACGTGGTAAAAGCTAGAAGCCATGCAGGGTCACTGCTACTGTACAATTAATTCGTGTCTTCTTTTGTATGCGTCAACGTGCCTACTTAGAAGCTGAATAACACAAAATAGATGGCAGTCGAAGGGACGCTGAGGACAGGCAGGACACTGATCATAAGCGGCGAGAACATACACGAGGCTCATACATACAGACACATGGATGTAATATAGATGACAAGTGACTTGATCAGTAAAACACGAGGGTGGAGTTCGGGGCAAGCGGTCATCTAATACTGCGAGTCAAACACAGGACAGCTAACTCAGAGTCGCTGAGTCTTGCTCAAGATGATCACCGGCCGAACTGCGCACTCAATCCTTTGTGACATCACTTGGGAAGTCTGCGGCAGCCCATGTCGTTCCCATCAGATCTTCCTCTGCAGACATCTGCAGACGCTCTGAGGGGGCTGTATCCTCTGGGGCTGGCGGGGCTGTATCCTCTGGGGCTGGCCGGGTCAGTCCCAGAGGCCGTCGCGCCTCTGAACGTACCGGTTCCGCTGTACTGAGAGCCGGGAGCCCTGGCTGGCCCGGGTACTCATGATAGATACACATTCATGTGCTCCGCGCAGATCCGCCTGGACCACACGCTAACCGGGCTCGGACAGATTGCTGGTCACGTCCGTAGGTGTGTGTGTGTGTGGGGGGGGGGAGGGGCTCGATGACAGATTGCGGTGTCACTGTACTGCCCTGTGATAGAGCGCCGGATTCACTCAAGCACTCCCATGTCGTGATGGTGCAAGTGTTCCACTGATCGAAAAGATGACTTCATGCGGATTGAGCTTTCAGAGACAGGGCCAAAACCATGAAGCTCTTACGAAGGTGTGTAAATAGGTACAGCTCACATTTGAAATTGGTGTCATTTATTTTCTTTCCCCTTTCTATAAATGGCTGATTATTAGAAGAAAATAATCAATTGCCTTATCGATAAATAATGAATAATGTTTAAATCCCAATACTCTTGTGTCTCTTTATCATGATATTCGTGTGGGCACTTGACTTAAATGGGTGGTATTCGGTGGTAAAAAGGGGCGTTTCCCGGGCAACTGAACGGCGAACAAATGCTGACAAGAAGTCTCGACAAACTGGGCAACGATTTCGCTTTACCCTTTTAAAGGCAATCTTATAGCAATCACTTAAGTCGATACATTTGCTAGCCTAAAAGGTCTGGGCAGCACACAGTTGACTTCTACTTAGGTGACCTTGCTTCACCATTTTCTGCGTGCAGATTGTTGCCGAGTTGACGCAGATAGTTAAAAGCTTTTAGTCCTCGGACTGTCTGACCCAGACAAGAGCGGCGGACGGCCGATCAGTTCCTAATTCCTCGCGCAAATGTTTCCTTTGTATGCCGCGATCATTTTGCGCGGCCGCGCTCCTAATGCCCGTCGCGCTAATGTCGCCGCTATGCCGTACAGCTGTCACCATTATGCAAACGCCGCTCTTTTGCACATCGGTAGCACGCGTGCGCTTCTGGCACGAGCCGGGCCTATCGGCTAATGCTCTCAGAGACCTGCATAGCAATCGGCGTCGCTCTTTTCTGGCACCGCTGGCTCGGTCGCGGGTCACGCCCGGTGCACCTCTCTATTGTAGCCGGCATGTCGTTGGATCGCCGTACCATGTCCGACCATGGAGCGGCGCTGTTCGCTGGCGTGTAATGTGGCCGCCGAATCGCGGGCGGAGTCGCAGTTCGCGACCGGACACTCCAATACGGTCTGCCGATGGCTGCGGGCGCTGTGTCGCCGGGTTTCTGAGAGACGGTGCCGGTTTTGGTCGTGTTTGGATGCTGCTGGGGCGGTCTCAGAACATGCTATCTTGGTACAGCTGAGACTGTGTTGAAGCAGGTCGTCTTAGTGCAACTGAAAAAGGATATCAGAATTTGAATTACATCTCGGCGCCACTGTGATTGCACTGTGATGCAGTTATTTAGGCTCATTTGATGATAATAACCAGAGTGAAAAAACTGAGTGTTATGATCTTCAAGATGGTTATTGAATTGAAGCATTAAAACGAATCATTCTTTTTCTTTCATGCTCCAGAAAAAGGTAAGAATGCGCTTCTACTGTGCTGGTTAAAACATTTTTTTTTGTATCTTATGTTATGTTGCAATTCCAAATTTTTATTGATGAAGACTATGAAAGTTCTAGAAACATTTGCATACTTACTTTTGGTGAATGAATTAATAACTGATGTACATATAAGAAATGTCTAAAGGTATTATCTGTTTTAAAACTCTGAATCATATTTCACACTCAGCACACCCTCAAAACCCACTAAACACGTAGGAGTTATAGTGCCGCATCACATTCCATTGTTGCGGTTAAAAAGAGACGCTGATGCTGAGGAATGTGCCACGTAAGCCGCACTGCAGAGGCAGCGAGACGGGGTGCGACTCTCGGTCCGGTGGAACGTCCCGCGTGTGTCGCTCGTCCAGTCCGGCCGTCTGGAGGTCGGGTCATTTTTCTGCGGCGGACTGCGGCGGTCGCCGCGGCACCGGGCGACGCTGTCAAAATTATCAGCCGCCGCGTCCGGCGCGCCTGTAAAACGCTTCATTTTCCCTGTCAATTGGACAATGCTCGCAATCATTAATACGGCCGTCGGACGGCGGCTGAGTTATGGTCTGGCCGCGGTCGCCGGCTCTGGGGCGGCCGGCGGCGTCACACTCCCGGTCGCCGAGGGGGGACGCATGATGGGCTGACATTTCAATCAGAACCAGTGGCAGGCGGCGCGGTCACCGGGAAAAATGCCCACTGCACGACTGGCCGAGCTACTGTGTGCCACCGTCACCACCCGACGTGTCCAGGGCTCCCCGCAGCACTGGTGTCGGTACGGACAGCGCTCACGCCACGGACGAGCCCGACGGACGGGCGGGGACGCGGTGGCGGCCACCGACCAGTCACAGCGCGGACGCAGCCGGCCGACACGAAAAGGAATGCGTTTTTATCACGCCATTTACGTTGCGTTACCAAACAGGCTGACGTTTTACATTTTTGTAGTCACTATCGTGCTGATTTTACTCCTCCACGCAGTGCATAAGGAGCATTATGCTCATTCTCGGCATGCAAACTTCTTCCAAGGTCTTGAGTGTTCGTGCAGAAAAACGAAAAGAATTAATTCAAATATTTCCGCTCTAGCGTGCAGTTCAGATTATCCCGATTGCCCATCTATTTTGTATATTCGTGACAATTGAGCACTGGGATAGTGTTAACCAGTTGCCATTGTTTAGACCTTTACATGTGCTCAGCTAATGATTTGATTCAATTTACAAAGCTGCAACCAACAAAGTGCGGTGTTTTCCTTCTAGCTGACCGGATTAACTGACCCCAGCTCTGACTCATGCTATGCTAGACGGTGGCTAGCAGTCACGAAAAGTGGAAACAAAGTCGAGGCATACGGGAAATCATCAAATGGTAGAAAGTGAGAGCACAAGTAGGCTAAACATACACAGAAGAGGCAAAACGGCCATTGCTCGTCCATTAGGTGATTGTAATAACCTGCTCTATTGATCGCTCCAGTCATGGATATGAGTGAAAACCATTTTGCGGCTTCCATTGTGCTGCCGTCTTTTGAATTTCGGTTTGAATTTCGGACTTGTGAACTCAGGTGAATCGATAGCGAAAGACGAGAGAAACGCTGCCTAACACTGTAACAGTGACTGTTTTGACGTCGTACATCCATAAAACAAACACACTGGGTCCAGTAGAGGTGGCTCTTCCAGATTACAGATCGAGACAATGCGTTACGGAGGACGGGAGAGTGTTGGACAGAGAACGCATTACAGAGGACGGGTCACGGGGCACTACATGTATAGGCCACAGGACGGGATGCTGCCGAGCGTTGGAGCCTAATACCAGACGAGAGACGTGACACTATGAGGATTTACTGTTTGGTCCGTGATAAATGATTGTCACTCGAGCCATAGCAGAATATACGACCCCGTCGTAAGTCATTGCCGAGCTAGAGAGTGACACGTCACTTGCTGCTTTGTGGTCTTCAGACGTATCGTTGCTGGGGAGATGTGTTAGAGGGGCCGAAGAGGTAGGCGCTTAAAGATACTATCCTTTATCAATGTCACGTATAATACGACTGATATACCATGACAAATTATGCATATGGTGCGCTATCAATCTGTTTTTGGTCGATTGTTTCTGAGAATATCTAGGATTATAAAATAAAGCTATGAAACCTTCGATGAAATATTACATCCTATAAAACACTTTTATCTACGTAACTAAGAAAAGTAAAACATATGCAACTAGCGCTGTCCCGTAGATTTATGAGAACTGCGGCATTGAGAACATCCTAAGGTATGCTGGTTGCGTCCAGCGGCTACTAAAAACGCACCGTTGCCGGGTGTTCCTGGCGCTAACCGCCCCAGGCGATCCTCATCACAATGTCGCTGATTGAGACTGCAGCGCGATACGGCGCTCTCGTGTGAACACGCCAAACCATTTTGTTACCCAAAGTGAGCATGTATTATAGTGTCGCGGAGGCGCGGATGGAGAGAAGACTGAGCGGGCCGAGACTTGTATTCCAACTGTGGTTCTGATTCTGATTCGCCAGTGCCTGTGCGTTATATGCAGGGTGGTTGCACAATGAAGGACCGGTCCGCCGACCCGCCGGGTCGGTGGACGGTGCCGACACGTGGGGAAAGTGACGGCTATTTCTATGTAACAAAGCTTGAACGTGTACTCTCTTTATCATGATATGGAAGAAGGGAATCGGTCCCACATTATCTTCCCTCCCCCAGGGAAGCGTAGGGAACCGAAGCGATCATAACAAAGAGAGGAAACGTTTAGCTGACGGAGAAAGAAATTTCCATATGAGCGTATCACAAAATGGTATGAACAGATAAGTAAGTTTCGTGACAATTACACCTACTACCGGGCGATCCCTCCGCACTCTTGGCGGGGACCGTCCCTGGGCATCTCCATGGCCCTCGGCATCTCTGGCCGAATATCAATACAATATAATTTCAGTGAATTGACCACGATTAACGTATTTGAATGTTCATACCGACTTCAGAATATGCTCTTTTTATGCTTATAAGTGTCAAAGTGACACTGCAAAATGCAGGTAAAAATTAAGCGCATTTGCAATTTCTCCGTAAATTTTGGGGTGAGCAACCACAATGAAGCACAACAAACGACAGAACACTGACGAAAACGGATAATGAAACAGTACGGTTTTTAAAACACATCGAAGTTAAAACAAATTTCACAGCACAATTTCACTGTCACTTTTTGACGAAAATACAGCAAAAGTTCATAATGGGTGAATTTTCTTGATTTCGGTGCCAATTTGTCTTGAATTTAGCGTTGAAGTTTTTGTTTTATCTTCTCTCCTCCGAGCTTGAGTCCTTCAGCGAGGTGGTGTCCATCACTCGATGATGCTGAGGAGGACGGCGCGGGCTGATGAGCCGTGCGCTGTCGGCGGGCTCCGTAGTAGTCCAGGGTAGCTGATGACCTTGCCGCAGGGCAGATAGTCTTGCTGGGCAGAGCTACTCACTGGAGACGGTGCTGCTGGACGATGACGAGTCCAGGATGATCAGCTCCCTAGTCGATGACGCGACGTAGGGGCGATACACTGTCACGGAGCACGGACTAACCAGACTGCGATGTCAGTGCAGATGTAGAGGCTGGGGTCCGTGGTGAGGGGCACAAGTCCCCTCGACCGCCGCTGCCACCATTGTCGCGGAAGCGCGGATGGAGAGACGACTGAGCGGGCCGAGACTTGTATTGCAACTGTGGTTCTGATTCTGATTCGCCAGTGCCTGTGCGTTATATGCAGGGTGGTTGCACAATGAAGGACCGGTCCGCCGACCCGCCGGGTCGGTGGACGGTGCCGACACGTGGGGAAAGTGACGGCTATTTCTATGTAACAAAGCTTGAACGTTTACTCTCTTTATCATGATATGGAAGAAGGGAATCGGTCCCACAATAGATAGAGTGCCCTGTTGCATGTGAGCGCGGCTGACCGGCCGGCACGGCCGGGTGGTCGGTCTCCTTGCCCCAGTTGCCGGCGGCCCTGGCGAGTTATGTGGCCAGGAGAGTCACGCGCCTCGCACTAACTACCCAGCACGGCCGCACCTGACCCGGGCCCACTGCAGATCAGTTCGTTACAGCACCCAGAACACCGCGGCCACTCCACGGCTGATAACAATGCTAAACTGACGAGGACACACTATTATTTCTCTGGCATAAATCAACACGGTGCCAGGAAGGCCAATTTAACCAGCGCTTCTCTGGGCGGGGGCCACACGGACGAGCTGTTCAAACCGGCGATGGCAGCCTAATCTGTTTGCTTGTGACGCTGTCCACTCACAGCTTATGGCGCTGTCCACTCACAGCCAGCCCGGCTGAAATCACACCCTTCCTGTGGCAGCGAGCCTCCCCTCGAGCGAGCCGCACCCCTGGCAACACCACCTGACGCTGGGGATGTGTAAGTACCGCAGCCGGCCCTCAGACTCCTCAGTCGAGCCCACCCACCCATTGCACAGTGGGGATTTTTCCGATCTAGCACGTATTTATTCGTAGAGGGCAAACCATAGATAGAATTGTAGCCAGATTGTGCACAGATGTTGGCTGATGTGTCCTGGTGATTATTTTACCTGTAAATGTGCATAATCAACATAGTATAGGGGGTTCAATTGGACCCCCCGCTCAGCCGTTTGGCCCCTGATCAAGCTAGAGCTTCGCGGAAAAGCCAAGCGTGCTGCCTATGACGAAATTAGGTCGAATATATCCAATTTCAAAGTCCAAGGTCATAAGCTGACTTTCCAAGTCAGTTTAATGACCCAACTAAAGTTGGGAAATCGAGACCTCTTGAAACTTCGCAAAGTTAGGGTGTTACGGGGTATTTTGGGGTGCTGATCACGAATTTCATGTTAGTTTTGATCACAGACGATGTCTTTATGCATTTAGGCCAGGTCGGGTCAGGTCAGGTTAGATCAATTAGTAGGCGTCCTGCCGGCCATCCATAGAAGTGTCACCTACTACTGATAGCTTCGTAACATGGAACGAAGGCACTAGAACTACTTCGTAAATATTCAAATGGCTGCTAAAATCGAAATCAGCACCAAAAACTACCCTAGAAACAAGTAAAACTCGAAAAAGTGAACCAAGGTCATCAAAAGGTCAATGACCTTGACTTGACCTTCACGTGACCTTGACACCCACCATTATGCATGGCACCAACATCATTTCACATATTTGAACGTTTAAAACCACAAAAAGACTGGAAACTGCGGATAATATGAGCTGGCATACGCCGAATCGTGATTCCGGCCAAACATGGTCTCGAGAAATATGCCACAGGTCAAAGGTCAGTTGGGTCAGAGTCATGAAATTTTTAGGTTAGATGTAAAATTGATGATCTCGAGGATACCGAAAGTTTCGGCGCGATCGGCCGCTTTTTGCGCGAGTAATTGGCGGAAAACCATGGGGTTTTATCCGACCCCTTCCCCCTCCCCCTCCCCACAAGTGCGATGGTTAATAAGGTTACGGTATGTATAATTTACGCTTGTCATCCTATTCCTAATGAATGTGTCTCAGAAAATATGCATCATATAAATCACGAAGTAAAGCTATTCGCCTATGTCCGGAACATACCTATATCGTGCTGTTTGCCCTAGCGCTACTCGAGTGGGGTGTTAAGATACTCTAATGTGAATATTCCGTGTTCAGGCAAGTTTCGGCAGCCAAACTAGGCGTTGTCTTGTGCAGAAGAAAGTGGCGAATTCGATAGGATATATTTCGGAGTGGAAAAGTGTGGAGAACATTGTTGATTTCCTACATTTATTTAGAATACCATTCCTTCAATATGGTGTCTGTAAGGGTTTTTTGTAAAGGGCATTTTTGTGACCTTAGTAAGGTTGTGGCATACTTTCTGTTTGCCATTCCATTCCTAATAAAGGTGCCTTTCAGACGATATGCAACTTTAAGACCTCGCAAGATTAAAACCAACAGGACAGGACAATGAAATTGAGCTATACTTTCGGGCCTTGCTGAGCCCATTGAGTAATCACGCATTAGTGTGAACTTTGGGCGCATTTTTCCTAGTTTTGCTGTGGACATACAGATACAGCAATGCCATATATGAAAAATTCAGACATTTCTTAGCCCTACTGACACAAAAAATAAACAAAAATCCAAAAAAATATTTTTTGAATTAATAGGCGCTAGATCGGAAAAATCCCCACTGTGCATTGCCTCCCCATCCTTCATGAGCTTGGCAACCACAGACACGCATTAACTGGGTGACACGTTCAGACGCCTCTGTACTCACGCAGTCCAACGTTTGGCCATAAACGGTGACCTAGATTGCACTCTTGTCGTGCACTTACCAAAGATTAGTTCAAACGGCACCCACACAGACCTTGAGGCTGATCTTATGTTGGGCGCACAGATACCGTGATTTTTGGATGCCGGACAGTATACTCTCAACCAGGGTCTACAGATCAGAAAACTACCCCAGATTCCTGGATACTATGATTAGAAAAGTGCTGACTATGTCGATGGAAGAATAGCGGCAATCCATGTCAATGTGTCTGCTGGTTCCCAGAATCTAAAAATAATTATCTAAGTCTGAAGTCTTGAAGAAGATCTGCCTGAACATTTACAACTGAACTGAACAGTGAACACTGGACATTTACAAGAAGTGCATGGGTACCTGATTGAGCCGTGCTCTATACCAGTTGTTTGGTTTCCTAAAGCTATCTAACTTACTATTCCAACAGAATCCGTCTGTCTGTGAGTGTGTGAGTGTGTGTGTCCGCCACGCCGTGTAGTGGGCTCGATTTGTTACGGCTAGAGGGCAGACGGTGCGACGTAGGGGGTTGAAATTTGCACACCTTCTAGGTGACAGAACGGGTCAGCGCCTTTTCTAGGTTTCCACTCGCTGGGGTGCACGGTTCGCGCGTGGCGGGCGCCGGAAGAACGCCAATGAAATTTTGATCGGCTCATATATCTTCATTGAGAGCCGGGGTCGACAAACTTTGTGGACTAAATGCATGCCGATCGGCGGCGGGTGCCTCGCATTGGCGGATGAACAACTTTTTAATTTGAATAAAAAGTGGCGAGAGAATGTGTAGATTTTTCGTTCAATGGTAGCACTAGCAGTTTGTGATACGAGTATACAAATGCACCGGGCTTGCCGCAATGCGTCACATTGGTCACAACGCGCCATTTTTGCCGCAAATTGCACAACTTTGTCAAATATGGCCCGATAAGGGTACAATTTGGTGCCAGGATGCATGCTCAAACGACAGGTTCAGATGCGCCGCGTTTGTCGCAATGCGCCACATTTGTCACAATTTGCCATTTCCGACAAATACGATTAAGCGTAATGGAATGGCACGATTAGGAGCAGGGCTAGGAGCACTTTTAAAGTCTGATTTTTTAAAAATATTTATTGGATCCAATTATTCTGTGACCTGACATGACCCAGCGGTGTTGGTAGGGGTAGGGGTAGGGGTAGAGGTAGGGGTAGGGGTAGGGGTAGTGGTAGGGGTAGTTGTAGGGGTAGTGGTAGGGGTAGAGTAGTGTTAGGGGTAGGGGTAGGGGTAGGGGTAGTGTTAGGAGTAGTAGTAGGGGTAGGGGACTGGTAGGGATAGTAGTAGTGGTAGGGGTAGTAGTAGGGGTAGTAGTAGGGGTAGTGGTAGGGGTAGGAGTATGGGCAGTAGTAGTGGTAGGGGTAGGGGTAGATGTAGTGGTAGGGGTAGGGGTAGGGGTAGGGGTAGAGGTAGTGGTAGTGGTAGTGGTAGTGGTAGTGGTAGTGGTAGTGGTAGTGGTAGGGGTAGTGGTAGGGGTAGTGGTAGGGGTAGTGGTAGGGGTAGGGGTAGTGGTGGAGGCAAAAGCAGAACAGTGGCCCGGGCTGATCCCAGCGGACGAGAGGTGACCTATGTGACTTGGCCTGACCCAAAGTGACCGGGGCTGACCCCTTTGACCCGTCTTGACCCCGTATCACCCAAATTTCATCCAAAAACGCCCTCAGAACAGTTTGTTTTTAAATTCTCTTCACATTTCCGTCCATATCTATGCTTCAAGACGACACATCGACATGAATCAAACACCATTCGAAAGCAAATTGGCTGGTGCCGCAATTTTTTCCTACCACGCAGCAAAGCAAGTGGCGCAGCCGCTTGTCTATATTACTATTTGAGGAGGGTGCGTCTGTCCGTTACCGAGGTCCCGACTTGGTGGTGATTTGCGTGGACTGCAGGCCAGACCGTTGCACCTAGCCCGGTGAAATTTGCACAACTCATAGATCAAGGATGCGCGACGTGCCTTTGAGGGGTCTCAGCTCGATCGGGTCGATAGGGAGCGCGTGGTGCGTGCTCAAAAAGTGCAAATTCGCGTCATAGACTTTACATGTATAAATCGGCATGCGAAATCGGGCGAAAATGGCTAATTTTGGCCGACACGGGTCCAGTTCCCGTGCAATATCTTGGTGACCAGGGATCCGACCGGCACGGGGAAAACAGCATCGTGTACAGAATTGAACTGGCTATTGAATGGTGTGCAATGCAGAGGATAGCACGCGCCACGTGCACCGGAGAGGGCACTTTTATTTGAAAAATTGCGGTTTTTGAGGGATTTTGGAATTAATTTTATTTTTAGGTGACCGTTAAATGGAGCGAGTTGAATCAACGCCTATTTGCAAGAGAAAGGTACGGGTGAGACTAAATGCTTACTTCGAAATCTAAGCTGCGTTGCGGCATTGGCGGTTATGTGCGGCGTGTATGCCGCATGTTTAGTAAGCGGCGACCACTAAATAAAAAATTCAATAGCTTTGACCTGTTTTCAATGGATAACACTGCATACCAAAAATGTCCATCGCTCTCGTCATAGGATATTTAGATTTAAATAACTAACTTATCTACATCATTGTTTTGAACCAAATTAATACTCAGCCGCGAACGTATAAGGTATAACCCCTTGCCGTTTCGCTCCTGATCAAGCTAGAGCTTCGCGGAAAAAACGAGCGTGTTGCCCGTGACGAGAGAAAGCCGATGATACCCAATTTTAAGGTCCTAGGTCATCGGTTGACCTTCCAGGTCAGGTCAATGACCCAAAAGGCGGGAAAATTGGGACCTGTTAGAACGTCGTAGTGTGGCTGCTATGGGGTTTTTCGGGGTGCTGATCACGAATATCATGCTAGTTTTGATCACAGATGATGTCTTCATTATTTTGGCCAGGTCGGGTTAGGTCAGGTCAGGTCAACCAGTAGAGGTCCTGCCAGGTATTTGTAGTAGGTGTCAACCGCCTCTGACAGCCTCGTAACATGTTACGAAGGCACCAACACTACTTTGTAAACGTTCATGTGGTTGCTTAATTCGAATTCAGCTCGAAAAAAACTGACCTAGAAACATGTCAAACTCGAAAAAGTGAACCGAGGTCACCAAAGGTCAATGACCTGACCTGACCTTCAGGTGACCTTGACGCCCACCCTAATGCATGGGGGCAACATCATATCACATGTTTGAACGCTTGAAACCACGAAAAGACTGCAAACGCGCTGCTAATGCGAGCCGACATACGCTGAATCGCGGTTCCGGCCAAACATGGTCTCGAAAAGTAGGTCACAGGTCAAAGGTCCTTTGGGTCAGGGTCATGAAATTTTCAGGATGGGTGTTAAATTGATCAATGCGAGGGTACTGAAAGTTTCGTCGCGATCAGCCGCTTTTTAAGCGAGTTATTCGCGAAAAACCTTAGGGGGGTTGCATCAACCCCCCCCCCCCCCCTGTGCGGGCGAGGTCATGTTTTGATAGCAAGACTGAAACAGACTTTTTTGGGTAGCCAGGAAATCGCATGCCAGAGCCTATTCAAATTCTTTTATCGGCCTTTATATGCACCAGTCGCATACAGGTACGGGATTTAGCATACGATTTCCAGACAATCGAAAGACTGTTTGGAGACAACAAAGGAAGGAATGAGTGAGTTAAGTTGGAGTATTAATTTGGTTCAAAATGATGACGTAGATAACCTAGTTATTTAAAGCTGAATATCTTATGACGAGAGCGGTTGGCATTTTTGGTATGCAGTGTTATTCACTGAGAACCGGTCGGAGCGTTTGAGTCTTTAATTTAGTGGTCGCCGCTTACTAATCATGCGGCATACACGCCGCACATAACCGCCAATGCCGCAACGTAGCTTAGATTTCGAAGTAAGCATTTAGTCCCACCCAAAGGTACCGCCTCTCATATAAAAATTATGAAAAGCTGATTGATCCAAATCAAGGTGGTGCAAATCACAGGAGAAAATGGTGTTTGTCAATTTTGTGCCACTTTATTAATCACACGGGGTTTGCTGCATAACCTGATACCTTTGGCAATTGAATATGGTACCATTGGATAGAGCATTCAATTCTGTCCAATATTCACTCTTCATTTTTGCATAATTAGCAACAGTATCCTTAAAAATGTAAATGTTCCAAACCATTACATTGTCATTTTTAGCAAAATTCATCGATGGCCCTCAAAAGACTTCACGCCAGTTTTCGAATCATTCTAAAGTAGAACGCATGATAATACGACACGGGCACCTCGATGCGATGTATCTTTTTGTTTTCTTACAAAATGCTTGGCCGTCAAAAAGCAATCGAACGAAATATCTACCAACCAAATCGACACAGACCAACCCAATACCCACGGGTAAAAAAATCCCCCCTTCGCGTTGCGGAGCACGCGGGTAACCCTAGTTATCAACTAAATTGCCCAATGTTCAACAAATCATATGCATGACGTACAGCTACTTGTCCTTCGGGACTATTCCAATAAGCTCCATTTGATGGCGAACTCGAAGCAAAACTTCCCACCACTCCTTGGTTGACCATATCACTATAAACGCCTGCACATATTGCCCAGCCATTCTGCACTTTATCGTGAATGACTGTGCTTACCACTCAACATTGTCTACAAGGTCTGGATCAATTGAGCGGAACGGTAACGCATGCAAGGCATATAGATAGCTGTCCATCGCTCCACCGATCTGCGGTAAAAATAAACATTTTCTCAGAGCAACATGGAGCATAAATCCCGCAGTACGGTTACGTGATTTATAATCACATTCAAACCACTACACGTACCTTGCGGCTAGATTCGTGATTATACTGCGCCCATTTGAGATGTTTGCATTTCATAAAAGCAAACTAAAGTGCACGAGCTCGGTCAGATCTTCCGCCAGAAGGCTTCATTTTGTGCCGAAACTGTCTGTTGCATGCGGTGTATGGCGCATTAAATAGCCCAAATTCCTCTCGGCTCGGCTCGGCGGCGTGCAGTATTGTTACCCGGCACCCGGCGGCGTCCCATCGGCGCCAGGCCGAGTTTTCCGCACTTTAATCACATTCTACACATAGTTGGTAGAGCGTCTTCCAGTCCAGTTTAGCTGAGCTCTGATTTATGGGTGCGCTGGCCGGCCGGACTGGCTCGGGGACAGATTACTCACCGTCCGCACGGTGTAATTATCTCGGCCGGCGTTGCATGACCCGGGTGCTTCCACTGAGAAGAATTGATTTAATGTGTCGGCGCCATTTGAAGTTACCCAGCTAACGAGCCGCACTCTCCGCGGCCCCCCTACTTAAATCACCATTTTAACACCTTTCGGGGGGCGGCCGGGTCGAATGTCAGCGGCCCACAGCGGAGCAGGGACCACTCCTGGTGCGGCGGACGTCTGCTAACAAAGATACACCTCTGACCGGGTCACAACGGCGCCGGCACGTGCGGCCGCCACAGAACACCCCACTGACAACCGGCGCTGGCAGACCCGTCATTAGCGCACATTTACATGGGGCTGTTACGGAGGCGGTGCGCCGTGTGCGTTCCTCCGCCCTCCGAGCGCCGCCGTGTACCCACCAGGTCAGGGAGAGGTTACGGGCGTCACAGGCACGGCGCAACAGTGGGCGGCTCCCGCTGCAAAGGGAGGGGAAGGAGGGGTGACGGGTCGGTTCTGTGAACACCAATGACCACTTTAGGGTGTAGAAAATCCAGACTGAGGGAATGGTCATTGAGTAACTGTGTAAACGCTAGACAAATTGCAGAAAACATAATGTTGCGTTGTTCTCCCGAAGAAATGCTGCAGGTACTTGCGCAATTCAAATAGAAATACAGATTTAGTTGGAGATGACTTGGTATCATTGTTTTTTTTTTTCAGGCATCATTTTTGCAAATAATTATATTTGTAATAAATTTGGATATAAAAATATGAAGCTTACTCATGTTCGGACGCTCAAGCTGACAGTAAGTAGTGACACTTATCTTGCCAAACAAATATGGATCTGTGTTAACTGCGCAATGCGGTATATGTGCCGAGACACAAGCATGATGTCATACTACACACACAAAAATCCAAGTTCACATTTTAGCGCATTTTATAGCGCCGATAAAAGAGTTAACTCTCCCTACACTCATGCAACCGATCCATAGTCGGCGGTCGATTGGTTGCGTTTAAGGGCTTAATGCCGTAAAAATCAGCGTTAACGGGTTTCAGTCGTATCCACCTCGGGCTGAGATTGTGCCGTGCAGCTGGATCGCGCACGACACGCGACTTGAGGGGGCTGGAGACGGGTGCCAGCGGTACGGGTACGGCACCGTGTGGGGTTCGCAGCTCGTTACGGCACCGTCACAGAGATACGGCACCGTAGGTTCACAGTGATATGGCACCGTGTGCTTGGACGGTACAGCACCATGCATTTAGATCGTACGGCACTGTGGAGTTAGGCGGTACATACGACCTCATCGATTCGCAGCTTGGTACGACACCGAGGGCTTAGACGGTACGACATCGTAGCTTCACAGCAGTTGGTTGGTTCCAGAGTACCGTTGGTTCCAGACCCGTTGGTTCCAGAGTAAGTACGGTACAATATACTCTGCCATAATGCCGCTCTGTACCCACACCAGGCAGCCGCGCCGATGAGCCGTGCTCTCTAGGCTGTCGGCGCCGGGCAGAAACGTGTCGGCTGCGCGGCCACTTCACTGAGAGACGCCGGCGCCTTCAAACATGACGATTGTGGCCGGCGGCGAGAGATTATCATCCAGTTCAAGGATACAGCGCCGTTGCGTGGTGCATATGGCACCCGCGCCGAATCCCGAATAGACACTCGACCGGCCAGTGTCCGATCGCTAATTTAAATAGAAACATTACTGCCAATAGCTGGCCGCTATTTGTGTTCTAATGGATCTGGGCTTGTCAGAGAGGAATTCTATAAACTTGACCAAGCCTTCAGAGACGAAGCGATCACGCCACTCCGCAGAACCGTGGCGCCAGTGTCATAGCAGCCACGAAGCGGGCATGCACTAATGCTCGCCATGCCACACTAATACCCGCCGCTCATGTAATTTCTACTGAGCACTTATAAACTAGCTATCAATTACTGGAGCTAGTAAAAGTAATTGTTGCCTGCAGGAGTGGCCTGGCGGTGCGCCGGTCGGCTCTGGCCGGCGCGTGCCTCTGGGTGATTAGCAGCGCTCGCCGGCCGCGTCAGTCTCGACTCTGGCCCCGTCTCGGACGCATTAGCTCCATTAATTGACCGCCCACGCCCCCCGCCCCCCGCCCGACCCAGGTGCCAATCACAAAGGCGCCGCCGCGCGCCCGACGGGCCGCCGGAGCCGGCTCCGTCGGCCGACTGCCGCCATACGCCGGATAGCGTTACACTGCCCATTGGGCCGATGGTAATTGTTCCGTGGCACGCAACGCGTCGCGAGGCCGGAATGCTGCAACAAAAACCGGAGCGCGCCGAAAGAAGGCTGGAATTCGCAGTCAGGCGTATGTACGCCGGCGCCATTCCCTGCATATCAATCGGGCGAGGTGTGAACCAGGAGATGAAAATACAAGCAGCACTAATTATGGTTTGAAGAACTATATCTCGATGCAGGTACACGATCGAACATGCAAGAGCTTTCTACATATTTGTATGCAACACCTAGTTATTGTGTTAAAATTAATACATGAAACATTAATCCAAATTTGAATTTCGTTAACAAATTGTTCTCTGATTGCTTTCCTATCCCCATACAGCATTTCGTCTCCAATCTTGTTTAATCATAATGTGACACAGAAATGAGTCCTAAATCATTGCATGCACTCTGGAACTGCGGATACTCATAATTCAGCGGAAAATGGCGATGACTGGTTTGGCTTTGTGCAGCAGCTACCGCGCACAGCCCGCACCGGAGCCGGCCGGCGGATCAGCGGCTTTCACGAGGATCGGGGTCCGGTGGCGAGTGGTCCGATAGCTCGTGGCCGGCTGACAGGCGGCAGCCGGGTGCGTGCGGATCACCGGATCAGGCGCACTTCACTCGCATGCCGCCGCACCGCGCGGCCAGCAGTTCCGCGAACTGGGCTCTAAGCGGCGCGCCGCCCGACCGGGGGGCGCTGGGGTCGAGGTCAGGCCAGAAGGAGTGCTCCGCCGGTCTCCGGATCGACTGTCGATGGGCCAGTCCTGTCTGCAGGGACGGTTCCGGGGTCAATGAGGACGCTGACCGGTCGGCAAGAACTGGGCCCAGAGAACTCACTTAGAAACTGTGCTAGATACGAGATCAGCCTCTGCACTCGAAGTGTTGAAAGCGTTGGCAAGGATTCGCTTTTTCGAGGAGAGTTATTGCGGTCCCGCAAGCCATTCAGTATTGCAAGATGAATACGCCTTCTTAATTATTCTTATTATTTCTTACCCATATAATAAAACCAGTAGGTATAACGCCTTATGGGGCGACTAACGGAGCGAGCGAGAGGGTGGGCCTTGCACGTGCGAAATTTCGAGGGGGTACCTCCAACTGACTTGTGCACGGCACCCTACTAACCGGTCTCTAGCGATGTGCCAAATTTGAGCACAATCGGCCCAGCCGTTCTCGAGATCTGGAAGCGGCACCCTGCACGTGCGCACGTGCAAAATGGGTCCCAATTGACTTGTGCACGGCACCCTACTAACTGGTCCCTAACCGTGTACCAAATTTGAGCGCCATCGGTCCAGCCGTTCTCGAGATCTGGAAACGACCACTGCACGTGCGCACGTGCAGCAGCACCATAACCTTAACACATGCAGATGAATTATCTGATGGAGACCTAACTGTGTACCGAGTTTCAATTCAATCGGCCCAGCCGTTGTGCCGTTATTGAGGTTGCAATTTTGGGGGTTCTTAAAAAATGTCCAACTTTACCACGCGCCACGTGCGGTGGTTGGCAAGAACGCATGGTGGCCATCACACCACAGAACTTTTACGTCCAAGTGACATTCAGTAAAGAAGACCGCTTGTCAATCGGATGTCCCGTTCCTAAGATATTAGCTTTTGAAGAGCGTCCCCACGGCCGGCCGGCCGGCCGGCCGCTCATACTAAGGATTTTCCCTTAATTCAGTATGAGACTCCGCTCGCTTCGCTCGCTCCGTAACTATCGCATTTATGTTAAAATATACCTACTTCATTTTCGACTGAGAAAAGGCAAAACTTGAGTGAGTACCCTGTGTTTTTAAACTTTTTTTTCTAAACAACCGATGTTATGTTGTATTGACCAAAAATATGTATGGATGCAGCCTTCAATAGTCTGCAAGGAAGCATGTTGCCTCAGCTAATATATTACTCACCTGGTGTTTCTGATGTTTCTGTGCAGCCTCTACCAATTTGTTTACTAAAGAGCGAATCACCTTGTTGCCAGGAGTTCCACATTCCTGCACCTCCGGTCGGGCGGCACGACCGCGATACAGAGGCGACTGCAGACCGGTACTGATATCACCGCCATCGAGGGGCGCCGCCGACTGCACAACTCGGTTAATGGGGAACACCGAGAAACCCACACAGTCTGACACAACAGCATTCAGCAGTCACGACAGGCGAGCAGCAAACCACCGCCAGATACTTGGTAACATGACGGGTTCTTTACTAAAACTCGAAAGAGGTGAGATGAAGTTCACCGCCCGTGGGTGTCATTCGGCACATTTCAGAGATTCCGTGCTCTGTTTTACGGCAGTGCTGTAGCGTAAATGGTGATTAAATGTGCAATAACAGTGAACATTTACATTATATGCTAATTTCTAACAAAACTTTGAGGTAATTCATGAACATGATTACGTCTAGAAACGCAATGGTAATGCGGTGATTTGACACATAAGCTACAGAATAAACGGCCAGAAAATCCGTTCTCATCACAAACGAACAAAGTAACATTAAATTATAGCTTTACTGCACCGTAGGCGTGCTCATCTAATTATGAAATTGCAGACCTGTAAAGCATGTCAAACTATGCAGAGCGCTTGGCCCGCGTCCCTACAATCGTGCACCGTCTGAGGGCTCAATTTGGCGGCGTTTTCTCCTAATCATGGCATTTAACCATGCGTGTGACAGGCGGGCCGAGTGTGGAGGCGGCACCGCTGATGGCCTGATACGTCCAGCGCGAGCCCCATTTGCCACACTATTTGGCACTAATTAAAAACACATTTGCCCAGCACCCATTACACTGGTCGGCGCTGCTTTTGTACACAACGGATTGAGCCGATAGACCGATAGTATCGGCCCGGCCGGTAATGGCAGTGCCGAAACAAGGCCCTGATGAGCACTCACGCTCACGTAATTACCGAGCCACCGGCGTGCCTGTGCGCACATGTGCGCGCACCGACGCCGCCCCGCTAACAGGGCGCCAATAAAATTGCTAATGCGATTTTTCGACGGCCTCTTGCAGCCCGTGTCTGCGATCGGGGGCAGTGACACATGACCGACAAAGCCGATAAACTGCTGTTTGGTGATTACGTCGACGACAGTGGTACACTGGGGCGAGAGCAAGCGACAGTGGACGTGCGCGTTATCAACTGCAGCTAGCAGTCCCTGGTGGGTGCCAGTCAGTCGTCAGTCACGGGTCCGCAGTCCAGACATATAGCTGCCTGCCGCTGGCCACAGACAGCCAGTCGCCAGCCATGCAGGCCGCTGGTCGTTAGAACCTCTCTAGACGCTATAGCCACTATCCACAGGTCGCTATCCTCAGGCCGCCAGTTAATAGGCACCCCCAAGCCGCTAGCCGCTAGCAACAGACCGCCAGAAACCTGTGGCCTGCCAGCAGCTTCGTCCTCGATCACCCTGCAGTGATCCCTATGCTACTCTCTTGTTCCTGAATGCAGTCTCCTGTATAGTGCGTTGAAAAAGAAAAGCATACGCTGACGAGTACAAGGTCGGTGTTTTTTAATGCCACTTTGGTGCAGCTGCCAAGTTAATTTCTATCGTGTATACTCGCATCTGAAAAGTATCGGAAACAGGGACGAACAGTACTAACTATTAATTGCTTTACACCAATCAGCAGAGGTGAAAAATACCTGCTACTCGCCTGCGTGCGTAGGTGACAGCCATAGGAATACAGAGACAGATTGGAGCATCTCAGTTGATGCATCTAAAATTGATAACTAAGCCGTTTCCGCTAAAATCAGAGCTGTCTTCCCATAGAGGGCCACTATGGACCACGGCACAAAAAATTAACAGCGTCATCTCTTTGTAGACAGCTGGGGCTGAAAAATCCCGCCGGTGCGACAGCCGGTGCGTTGTGAAGCGCCATAGACAACGCAGGAAAAACGGCGACAGCGCGACAGCTCGTCCCCGCTCGTCGCCGGTTGAGCGGTGGCGGGGACCGGCGCGGCCTTGGCCGCCGCCGGAGTAGGACCGGACGACTGGGATGGGGGACGTCACATCTGGGCCACAACTGGGGTGAGGTCCATGACCATCGGTCCCAGAAACTTGGTAGGAGCGTTGATAATTGTTTCTGACTGCTGAAGCAAAGGCAAGTGAATCAGTGACAACCGACAATCCTTTCGTGAGTTTTGATTGAACTGGATCGATCCGTCCTGGCTTCCTGATCAAGAAGCCCAGGACGAGCTAGGAAGTCGATCAGACCTATAGGTAAGTTGGATAATAGTGATTTATTTTTTGTTGTTGTGTCACTGAAATGTGTTGATGCTTTGTAATGCCCAGAGGCCGTTTTAGTTTCTAACATTCTAGCCTCATTTTCAATTTTTTAGGCCTTCAAAGGTGATGAGAAGACGTAAAAATATGGTACCTACTGTTTCAAGATGACTTGTAAAAAAAAAAAATCGTGACAGCTAGACATCGCGTAGGTGACAGCTTTTGAGTTTTATTCACCTCTGCCAATCAGACGAATTGGTCCTAGGTACAGCCCACCGCTAAAGTAATGTAGGGTTTTACCAATCTCAACGGTTGGCTTTGACTGGCTATTGTTTAATGCGGAGTGATCGAAAAGAAGATGTCAATAGCTAAAGTTGCAGCTGCAAGGGTGACGATACATATAAGCTACATTCAAAGTTTCATTGTAGTCTGATTAATCGTTCCTAAGCTTCAGAAGCAGAACATACCCATGACTGAAACCGCACATTACTTCTGCTGTGGACTGTACCTACTTCTTTTCGTCATTGAAATGTAACTTAAACTCGTTAAAATCGCCAAATAATTCGGTTTGTATGCCAATATGTATGTACATTGTATGTATGTATTGTATGTACATTGCTCCTAAATAATGCGGTCACTGGCGTTCACAATGCCACTCTCTCTAGTGCTCTGGCAGTGGCATTCGTCACATAGTCTATTCCATGCGGAGCCTAATAAGAGCTGGTGACGCCGACTGAAATTAATGACGAACCAGCGAGGCCTGCAGTAATCGGTGTTCACTGCCACTGACTCTGTGACCACCTATCAACGCTTTAATTACCGGTCGCGAGAGTGTGGCTGACCCTCGGTTCGACTTGTGTCCTAATAATCTAACCACTTGTCAAACGAATTTAATGGCATTGAAGTGTCAAATGCGACTAACTGATACAATGTGTCATTAATCAAGAGACGACTGGTTTTTGGGGCCCTAAAACTATCATTACGAATTTCATGCTGGTTGAGAAGACAGGATGTGAAGACAGAAAAATACGTGTATGAGCTTCCAATGAAGATGTATTTTTAAAATATCTAAAACACAACAAACGCTACACTCAATATCAAAATAATGTTTCTATTTACAACAAACTCACATGCGCGCGCGACGGCAAATATCACTATCAATTCAGCTAGGTAGCTTGAAACCCGCAGTGGCTTCGACAGAGTATTTCTAAGACTACCATCTTGTGTCTTAAATACAATTACACGGAAACCAATCTCCTGCACAACAGGCTCTCATCATAGCGTATTGCCTTTCTCTCGTCTCGCGAATTGGCACGTCTGTATCCCGCGTGATATTGCTCGGCGCGCCGCACGGCGAGGACCGTGCCATGGCCACAACTGGCTCGTACCGACCGATGGAGATCATTTGAAGGCTCTCCCGTCATCAGGTGCTCGGCTGGATCACAGATTGAGAGGGGTGGGGGCGGGGGCGGCCGCTGGCGCCGCCTCACACCACGAGGTGACGCTTCATGTGCAGCGCCAGGTGGTCCGACCGCGAGAACGCCCGCTCGCACAGCCGGCACTGGAACGGCCGGTCGCCCGTGTGCTTGCGGTAGTGGCGCGTCAGCTCGTCCGAGCGGGCGAACTTCCAGCCGCAGCCCTTCCACGTGCACTGGTACGGCTTCTCCCCCGTGTGTGTCCGCAGGTGCGCCTTCAAGTGGGACGACTTGATGTAGGTCTTGGTGCAGCCGGGGTGGGTGCACGTGTGGATGACCACCTTCCGTTTGGCTCGCGGCCGGCGCCGGCGCGGTTTGGCCGGTACCGTGGTCCCGGGCAGCGGCACGGGGCCGCCGCCGCCCGCTCCGGCCATGAAGTGCGGGTAGCCGCCGTTGACCAGTCCGCCGGGCAGCGGGTAGCCACTCGGGTCGACCGGCGCGTGACACCCCAGGTTGTTGTTGACGCTGTACCGGTACCACTCGCGGTACTGGAACGTGGCCGTCGCCTCGATGGTCAGCTGAGACTGGGCCATGGTCTGGTCGTAGCCGGCCTCGGCGTAGTACTGGCGGCTGTTCATCGGGTACATGGCGGCTGTCTCGGCCTCTGAGTAGCCCGCCGCCGCCGAGCAGTAGTAGCCGGCCGCGGCCGCCGCCGCAGCAGCAGCAGCCTCGTGCTTCAGGTCACCGTAGGTGGGGCAGAGCGGACCTTCGGACTTGACGACCGAGTACTCGTCCTTCACCGGCGCTGGGGAGTAGGGCACCACGCCTTTATGCGCAGCTGAGTAGAAGGACTCTGCCGGCCGGCCGGCAGGGTCGTAGGAGCTCTCAGAACTGGTGACGGCCATATGAGCCATGTAGTGCTGCTGCTGCTGCTGCTGCTGCTGCTGCTGGTGCTGCTGTTGCTGTTGTTGTTGTTGCTGCTGTTGTTGTTGTTGTTGCTGCTGTTGCTGCTGCTGCTGGTGCTGCTGTTGGTGTTGGTGCTGGTGCTGCTGACTCAGCGGTGAAGGGTAGCCGGGGAACTCTGAGGCAGTGTGTGTGGCCGGGTGAGTCGCCGAGTGTGGCGGCGGGGGCCCGCAGCCGGGCGGGTACGCTCCGGGCGGCACGTGAGCCGCCAGTCGCGACTCAGCCAGCTCCGGCGTGGCCGCGCCCGCCCCCGCCCCTGCCCCGGCCGCCGCTGCCGCTGCCGCCGCCGCCGCCGGGAACTCGTACTCTGCCGTTGGAGGCATGTAGAGCGAGTGTCCGCTCTTCTGTAGTACGTTATCGATGTCGTGCCAGACCTGCCGACAGACAGAGACAGCCGTCAGAAGCGTCACAACACGCCACAGTGGCCGGCCGGACATGGGCCGACCGGCAGCGACGACATCAAAGGCAGTGTCCGAAAACCGGCGCACGACTCGGCACCACGCGAGCCATTTACCGGAATGGCCCGTGTGCTGGAACATGGGGCATGCTTCACAATGGCGGGTGATATAGTCTATAACAGTGTTTGCCAACTGATGAACGAACATTCAAAAGAGCGCAATAATGTGTTAATGCAATCCTTCTGGCAGGAGCATTTGTTGTTCTCATGCATTAACCATGCATTTGACAGGGCCCATTCAACAATGTCCAAACCAGTTTTAGATTATTTCGCAATGGATAATTATAGCATATTAGGTCACAAGCATGAGCAGCAACTGTGGTCTGCCCGATAGCGGCCACTCAACACAGGCTGGTGGGCTCTAAGATGGTGCCGAACGCGGCGCATTTACATGAGGTGATCGCCTCCGTGCCTTCCTCGAAAGTGCCGGCATCTGTCGCCCCGACCGAACCTGGCCTCCGGAGGGGACAATGTCTATCGGCCCGCCGAGCGATGGGCTCTTTCTGCCGCTCAGGAGAGTCCATGCGACCCTGGATCGTGCCACAAAGTTGCGCAATACGTGACGGCGCAAAAACCGGCAGAATGAAACCCGAGGAAATGAAATTCAAGATTTACATCGATGCCATTCTTCCTTGAGTGGTTTCCGAAGTGCGAGAGTTTTGATAAAGAAGCCGAGGAACGTGCATTTGCTCGAATATGCATAATCGATGGACATGAGTTTGCGGCTGGTGACAATGCTTTGAGAAAGTCGGCACCAGTGACTGATCAGCACGCCGAATTTGAGCGAATCCGGCATAGTTGGATATTCTGTGTGCAGCCAGGGTGATTGTTGAAGGCGTCAGACTCTGTGACAGGACTGCACCGTGACACAGACAAATGTGAGACCAGCGGCGGTACCCAGTGAGCCGATAGGAGCTTCAGCATTGCCGGTGTCGGTTTCAGACAATCTCTTTGAAATCAACATCTGTTTCACATTTTGATCGAGTAGTAATTCTGAACTTTGGATTGGTGTAATATGCCAGAATCATTACATTTTTAGAACGACTATCATGTTTGTGAATGGAAATAATTCATTCAGAAAATAGTTGTAGGCATCTTACATTCATGCAGCCTTCCACTCCCGCCCATTCAGCCCTCTCGCATTGCATATTCAAGACTCCGGGTATTCTTTCCAATGCATCTCAGTGTTTAAATCTCTGAACTAATGGAGCTTTCCAAGATGCAAATTATGCCAGGGCTGCTCCTCCCTAGCACATATAATCGTACCTCGAGCCATGCAGTAAACACTTTGCTTTAACAAACAGATTTTCAGCTGTCCAAATTCCGTGCATAGGTAAATAAGTGAAAACAACATGGGCAGCAGCTGTTTTAGGAAATTGACCGTAAAGGTGCCCATTGGTCTTTCAATAATCAGTTTTTCCATTTGTGAGTAGCCATAAGTGTCCGTCGGAGCGGTCAGAGGCGCGGGGCCACCGCCCGCTGTTGTCAGTACATAGCAGGTGGACAGTAATAACGGGTGGCGCGCCGGCCATACCAGCCGTCCCCTCCCTGGCCTGCCCAGTCGACCCCGGCGCCCGGCGCCGCGGCAAAAACCCACAGGAAAAACGCCAGCCGCCAACTGGACGCGCTATTAATCATTGCAGGCTGCGCGGCAGTGGTGGTGGCGCGTTGCAGCTCGTGCCGCGCCCGCATCCTCCGCCGCCGCTGCCGCCGTCGCCGCTCTGACCCGACCCTTCAGACGGATTCGCCGCGCCGTGTCGGCGCCGGTAATCCTGTTAGGGCGCGGTCGGGCCCGTCACATTCTCGGGCACACGGCCGCTGATGTGGGGCGCCGGTCGCGACCCGCCGCCGACGCTCCTCGGCGAGCGCAGACAAAATATTTGTCTTTCTGTCTGACATGTTGTCGTGTCGAGAGGTGTGCCATGGCGGCCACGGGCCACACACGCGTGCCGCTGGTCAAAATAAACCGCCGCGAGCCGAACAGCCAGTGTCCGGCCTTTTTGCTACACGGCTCGCGAGGGCTTAATGCGCTGTAAGACGGTTTTTCTGGCAAACGACAAAGCCAGCCCGGACACGTTAAAGACGAACAGCCTGTACAAGATGCAGACTGGCAGTTTCGAAACGCGCCGCTCTCCTCAGTGGCTCGTGGACAGGCGAGCTCTAATCGGCCGGGCTAATGTCCGACCCAGCGCAGCACACATGATGTACAATTTGCGTATTCTGACATGCCCGAGCCGGATTGGAGGTGAAGTTAGTCGGGAAATCGGTCATCACCATTTGAATAAATTTGCATTGCATATTCTTCCTATAAAGTCGACGAGCAGCGGGCCTGTAGCCAATCCTGTAGAGCACCGAATTCCTGCCGCGAGTCGGGCACACCCTGCAATGTTTCCTTGAACTTCATCGAACTCTCGCGTTTACCCGCTGATCACAGCATCATTTTGGAAGCTAGTCATGCACAAACACAAAATTCACCGCGGCGCACGCGAGGGCAGAGGTGCTAACTCTGCACTATCCCGGGATATCGGCTCCCCTGCGGTCCTTACTGGGGATCTTGACACCGTCAGACGGGGCAGCGTACTGGGAACGGGCCATTAGGGCTTTTGTTTGGTCGCGCGGTATGTCGGCGACCCACGGTCTTGCATAAATCATGGACGCGCAAGTACCGACACCCCGTCGTCTCTATCGGCCCTCTGGCCAGTCACATTAAGAATATATAAAGCTGAAAAATTGTTCCCGCCGTGGCCACACTTCATCACGAAGATCATCAGCCCCTTTCGTGTTATCAGGGGCCGAGTTCGGTGAGATTTATGCAGATGGCCGGTGACCCCTGGCCCCGAAGCTCGCCGAGCCACTCGGCGGCCGGCTGCCGCGGGCCACCGGGACGGCCAAATCGCCCAGTAATCAAATCCGACCGACAATAAAAAGTAATGGGACCATGGTACCGCCGGCCGGTGGTGAAATATGGCCAGAGCAGGCGCGATTTCACAGGGCCGGGCGGCCAGAGCGAGACGTGCAGCGGCACACGCCATACCGACACTTGGTCAGCCGACAGCTCAGAGACGAGAGACGAGAGGTGATGGACGTGAGACGGGAGACGAAAGACGAGGGATGATAGACGAGAGACGAGAGTCGAGAGACGCGATATGGGAGGCGGGAGACGAGAGACAAGAGACGAGAGAGACGAGAGATGGGAGACGGGAGACGGGAGACGGGAGACGAGAGACGAGGGATGATAGACGGAGAGACGAGAGTCGAGAGACGCGATATGGGAGACGGGAGACGAGAGACGAGAGACGAGAGACGAGAGACAGGAAACGGGAAGCACTTAAGATAGACAAGAGAGGAGAGGGGTTAATCGATTTCGATACGGGAGTTGGTTGGTAAAATAAGACACAGAGACGAACGAAATACGGTTAGACGGTATACCAGCGACAACAGATAAGGCAAGATGCAAGACACAAGACTCAATGGGTGACACTGGAGAGTAAGAGTAACTCGACGGTGTTAGGAGATGGATGAGAAGAGACAAGCCAAGACGAGCTGAACGAGCGGCCTGTGCAAATAGGCCGTCCACAATGAAGTCGTAATCGAGTTGCGAGCGCACGTGAGCGAGCTCAGCATCTATCTTCCGTTCTAATCTGCATCAGATTGCGAATTGATCACTGCCTCTGTGACGGTTATTCGCGCACTTGCTCGTGTAAATGGTTAGGCTACCACTTTATCGGTGCCGTTCTCAGGGCGCGCACGAAGTGTTGAGATGTGTCGCAACCGGTGTCGGCCGAGTTAGGGTCCCGTCTCTCGGGGGAACGTGAGAGGTTCGGTTCTCTCTCAGTCCGGCCGGTCGTGGCCGCCGTGCACTCCAGCTGTCGGTGTGGCGCGTGTCTGAATATTTATCTTCCGGTCCAGCCCCTTCGCGGAGCAGCGTTTGAAGATATCCCGTATTTCAAGTGTGCGACAGGATAATCTTGAGGGACGATAACCATTAGCTATTTGTGCCACCTTTACTGGCGGAGCTAAAACAAAGCTGGCTTTATGTCAGATGGTTAATGGCCAGAGTCCCCCATGAATATCTTCACACCTTAGAAACGCCATAGTTCTACGGTCGGAGATCGGCCTGACGTCTTCATTGGGACTCGGAAGACCACTCGACCTAGAACTAAGGCCCACGCATAATCTCAGAGCGGAACTTTCGTACAGCTGGTCGGATTGATGCAATGAAGTATGAACACTGGGCAGAATGTGCGCTATTGGCGCATATTACATCGAGGCGAGTATAAAAAAGTTACGCAAGGCCAACTGCCGCTTTACCTAGTAGTTATTTGGTGCTGTTTTTCTGGGTCATGCCAAGTGTTGTGCACCCAACGTACCTACATTAGTCGGTTGCAATGCCCATGCAGTTCATGATACCTTTTGAAATAACTGCTCATAATACATATGTGAAAGGTATCAACACTGAATAATATAAGCATGTATCTCTTTCACCACATCATTAAAATAAATGAGATAACCTTCCATCCATTAAAATTTGGGAGCGAAGATTGAAAATGAAATTGGTTATCACTTAACATGCAAATTAAGGATAGTTTTACAATGACAGCACTGCATCTGAATTCGCATTCCTCATGTTGCAACCAATGTGATACTGGCGTGAATAGCGCCATACATTCTGTCTTCAGTGTGACTCGAGCAATGCTCCTAATAGTACTAGAACATTGAGGCAGACCGTTCTACCCAATGGTCCCATAAGCTCAATGTTTTCTAGCAGTTAATTTCACCACGTTATTGAGATGGCATTTACCGCTCTAGTCATACATTGGCCGGCATCACTTGGGCAACCGTAACAGTACTGCTGCTATTGCTCCCAATCATTCAGGATTAGCCGAGAGCAAACAGATAGGCTCGTGAGGTCAATGGGAGTGATATGGCAGCGCTGGAATGCTGCCCCATGAGTGGCGGAGCCGCTGGGACGCCAGAGCGCCGGTGACGGAGCCGCTCGGGGCCGGAGCCGCCGTGTCTGGACCCGCACGATAGGTCTCTGTCCGGCTGGCATGCAGCCTGTCCTGACTGAATGTTTTCATGGCTCACAGAATGGCCCTCGTAACCGATGCCTCAATAAACACGGAATTCCAGTGAGACGGCGAATGCAGACTATTTGTCCTGTGGCGTGGCTCCGCCGGCTATGGCTTTGATGGCACTGCCTGGGGTCATCCCTGCACACTGGCCTGGCTCCGTCGAAGCTCAAGTTCACGGTTACACGGCACTGGCCTATTGATGATCACTGTATGTATAATGTTAACGAACTTTTCTGTCTATGGAAGCTTAGTGAATTACAACATCTCAAATGTTATTTTTTTTTAGAAGCACCCTTCTTGACCGCTGAAAAGACAGCGAAAAAATAAGTGAAGTACTGATTGGTATAAACATGTCCTCTCTCTCTCTCTCTCTATCTGTCTCTTTCCCTCTCTCTCTCTCTCTCTCTTTCTCTCTCTCTTTCTCTCTCTCTCTCTCTCTCTCTCTCTCTCTCTCTCTCTCTCTCTCTCTCTCTCTCTCTCTCTCTCTCTCTCTCTCTCTCTCTCTCTCTCTCTCTCTCTCTCTCTCACCCTTCTTCTTCATTCTAGTAATGTCTCTCGCTTGTCTCATTCTCGCTCATTCAATTTAAATGCATTAAAATTGCATTTTACGAGTGGTTTGATTGTGCAGTCAGTCACAATTAATTCCAGAAGTTAGGTATACGAGGGGGTATCGAAAAGTTCTGATCATCACCATGTATTAGATGTGATAGAAATTTGATTTTTTTACATGATCTTCATTACTCCTTTACAAGTCACCACACACGACCGCAAACTTATTGCATCGTTTCTTGAGCTGCCTCAGGCGGTCATTGTAGGACCTTCGATCTGTCCCGTAAATCACTGCTCCACCTCATCAATGACGTCACTTCCGTCCTTAAATTCACCGGCCATACTGTGGATTCTTCATCTCCCGTAACAATCAAGAGTCAGTTAATACCCGGTCAGGTGAATTTCTTAGATGCGGTGGGATTTAATGTCCACATCATGTTGTTTCCTCAATCGCAGCTAAGGACGAATGGGCGGGGGCGCTGTCGGTGCGGATAAAACATCTTTCTTGGGCTTTTTTGCGGCAATTCTGCTTGAGGCCATCTCGCAACTTCTTCAAAAGTGTGAAGTAGTGCTTGCTTATCACTATCCGACCATCATCAAGACAGTCGGTAATGACTATCCTACGCCAGATCCAGAACACTGATAGCATTGACCTTCCATATCGGCTTCTGCATCTTCGCCTTTCAAGAAGGACAGATGTGCCGTGCTTAAACTTCTTGATCGTCTTTTTGTCTCTGGATCATACACATAGACCCAGCATTCGTCACAAGTCATCGAATGATCGAAGATGTCTTCAATTTCCTAAAAAAGGCCTAGTTTTCATTTCGAAAGGCCAAGACGCATTTTTCACTTGAACAAAGTAGACACACGAACTTCTAAGCGGCCTGACTCTTTTATCGTCCGTAGTTCTTCGCTGATAATATTTTCAGGCACTGCCAGCATTGAGACCTTTCTGTTGCACAATCATCTGAAAGGTCAGATGACGATCTGTAAGGATGAGGTCCTCCACTTCCTTCACAGTCACCACCTTGTCAGTCACTGGTAGTCACTCACTTCTTGACACCCCTGCAAGGGCCATGCAACCAAGTTGAAAATTATTTCTTCATTTTCGGTAAGTGCATGAGATGGGCTTTCCTCGCCATAAACTTATTTCACGTTCTTGATGTATTTTCTCAGTGTGATACCGTTTCAAACGCATTAGTTGGATGACGGTTCGGTCCTCAATGGGCCCAATACTCATCTTTTTTACTTCTAAGTCTCTCGTACATAACATAAAACCACTTTTCAAGATTCTCTTTGCGGGAACATTGTTCTTAAGAACCAAATATAATACCAGCCAAAAATCATCAAAATCGGTCTATATCTTCTATGTGATGATCAGAACTTTTCGATACCCCCTCGTATATTCCAGCATACAGTGCATGAGTGCAATAGGGCTAGGAATCTTGTTTATATCTTTTTTGCCAGAAAATGACCATTAATAAAAAGTCCATAACATAGAGCTCTGACTTGCTCCATTGACAACCTTTTGTTTCTTGATAAGACAAGAAATGGTGGTTAAAAGTGGTTGCAATATTTATTGAATGGATTGAAGCTACTTTGATGGCCTGATAGCCTCATTTCAGGGGCAAAAGAAGGACCACCTACTCTATCACGGACTTTGTGGCTACAATAACATGCATCAAATTCTTTCCAGTCTGAGGTCAGAACAGTAAGAAATGCGACTTTTATATGGCACAGCAAAAACCGAAACAGAAAAAATACGTTTTACTACGGGTTGTTGAATTGAGATGCAAGTCGTTTCGTCTCATTCGGAACAATAGCTAAGGAGGCTCGTTGGACTGACTGAGTACATTTCAACAAGTGTCATTTATTTCTTTTGACAAAGGAATGCGGTTCTGTGATAACGGTTTTTACAAAAACTGCAACTGCTTGTCACGACAGCGCCGAGAACATAGGAACGATGGAGTACAACAGGGAATCATCTGCCAAAGAGCATCAGCTAACTTTCTTTTACTAGCCTGTTTTCGTCAAACTTGTACGTAGGCACATGTTTTGTCCCCTTGCAAAAAAAAGGAATAAGAGAAATTACATCATTAAATGACGGCGAAAATTAAACATGCATATTTCTTATTATACTACAGCACATGTTATCACATTAGGACTAAAAGTAAGCTATACAGTGTTTGGCTAACAATTAACCGATCAAATTGTTACAATACAATTACCCTCTCCCCTTGCCCTTTCCTATCACTCAAACAGGCATTTCCATAGCAGGTGCCACGTAGAGAGCACAGTAAATGCCATAGCTCTCCGCTATCTAAAGATGACATCAGGCGGGCTGCGTTTGCTGCCGGCTCGTGTCGTCTATCCATCATAGGGCACGTCCAACACTCTATGTGACTTGTCGAATTACCCAAAATGGGATTGGCTCATTTGTTACCTGCAAATGTTCTCTTCCAATTTTGGCAGTGCACTTATACACCTCAGACGGATATCGCAGGAGTGCTACAGCGCCGGATCTCAGCCTGTGCGGATCAGAACGGCAAGGCGCTCCCTCACCGGGAGTGCCCAGAGGCGCAGATTTAGGTGAAGGGGTCTCAGCTTCACAAATATATGAGGCCTGCCCAGGTCACTCAGGCGCAAGCCTGACTTTTTGCTTGGAATTTCACGCAAAGCGCCCGGCGATGTTGGCAATTTGCTTTGTTTGTGCGGCTGTCGCGGCTCATGATAGCGCGTTAGTGACTGTTATTAATGCTCTACTCTGACTTGCAGTAGGAGGCCATTGTTCTCGGCGCCTATGAAAGCCGGCGCGTGCCGCTTGTCTCCGGGCACCCAGCAATTTCTTTGTCACTCATATTTCATTATGAAGCGGCGCATTTATAACGGGCACTCAGATGCCGGCCTAAAACAAAGAATATGTTCATGCATGCAGATATGTGCGCACCAAATTACCGCGGTACAGCGGCGGTCAGTCGGTGACAGTCGGCCGGACGGGGGCGGCGGCGGGGGCGGGGGCGGCGGCGGCGGCGGCAGCGGCGGCGGGGGCGGTATTGTCTCAGCGCGGCGGACGACATTCACCAACTGTCTCCGGTCAGCCAGCACCGAAATCCTGCTGAATGAGCCATTCGGTATGCAACGAAAGCCTTTCGCTGACGATGGCCGGCTATTGTGCGCGCTCGCTGACACTTTATTGCATGCTGGACGATGGTGCATTGCACTGGAGCTGAAGTGAAACGACCGTTGCTGGAGAATTTCGGTGCTACTGCATGCCAGATTGATTACTACATTCAACACCACTGAGCAGCAGACAAAGCTGACAATGTAGCCACCGATGGGAATGCACTGAATTGTATTCATGCGATTCATTCATCTATACATGGCAGAAATCTCGCCTGAAATGATTCAAACCATATTTACTTGTGATATCATTCGCATATCATCTTCGCCTCTTTTATGTAAATTTATGGTCCGTTAAAAGATTTCGCTGCAGCTTATAAGGCCAGGCAGAAGCGTTTAAAGTGCACACTAATAACAGTGCTACGCGTTAGCTGATTTTAATCTAAGATATCGGGCACTATTTCACATGGATGAGTAAGATGTATTTGCTAGCTCAGCTTCTGTAACTTTTGTGTTTGTACGTGAATAGATCATGCCATTGCTGCATTCTCACCAGTAATACAACTGAACAGTTGTTTTGGCAGGTTTCCTGTTGGCAAAACATAAATCGCAAGACGTAGTTGTTAATACTCTTAACTTAGATAAGAATTCTGGATCAATTTATATATGATTAATAATTTATTGGTATGTCCTATGCAAGGAGTACCTATGCATCATATTAGTATTTTAAGTACAATTATCAAACTTTCTCGACGAATGACAAACGCATACCGCAGCCACCTCTACCTAGCACGCACATGACAAAGTCACAACAATGGGCGTTATTCACACTGGCCATTAACAGTGACTTTAAGTTCACAGCTCGCACAATTAACGTCTCGGGACGGACGCAGAGGCACCCACAGACAGACATTCACACACCCCTCGGCACGGCGGCCCCACGCCGAGTCTATAAAGTCAGCTGTAATTCCGACCCGGCTACGGCCATCCACGCACCGAGCGGCCGCAAACGGCGCCCGCGGTCCGGCGCCCGGCGCCCGGCACCCCGACTGCGCCCCCAGGACCGTTTATGGGTGGGCGCCGAGAGCCGAACTGGAACGGGATCTGAGCCACAACCGAGCCGTCTACTAATTTACGCTTTTCATTTAGTGGCCGCTGAAGTGATGAGGCCTGCAGCGGGCCGGCGCCGCCACTCAGAGGGATGGCGACGATGCAGCGCGATCGAGGAACCAGGTAAGAGGATTACTCTCAGACGAGTGCTGGCCATCATCATCGAAAGCCTATAGATAGGACCAGTCGGATCATGAAAATCTTTGATGTCCCGCCGACATATACACTTTTGAAACTGTGTCTTGTCGACAAGGCTACTGACAGCCGAACATTGATCAAACACATTGATTTAATCTGATGCATGACGCATCACCGGTGGCTTACGACACCAGCATTTGTGGTAAAAAGTAATGACGCTCTTGTCACTATTGTTTCGTGTCATTATTAATTATCGTAAATTAAAAGAACGATTGTGAACGCATACTCTTGTCATGATGTAACTGACCACATAGCATATTCTAGGCACTTTGGAATCTGTAAGCGTTGATTTATGTTCATGCCCCTGTCCCCTCCTCTGAAAATGACAAATGTCGGCGAGTCTGTCACATTTATCGGTATATCAAAACAACAAAGTATGCTTTACTCTGCTGATTCGTTCATAGTTGGAATAAGCATTGCATACAATTTATCAAAACTACAACTTCAGAATGTCTTTGTATGTATATGTTGCTTGCTAATTCCCTATTATATTTTGTTATTCTATAGCGGCCATATTTTGACAGTACGATGACCGATTACATTGATCGCAGGCCGCACTTCCGGTAAAAACTGCTTTTCTAGCGTCTACCCAGACATGTTCATTTTCTGCTACTGTTCGAAGCTGCTTGCAATTCAGACTGTTTGGCTTGCACGGTTATTTCCTATTATTATTCCTAGATTACTAATGAGGTCGTTTGCTGATGATAAAATGTGTTAACCCTCGCCCTGGCAGGGGGGGGGTCGATGCGACCCCCCCCTAAGGTTTTCCGAAGATAGCGTAAAAACGGCGGCGCGCAGCGCCGCCAAATTTGGCACAGCCTATGGGGCAACCTTTTTACATATGACCTGAAAATTTCAGGTCCGGGTGACCTTGGGTCAGGTCACCAGGTCAGAAAAACCGGTACAAGGTCATGGTCAAATTTCAATTTTCTTTTTGCACCTGTCCAACTCACAGTTTTGGACTGATTTCCTTCAAACTTTCAGGATGTGCTAAGTTCACCGAGTTGTATAGCATATAGTTCGGGTTTTTTGAGGTCACTGACCTGAGGTCAGTTAGAGGTCATTACGTCGTAATGTTAAGGCTATGGGAAAATACTAAATTCGGAAAATACTGGATATATCCGCTTCGTTCTATCAGTTTTGTGCTTTGAAACCACAGTACTTAACAGCAGGTCACTTGGTGCTTCTTTGTTTGGCGTACTTATCCATGGGTCAGGTCAAATGAGGTCAACTGAGGTCAAATGACGTTTTTGCCAATAACTTGGCACATAATGACGCTAGAGCTTCAAAAATGGTGTCATTGTGTTCCTGGTGATCAGCCGAATCGAATGATATGCGATATGATGCAATTTGGTTAACTTGAACTTAATTCATTATTTTAAGTTTACTTAAAATTTAAGAAAAACTTTAAGTACACTTAAGCAAGCTAAAAAGTATATCATTCGACGCGCCTTGACGTGCTGAGTTCACTGGTGCTTTTCTTTTTGCTCTATCTTAATTAGATCAAAAGTTATCAGCGAAAAACTTTTCACCTGTTTTTAGCGAAATTTTTACATTTATACCCCCCAAAACCCCCCTAAATATTGACCTAGAGCAACCAAATTTGCACAGGGGCGAGAACTCCGGGGGGCCCACCTACCTACCAAATTTGGTGTTTCTAGGTGCCATAGGAGCCAATCGCGAGGGGGGGGGGTCGCATCGACCCCCCCCCCCCTGCCAGGCCGTGTTATGAAAAAGGCCCTGCCAGGGCGAGGGTTAATAAATGAGAAAAATGCCGTTTAGAATGAGCAACCATTCGCACACATACACCTTTATACCTTTTACATACACTTTTGTGCCTTCATACTTTTTGTTACCTACAGTACGCGGTATTGTGATGTGTCTTATCTCGCAAGTACAGCACTAACTTTCTAAAAATATTATTCTATCTTATGTGCGTAAAACTAATAAGATATGGTATGACTAATCTATCAATACCGTTTAAAAACATTTTTTATCCGATTTATGCATAAGAGAATTTCCGTGTCTTTACCCCAATGATAAGCGTGAGCTGCCTGTTTGCTGACCTCAGTGAGGCCGCCTGGTGTCCTTTGAGCCCGGTGGAGGGGTGTTTGTGTATTGGCAGTCGCTGCAACCGATCGCGGTGACGCCGAGACGGACGCTCTCAGCATTCTGTGCAGGCGACACCGCGGCCGACAATTAATTGAGCGCTTATCTCGACCGGGGGAATAAATAGCGTCCGCCGAGCGGCAGTCGCACTCGGGCCGCGCGGCCGCCATCGGAGCCGCGGTCCACGGCGGCCCTTTCAACCGCACTAATGAGATCTGATTATACAAACAAATGGGTAAACAAATTTATATATCGGTCCGCAATGGCTTCAACTCCCTCGATCCCCTAATGACTGGACCGACTTTTTGTCCGCTTTGCAGACAAAAACGGCGCACGTATGCTCTTCTCGTATCGCGGGACGTCTTTAAGTGACGGCAAGGCTGGCATCCTCACTGTGAGAAAGGACCGATCGCCGGGTCTCCCGCTTAGTTAGTCGAGACCAAAGAGGAGTGCCGCGCACCATCCGGTTCAAATTAGACTGCAATGCCGATAAACTGTCCTCAGCAGGTGAAGAGCCCGCGCGACGTCCCACGTACAGACCAGGAATGGCTAGACCTCTTTAATGCCGAGGTCCAGACACAGACAGCAACCCATGTGCGAGCCGAGGTGCATACCCGGGTTCGCCACTAACACAGATAGCCGGACACCGTCCACGGCAGGTGCACAGTGCTACCTGAATGGGCGGCTGCAGCCCACACCGGGGCGATAATTGTGCGCCGCTCGCGCTCGCCGGCTTCTGCGGCCGCCGCATTATACCGGGCACGTGCCGGGCCGGCTATTAGTGGCGGTCCGGCCGGTTGGCTGCCACTCAATCGGCCGAGGGCGCGACCCGCCACCGCTGCTCGCCAGTCATATTAGTGTCCGAGCGAAATTGCAGGTGTTTTGTTGGGATGACAGGGCAGGATGGGATGACAACTGGAAGGAGAAAGGGACGAGTATTTTGAAGGGTTTCTAAGAGCGTTGTGCCTTGTGTAACCAGACGCATTAGAAATGTCGGAATAGTTTTTGGTATGGGGCGTTCCGCAGCTATCTAGAGACATAATTGCCCTAGGGAGCATATCCTCATTTGAATTTAATGGTTATTGCTTCACATTCAGCTTAGTAGCTAAGGAATAATAATAAAATATTATCCTCCAAAATAATGTGAATGGTAGCATTAATTGACACTCTTTCATGCACTTCCACATAATAAATGTTACCGATTAGCAGGTGATATGTATGACCTGGAACTAATCATTATTCAAGCACGCACTCGATGTAATTTACAATACAAAAATGACCAATTGCATGACACTCTAGGTGACAGAACGCGCACGTCCGATCCCTATCCTCACAGGGTCGGCACGCACGGTGTCGTGTCCGTGGGCCGGCCGCCGCCTCCGCCGGTCGGCCGGCCGCCGCGCGCAGCTGCGCCCCTCACCTGCTGGATCTCCGAGCTCTCCATGGCCTGCAACATCGGGCCGCCCTCGGCGCGCGCTCTCAGCTGGGAGGCCACCGCGTGTGCCACTGCGCGCCCGGCCCGCCGACACCGGACCACTGCACGGGCTCATACAACAGGGTCGCACGCGCGCGCTCTCGCTCTGCGGACGGCTGCGGCGTGCTGTTCGCGCCAGTTGCACCTGTACATTACTCAACACGGCGAGCTGCTGTAGCGGCTGGCCGGCCGGTGCCGCCGCCGCCGCGCCGAGCCGCGCCGTTACGTCACGCTCCACCAATCAGCGACGGAGGTCAGTCGGCGCCGGCCAATCACGGCTCAGATCCAATCGGCGGCATCCAGCGCACATTCATTCATAGCGGCTATCGGCAGAGCCCAGGCAGCAGTGAGCTGCTGCACACTGCCACGGAAGGCCCGTCGTCGGTCCGCGTCGGCCGACGGACCCGAATCGGCAACCGTCGCCGCCGACGGGGCCGCGACACTCGCTCCCCGGCTCAGCTGGGAACTGGGCCAGTCAGCTGGCTTGGCACTAGAGAGGGCGCCAGCTGAGGGGTGCATGAAGGGAGGGTAGGTCAGGAGCAGACATAGACTGACCGTGTGCAGCATTCTGGTATTGAGTAGCTACCAGACTAAAACAGCCCGATGACACACTCAATAACATATTGAGTAGACTCGCCACTGCTTTGCTGCGTTGTCTGTGACCTTTGTGTGCGTGTCTTCCCGTCCTACCGGGCTGCCTTCCGACCTCAGCTCACTATCGCACTCATCTGGCGGCCGGCGCGGGCCGGGGTGTGTCCCGCGTTCGGGGCTGATGATCCCAGTTTGAGCCGCCGGCCCTGCGCCCCGCCCCTCTCCGCCACTGGGACTTCCCGTCCCCGGTGGCGTCTATCACACCAACATTGGGTCGGCATGAACATAAACACGCTGGAAATAAACATTGTTACCTATATGCCACATGACATAAATTTGTATAATTACCCAAGCATTTTACGTCGGTTTGCGGCCCGAAAGGGTTGTGTTTGGCTTGGACATTAGAGCACGACTGAAAGATGCTTGAAGACTGGAACAGCCTGAGAAAATACAAACCGTCCGTCTGCTGGTTGCCGAATCGCGGACTAAGCACCGTATCCTTCGGCCAAGAGAAGAAATTGCCCAAGAGAGAACTGAACTGAAGCAGTATTGCAGTATAGGACCGCATTATTGCACATGGAGACTGCTATGCTGGCTTAAAACATATCCTTATATCGCGAGACTGCAACGCACCACAAGAGCACAGCTCGACCTATCCGGAGACTGCAGCAGAGAGTAGGAAAGTATCCTCAGTTTTTTATTCGATCAATGAACATTTTCGGTCAGAGCCGATGTCGGTTATGGCCATTTCAAAGGCAGTGAGTGAATTGACGAACACATTTGACTGATGTACGGCTGTAACGAAATATAATAAAGCAACAGTCCTCTATGTGCTATGGTTGGTAATATGCAATATGCAAGTGAATGGAAACCTTTGCCAGACGATACAATCAGACATTCACAAAATTTCACTTCACATTCCACATCACAACAGGTCAGTAGCGGCGGAACACCTTCATTTAAGGGGGGGGGGGGGGGGGGCACTGCGACTTTTTGTCCCATTCTTTCCATGCAACGCCCATAGGGCTAATGTTAAAATGCCTAAATCAAAGGGGAGCACGGTGCCCCGGTGCCCTCCCCGTTCCGCCGCCTATGCATCAGGTGCGTATCGTTATCGATATAAATGTTTATATACATTTCAATCAATTTCAAATGGATGTGCGCTCTACGGCATTAACCCGCGCACCGACGGGGGTCTGCGCCAACTTAGTACCGACGGGGGGGGGGGGGGCGGATGACCGCCCCCCCCTGAGATCTCGAGAACGAAGCAAGATAGCGACAAGCGGTAAACGGCATCGGATACGCACGGTCAAGATCTACAATTTTTACTAAGGTCATTTTCAGGTCAGGTCAAAGATGACGTCACAGGGGTCGAAAAAGTCAAAATGGCGGCGCTAAATATGGAGAGAGTTTTTCTCGAATAACTCTCGAATTAGTCAAGATAGGAACAAACTAAGGGCATCATCGTGATCCTCTCGTCAATCCGCATCGAATGATATATATGTTGACCTCGAAAGGTCAAGGTCAAAGGTTGACCTCAGGTCACGTGACCTCGAGGTCATCATGTATATCATTCGATGCGTCTTGACGAGCTGAACACAATGAGACCATCCACGCGTCTGTATCTTGTTCCTGTACGGAGTTATTGGCCAAAAACCTTTGGTGACCTTTGATGACGTCACATGACCTCACAGCTGCCCAACAGCAAAACAGACCTCAAGGTAGTGAAGGTTGATCGTATATGAAGTCATGTATGGTATATGGGGCCATTCCGACCCGTTTTAGTGGTAAAAACAGGGAGTTGATTTTTCCCCCATTGACTTATAATGGGGAGGTCGCGAAATTGACCTGACCTTAGGTCACCGATATCAAAGTTCCGAGATATACAAATTGTAGCTACTAATGACCTAATAACATCCTGCGACTTTCAAAGGCCTCCGACATCTACTGTAGCTCTGGCACGGTGACAAAGTTGCAAAAAAGTGACTTGAGGTTGGGTCATTCAAAGTGACCTGGTGACCTGACCTTGAAAGGTAGGAGGTTCAAACTTGCACACCATGTGTAAAATTGATAAGGGAATAGTCATACCAAATTTCGCGGCGCTATGCGCCGCGGTTTTCCCGCTATTCGCGAAAAACCTCAGGGGGGGGGGCGGATATCCGCCCCCCCCGTCGGTGCGCGGGTTAAAACAATGCGTTTTGATTATTTTCATTAATCATGTGCCAGCAATGTATTGCTGCAGATTTGTGCATGGCTAATAACATTTCGTTGACTTCACCTCTCATGCTTATACTATTATACGAGCAGCAAGAAAACAAATGACATTGAAACACCTTTAGGATGGAAAGTCTTTGATAAATATGCCGGCATTTGACCATCTGATAATACTCTTGTCAAAAACACTCAACGTTAAACTTCATGCAAAACATTCATAAAGAGTGAAAGAAAGACTGAAAAAAGAGACGAAGGACAGTGGGCAACGAAATATAAAAGGATGTAGGAGCAGAACAAGATCCGCACCGAATACTTTAATAGTTCGGTGACTCGCATAGGGTAAAGAGAAATCTATCCAGATATACGAGAAAGAAAGAAAAAATAAAAGAAAGAAAGAAAGATAGATAGATAGATAGATAGATATATAGATAGATAGATAGATAGATAGATAGATAGATAGATAGATAGATAGATAGATAGATAGATAGATAGATAGATAGATAGATAGATAGATAGATAGATAGATAGATAGATAGATAGATAGGTAGATAGAGAGGGAGAGAGAGAGAGATAGAGATAGACAGAGATAGAGAGAGAGAGAGAGAGAGAGAGAGAGAGAGAGAGAGAGAGAGAGAGAGAGAGAGAGAGAGAGAGAGAGAGAGAGAGAGAGAGAGAGAGAGAGAGAGAGAGAGAGAGAGAGAGAGAGAGAGAGAGAGAGAGAGAGAGAGAGAGAGAGAGAGAGAGAGAGAGAGAGAGAGAGAGAGAGAGAGAGAGAGAGAGAGAGAGAGAGAGAGAGAGAGAGAGAGAGAGAGAGAGAGAGAGAGAGAGAGAGAGAGAGAGAGAGAGAGAGAGAGAGAGAGAGAGAGAGAGATGACGAAAAGAAGGAATTACTGAGCTTTGTAGAGAGTGATTGGTGACAGAGGCATGGCTCAGCCTGTCCACAAGGCATGTTTAGTTGTTTGATTAATCCTCTCATTGTCCTAGCGTTTATCTGGCGTCCGTCCCGCGAAGGCAGGCCTTCGGCGTCCAGCATAAAGATGAAAGGAATGCAGGTCTTTGATGGTTATCACCGTCAAAGCCCGCCAAATGGACAGATGTATCGGTGTCATTGTGGTCCATCTAAATCTGCCCCCACTCCAGCCGTCTTAGCGTCAGTCGCCGCCGAATAGCCGCAGATTAAAACGGGCCCGAGTGCCTGTCATGGCTCGCATTGAGGCCTCGAATAGCTAATGCAGTCGGCGCCAGCGTTGATCATGGCATTCCGGCGGCGCGGCTGGCCGGCGGGCACGGCCGGCGGCGCGTGGCTCCGGCGTGCTCCCGCCGTAGCTCGCGTGTGGCCGAGGGTGGCCGCCGGCCGGCGGCGGCTGCGGAGCGCCGCAGCTCGCGCGCCGCCGCCCCCCCCCCCCGCGCAGCCGCCGGCCGAATTACGGAGCACCGGGGCACGGGTCGCCGAGCTGGCAGCCGCGACACGAGCGCAGCCGGCGTCCCACCGGCCCGTCGCCACAAATATAGTAAAACAAACAGTATTTCGCGGCTTTAGCCTCGGCGGCACGTATGTTATCTTTATGGCTCGTAACTCGCTGTTAAACGGATTACATAGCAATGCCACCCCGAGCGGACCGGGTTTATCATAGTAGATTACACACATACATCCAAATCAGTTTTCTTTATCGACGGAAGCGTGGCTGCCCGGCGAAGCAGGCCGGGTGGCTCGCTGCGACGCTACATCTAGCGCGCCGTCGGCGGCGCAGATCATAACTCACAGCCAGACTAATTTAGCGATAAGGCTGCCAAAACGGATACATTCGGCGCAGCGGTGGGCTGTACCACAGGTGAAATAGCGCCCCTGCACCAAATGATGAAACTATGCGACTATATTAGATTTTCATTATCGCATTTTCTCGCCAAGGTCCTGCAGAGATCTGCTGAGGCGATGTTTTTATTGGCCGAATCAGAGAACCCCGGTCCATGACCTAAGAGGGGGCGGGGACGAATACAGGTCCAAATGAAGTTGCGGGTATATTTCATACGGGGCCGGCCCACGGTGCCTTGTATTCGGGCTTAAATCTTCATTGGTGGTCGCTGGCGCGCAGCTCTTGGGTCGTTATTCGTGATTAAGATAATTTGTTCAAGGCGGCCGGTGCAGCCGGCGGGCCCTCATTGGCCATATCGCCGCCTATCGACACCGATTGCAGGGCACCGCGGCGGCGGCCGGGCTCGAGCCGTGCCGCCCACACGCGCGCGGTGGGGCTGAGAGGGACCGGAGAGCAGGTCACCACGGCTAGACAGCGTGAGGACCCGGTGACGTCGGGTTAGACATTCTGAACATGAAGACAAAATAACGAAACGACTTTTGACAGAACAGACAGAGCCAGCATTGTATTTACCTGTTCACTGCTCAGTCATTGAAAGACCAATCAGATTAGACAGTCCAGAAATCTCACCAGATTGGACAGACCAGACTTATCAGGCTCATAGACTTGTCTTTGTAGACGGCGCATACCAGACCGACCTGACTGAAGGCATGGATCGGAGAGTCCCGGCAGACTACGTGAGTCAGACAGTCTCGACACATTAGACAGCCGAGACAGTCCCGTCGGCCGGCTCGGGGCAGACAGGTGCCGCCGGGACGCCGCCCTCGCCGGTCAGACACCAGATGCCAGGGGCGCCTTACCGAGCCAGTTATATGCACATTGGGTGAAACGGCGTCAGCCCGGCGGCTCGTCCAGCTATGAAGAAGTCATCAAACAGTCGTAAGCCGAGATATATCGGAGCTGAGGCGGCTCGATGCGTATTATCGGAATGAAACCTGACACCACCGGTGAGACATTGGAGGGGATTATCAGCACAAGACCACTTGCATACTAATATGAGAGTATTTCACGATGAGTGTCAATAACCATAGCACAATAAAATAGCAATATTCATTATCGGATATACACCGCACATAACATGTCCACGGTTACGACTGTTTTTACAGTTGGTTCGCCACCCATGCGACCACACATCATTTCTTTTTAGATTGCAAAGGGCTGCATTCCGGATATCTCATATGGTGCCTAACCGAGGTGGGTTGAGCAAATGTTTGTTGGGCACCTAGTGAAAGCTCTTTATAATGTCCAAACATGCAGTAAATATTGCACTTTTGTCTGCTTCAGGAAACAACTGCCAATAACAATAAGTAGATAAATATCCACCACTCGCATTTCCAGCAGTTTCCATTCCAAAGAAACTTCTGCAAACAACTGGGACTACGTAAACATAACTAATTTCGGTGAATACCGATTTCCTTGAAATCTCTGATGGTATACCGAAACATAACGGCCACAAGATTACTGTTGACTGTAATCCAGATCATGCTACACATTTTAATTTTGTGCTGAAAGCCTTATAGCTATAACCAGAGATGCCCAACTGATTGTACTGCAACAAGAAAAAGCATTTCATTCAAATCACTTCACATAAATGCAATACGTATTCAGTAATCGGAAATCCACTTTGATGGACTAAAGACCACCAAAAATGATACCCAATGCACAAATATTTTTTTTTTTTGTTACTACATGCCTCTGAGGTGCTTGATCTGAGGTGGAAACGGTGGTTTTATTACCACGCTTCAAGTATCAAAGTGGTTTTATAATCACGCTTCAGGTCCAGCAGCTGCCGTATTCCGAGCCACCCCTCACCAGCCTGCGATTCCGGCCGGCGCGCCGCCCGTCCGGGCCCGCGCGGCGGCCAGGCACCGGGCCACCGGGCAGCCGGAGTCGAGTTTTTATCGCTGCCGACTGCGTGTGTCGCCGCTCTGAGGACAAATAAACAGCGCCGCGGCGCCGGCTGGCACGCTGATCCATCATAGCTAGCGCGCCGCGCCGCGACACTGCCGATTAATTACCGCTAAAGACATGTAAACAGCGACCGCCGCGGGGGCAGGTGACGCGACCGGCATGACAGTGGCTTCTTCTCCAGCATGTGCATGACAGCAGGCTCGGACCGCCTAGAAGATGACAGTGGCTGCCTACCGCTACCACAGGCATGATAATGGCCTCTTTTTCGCCCCGCAGGCAAGGCAGTGAGATTTGAGCTCCTGCCGCCGCAGAAGATGACAGAGGTCCACTTCCGCCCCAGAGGGATGATACATAGTAGGTAGTTTTCCCCTAAAGACAGTGGTCTCCTAGCACCACTGCACAGACATGACATTGGCCTCCTCTCATTTCCACTAGCATGACAGTAACCCGCACTCTTGCATGCTCCGTGATTAAACGACCACACATCACCGGAAACTAATAAAGACACTACAATAATCCAAGGGGCACTATTGGCATTGGGCGCCAGCATGCACCACAAGGCATCGCTAGACACCATCAGGTACTATCAGGCGCAACCGAGCATCATCAGACACCACCAGGCACCATCAAACACGACCGGCACCACCAGGCACCACCAGGCACAACCAGGCACCATCAGGCACCATCCGGCACCATCAGACACTACCAGGCTCTACCAGGCACCATCAGGCTCTACCAGACATCACCAGGCAGCACCAGGCACCATCGGGCACCACCCTCACCTCCGACCTTCACTGCCTTTGCAGTGAGCCATCGCTATCGGGTCAGCAGCGATTGCAGCAGTATCATAAACACCCAATTATCGCGAGCCCAGCCTTAGTGAACAGATAAAGATGGGCAGGTCTGCCAACCGAATCATCCGGATCGGGTAATAATGCGTTTATAGGGAATGCTACACCCACACTGGGCCTAATTCGGAGCATAAAGTTAACAACATCTCGGTTAGTGTCTGGCAGTCGGCCGTTAGTTGCCCGGCCGCTCTCTAGATCGCCGTTGTCGAGCGGCTCGTTCAATGGCATGGTCGGTAGTGCACCGTGCTCGACCGATTTATGAGTTGATAGCTGGCGCGCCGGGTACCGTAAAGTGACCGGTATGTGGGTATATCCGTGTCGGTGGGGTTGGATAGCGCCGCGGGCCCCCACCCGCTCGGCTGCGTGCCGCCGCTAGCGCTGGGAGGGAGAGTCGGCCCCGCTGAGTCGCCTAATGACCGCACTGCGGTGACCCGGGGCGGCTCGGCTAATGAACAGGTCGCCCCGGGGCGCGGGCCACTCGGGCCAGCTCGGCGGCCGCTGCCATGTTTGGTTACACCATTACCAGAACGGTGTATTACTCAGAGCTGGAGCCATGGCTCAGACCTGGGAGCGGCCAGCGCCCGTGCGCTACGCTGACAGGTTAAAATACTCACATGATTCAGCCACGTGCAACGGTCGCGTCATGCAGCATAAAATGCAAAAATAAAGTTTCTGAAGAAGGCCAGTAAATGTCTCATCTTCATCGCGTTTACTAGACCTAAAGGAACAGTAACATCTTGATAGCACGCAAGCTCACTGGCCAATCATGCCCTAAAAAGTTCATCGAAAGACCGCCCTCACTGTTTTAGGTTTTGTTGTTCTCAGCAGCCTATTATCAAGCCCAGGCAGTAACGTGATAGTATGCCGTTAACTAGAGTAAAGTTAGCCTTCTTTGCAAGAGCACAGAGTGGCGGTGCGGCTCTCGCGTCCCCAGTTGACCTGGCGACCGGAGCAGATAATCCGCGCCCGATCGCTGAGTTATCCGGCCGATAAGACCTGCTCGGGGTCGGTCAGAGCACGCTCGGCATTGCATCTCTGGCCCGACCTGACCTGAACGATTGTGCCGAGCAGTGCGACACGCCGCTCGGGCCGTCCAGCCGCGCCAATACCAATTGATCGGCACCTCTGTGCGGGCAACAATGCACTGCTGCACGGGACACCTCTCAGTAAATAGTCACCGCGACACGGCCTGGTTAGCAGATGGCCCGGCCGGCCCCTCCTGGGTGGCGGCGCCGTGAATTGAACCGTCGTAAACAACTCGGTCGCCGGGCCGACAGGCAGACACAGAACAAGCGTCGGCTGATGGGTGGCATCATTACTTCCTGCGACAGTCGTCTATAGCCGGGGATAACAAGCAGTCGCCCTATTGAACGCCAGACGTACGACACGATAGCACGCTAAACTGACCTCGGTAGCAGCATGATCGATAGTCCAATGCATATGCTCGGCTATGGAGATGCCTCGGCATGCACATTCCGTAATGCCAATCTATGGTATTTTGCAATACCACAATGAACTCTATTCTGAAATGCCACAGCTCCGAACACATTGTTTCACTGATTTTCTTATCAAAATTATTTTCTACCCGATGTTTCAGATGCAATCCAAGCTTAGAAGTAAGAACCACACTGTAAAATCAGAAAAAAAAAATCACAATAAAATGCCACCATATCCAGATTTCTTTGACGTCTGGCGGCACGTGCTGCCATTCTCCGAACACCCCAGCCCTCTCCGCCCAGTCACGGCCCAGTCAGGCGCGCAGCTCGTCGGCACGGGTGGCGTGGCGTGGCGGACCGTAGCACGGTCTGGTCAGCGTCCCGCGCGACCACATACCGGGCGCCAGCTGCGGTCAGGGTCGGCGGCAGCACGCCGAGCCGCGCCGCACCATGACAACAAACTTTATCTGCGAATGAATGGGAGAAACCTGTTTGATGACCTGAGAGGGGTAAACGCCGGTGGTGGCGTCTTCCGGTGCAGCGGCTGCGGCCAGGGCCACTCCTTCATACATTAGCGGCGGCGCAGCGGCGGCCGGTGGCGCACGGTGGCCGGCGCTGCAGCGGGCTCGGCGGTACGGCGCTGGATGTGGGGGAGAGGGATGGAGAGAAGGAGAGAGAGAGAGAGAGAGAGAGAGAGAGAGAGAGAGAGAGAGAGAGAGAGAGAGAGAGAGAGAGAGAGAGAGAGAGAGAGAGAAAGAAAGAAAGAAAGAGAGAAAGAAAGAAAGAAAGAAAGAGAAAGGAAAAAATAGAAAGAAGAGAGTTAGAAGAAAAGATAATTTAGATTATTTATTGAAGGCGTATGATATAGCAAGAAAATTCGATTCAAAGGTGCAAGTAAAAATGTACGAAATAGGTTACACTGAAGTGTATAATTTGAGCCCCGCCAAGCGAGATTGCTGTGCGAGCATTTGATAATACACCTGTTCAGAAGACTCTGAGCAAGCATAGCCTTTTAGGATCCATGCGTCAAATGCATTCTCGGATTCTACATAAGAACACGGACTGAAGCACAGGTCCAAACCAACCATGCTTTGCTGTTTTCACCCTCACAGTGCCACCTGTCCATGAGGGGGCGACTCGCCAGCTCTGTGCCGAGCTATTTTAATTGGGCGCCGGTCAGCGGTCTCCCGCGGCGTGATCGGACTGCACAGTGACCTGCACGGACAGCGGGCACCGACAGCGGAGTCACGGGCGCCGTACCGTATCGGCTCGGGCGCATTCCTCGCGCCGCCGAGCCGCCGTGGGTGGGGCCCTAGAAAACAGACGGCCGCCACGCCGGCCGACGCGCCGGAATATACTCACGTAGCGAGCGGCCGACCACACAATGTATGCACAGTGGACAGTGCACGAGGCACAGAGACAGCCGGAATGATGGAATAGTTAATTGAATCGACTGACCACCCGCTGACAACATGGTGGAGGTATTTCTGGTTAAATCACTACAGACTACAGAGAAACTACAGAAAAAGATCGACAAATTCTTCTTCAATCTTTCCGTCTCGTTTCCCTTCTTCCTCCATTTTCTTTCCAGTCCGTCTCCGCGTCCCGTTTCTGTCCTCTCCCTCATCCACTCTGCCCTGCTGAACTCTGTGTCGGGCGTGCCTCCCGCCTCAACTCCGTGCTCGATAGCCTATCTCCGATCGGCATGGCTAAAATATGGGACATAAAGAGTGCATCCTGCAGGAAGCGCTATGTAGTTAAGTTTTATCGATATTCGGTAGCTATTCGTAACCATTGTTTTGACACCATTATAACGATGACGTCAGACGTTTTGGAAGGTGGGTGGTTCTCCTGCGTTAAGTCATTTTCACATACCTGAACGAATAAATTACCTATTTTTATCTACTGGCTGAGTGATATTGGATCGTAAAGAACTACTGTTTAAACTCGCATCGACGGACTCTTAACGAGCTCATTGGTAGCATTTTTATTGGTGATTGAAGGAGAGAGAAAACAGACGAGAGAGAGCGAGAGAGAGAGAGAAGGAGAGAGAGAGAGAGGTAAAGAGAGAGAGAGAGAGAGAGAGAGAGAGAGAGAGAGGGGGGGGGGGGAGAGAGAGAGGGAGGTCGCACTGTCGACATTTAAATAGTTGAATTGACACCGATCAGTTTTTCAGAGCTTGGACCCGTTCTGGCGCGGCCCGGGCGCCGCGGCCTGTGAAGATAAGTCGATATCGGTTTTTACTGACGCCGATAAGGTGTAGTCAATTTTTAAATGTCAGCCGGTGTGGGAAAATGCGCCACTCATCCATCGCCCGGTCATTAAAATAGCAGCACATTCGTAACCTAACGAACGATGTCCCGACAAATACCCGAGAACGCCAACGCGCGCGGCGACAGCAGAGACGCGCGGGTAATTAATGAGAAGTAAATCACGCGAGCTGGACCGGTCAAAAACTGGGCTATAGCTGGCGGCCCCCGCGTGCCGTGATCGTATCGGTAGCCGCGGCAGCCAGCAGCGCGATCCTCCCAGGGTTGTCACGACACTCGGCTGACACACGACCGGCGGGTGACACAATTAGCTCCAGTGTTGGTGAGTGGGCGACTGCAGCGGGGTTATCGGCGGTCCCAGGAGCTGCTGAACAATCTCCGCTGAGACGCAGGCACATCATTGGAATGCTATCCCTCCTGCTCATATGAGTGTTGCTATGAGTTTCTATGCCCATTACATGCCCAGCCCCTTCGTCACTAACGCGCACACATTCTTCACCCGCTCACTGGTGTCTCACCCCTCTCACCGCAGTCTCTCACCTCTCCACGGAGACAGCAAGTAAACAAGGATCACACCACTACTTGGAAACGTACACATTGTTCATGCACCACCCCCTCGGCCATTTGTCTCCACAAAGTGCGCCTGCAGCGCGCCGTCTGGGCTGACTGTCCCTCTCTGCGTCGCCACGTAGTCCTCAGGTGTGGGGAGCGAAGGGAGGGGAGGGTCTCGGGTACGATCTGAGCCCCGAGTCTCCGTGCAGAGTCGCCAAGGAAAGAAACGGAACTCTGCGAGAGCACCTTGGAGAGCTCCTCAACTGTTAAGGCCCATCGGGAGCTGCCCAAATGGCCGTCGAGTCGCTGTGCGTGACGCCGTGACCGTGTGACGCGTCACGGTGACGATGTGACGCGTGACGCTCCGGAGCGGACGCACCGCTGAGGTCCGGGATCTCACGGAGTCTGACCTGCCGGCCTGTGTGAGGCATCGGCGCTGTTTGCCGTCCGTCGGCATTACCGGTTCTAAGGGGGAATATGAGCCGCTGTAGATCACTGCCACGGACGCCGTAGCTACTCCAGTGGCCGGCCTGGCGATGGACGGTGGACAGCACGCCTGTACCCGGCCCACGCCACGGCTTCCGAATTGCCCAAACGGAGTGGAAATGGCTGCTTCGGGTGTAGTGAGGGAACAAAAGGGGCTGATAAGGTAGACTATAATAGCGTCGAAAGGATGCCGGCGCTAAAGGTTTGGGAAGGCTCACCATTCAATCATAACAATTCCGCAATGGTATAAGTGCGATTAGATATTGAGTACTGAGTAGCCTCCACTAACTTTTGAAGTGATATTGAAAACGAAACTTTGTTTTTTTCTTAAACTGCAAGTTGTAAATAAGTTTAAAATCTCCTGTAAAAAAAAAAACAGATTAATATAAATAAGACACACGGACCAATAACCTGACATACAATTGTAAATCTGGAACCATTCCATTTAGTGCAGAGTCAGACCGTGTTTCCTGACCTCGGCAGTGACATACAAGCCGCGAATTTCGTACAGCTGCAGACACTCTCGCCCCTGAGATCCGGCCACAAACACATCGTAAAATCAGCCGCTGAATTATCTCCGCACAGCCATAAATCAGACGCATTAATCTAGTTTGGGGTTATTTAATCTGCACCACAGGCGAATGCACGTAAATCAATCTGAATACCTCAATTATACTGCTAGGCTGCAAGAGCATTGACACGTGCAGTGAAAAACAGCGGAGGTTTTGAAACGAAAAACGAGCTGACCCGCAGCTGGAAACAATTTCCAACTCATAAGCATGCATCGATCCATGATTGCAGCGCCTGGCCGCGCTAGATTTTATAACCGATCTTTCTTGGAAACCATTAGCGGTGGTATAACATTTCATGCCGTCTAAAACAGCTCGTAACGAGATGACTCTCCAGCGTCTCTGTGGCTGCGATTTATCACCAAAACTAACGAAGTGTGGAAGCTGGAGGATGCGCAAAACTTTATTATCACTTGGGCTGACTTTAAGTACCTTAAATATGGTGCTAGTACAATTTTCAATCTTCTGACCGGCAATAAAGTGTCGTTACGAGTCACGAGTGGACTAATTGATGCGGCGGTCTCGGTGGGGCCCGGGCTGCCGTCGGCCGGCGCCGCCGATCTCGATGGATGGCTCGCCGCCGGCCGGGCGCCGGCCAGCGCGCGCCTTCTCACGGCTGACGATAGGCAGCCGCGTCCCGTCGATCTGGGACGCAGCCGGATCCAGACGGGCTGGCCGTGACACACAGTGACAGGGGAGCGGCGCAGGTGCCGATGTGGAGCGGCCGCCGACCGACCGGGGACGGCCGGGGCCCGGCCGACGGCACTTCGCATGGAATCGGGAGAGAGATGGAAAGGTGAAGGGGTGACGGACTGGATGTGGGAAAGGAAACAAAAAGGGCAGGGAGAAATGTAAAAGGGATTCAGTCCTGTTATCAAAAGTGCTGAGAAGGACTATGGGTAAAGATGGTATTTACGTATTTGACCCGAAGCACATCGATGGTACCTATTTACGTGTTTGACACGATTTTGTATCCAACAAGTTGACCAACTTCCCCTGAAATGCCTGTGCAAATGACATTAAAAAGCATCTTCTATTATATTTCCACATCAAAATGTAAGTTATGATAAAACAAAAATAGGAATAAGTTTTTATCAACCAAATAGGAGTACTTCACAAAAAATATGGACCTTTCGCCAATATTCAACGAGCCCTTATGCAAACTTAACGATGCCTCGGTTGGCCGTTTGATCCTGCCGGAGAAATCCAGTGGCCGCGCCTGGTGACGCTACTGCTAATCCGGACTAGAATTTCCGCAATTTATTCGGCCGTTCTACCAGAAGCCCGACCGGCCGACCGGCATAAATCGCCGGCTGAGATAGGGCTGACGGCGAAATTAGCAATGGAACACCGGCCGGCCGAGCTGCCGAGATGTATGGCGGTGTCCGGGCTTCCGTCTGGTTTCCGCAGATGGACGCCGCGCGGCCGGCTAAGCTGGCAGCCGAATTTACAGCGGAGCGCCTCTCGGCCTCCAGTGTCGGATACTGGCCGCCAGACCGACCCACTCCTCACCGAGAGACGGCTGCGCCTCGCGCCGCGGGCCCCGATCGAGCCGGACTGCCCCTCTCACCGCTGAGATATCACGACTGCATGGTGCGCCGAGCTCCCTATAAGGACTGGCAGGTGCTCGAGAATCACAGTGGGACTGCCCGGCTTACTAGATCCGATTTTGCGGATGGCTGCAGTCCCTATCAGCGCAGAAAAACTCGAGAGTTACCTGTTTGGAAAGCCCGTCCGGCCCAATTACGACTGGTCCGATAGTGCCAGCTGATTAGGCCGTCTTCCAGCGCTCAGTGGCCGTCCGCGGTCAGCCTTGTACTCACCGTGCTTACCTACATATGCTCCATTTTCTCAAGTTAGTGCAGCACTGCTAACAACGAAGTTACTGCGTAGTGCGTGCGACGCTTCTCTATTACTTGGTAGCTAAATGCCGATCATCTAGCGTGCACATGGCATGACCATCCATATCCTAGTCTAGACTCTCGAAGATCACACCATTGTCGATTTGTGCTATTTCATACAGTTACTTCTCTACTCATTCCTGTTCTACGCCTCCTATGCCAGTTCGTGCCGTCTCATCTTGTGCAGTGTCATCTCGACTCATTCCGTGTCATTCCGCGCTCTTGATGTCGTTCTGTGCAGCATCGTGCCTTTCCCTCTCATCCCCAGCTCAGTTCAATCCTTCTCCAGTTCCTCATTCGCCAGTGCTCGTCCTTTCTCAGTTCTCGCCGCTCGTCAGCACAGGCTCCCCCAGTGTCCCTCAGTGGGTCGGCTTGGCGCCGGACTGTCGCAGTAACCCTGTACGTCTCCCGGCGACGATTGATTCGGACGCTGACTGCGCCGCATTCGTCGCCTCACCAGTCGTTATTTGCGGCGCGATCAGCGCGCTCGTGTCTCGGGGCGGCGGCGGCCACTTTGCGAGGCTGATAGGTGCAGTCCGCCCGTGCCGGCCAGGTCGGAAAGGTCAAACGAATTTCATCTGCGGTATCCATCACGAGGCAAAACATCACCGACCGGTCATTCCAATCTATCAGCCATCAATTAAGACGTTCCGTTCTTTATTAGCAGCATTAATTAGCCGATTAAGCCGGTGTAATCTCGAGTTTATCGCCTGGCGATAAATGAAAATAATTAGGCTCAGCGCTGTTCTGCGGCTCGAGTGAGGACGGTGCGCGGACGGGCGACGGCTGGAGTGTCTGTCTCCGTCCGCGGCGAGAACGACCGCTTGCAGACGGCGACAGCACCGCAGCACGTGCCGGGGCAACAGGCCCCCACCCGGTTACCACTGGAGGACACCGTGAAGGGGGGGGGGCGGGGGAGGCTGGCCCCGGACAGAAAAGCTAGAGAGCACTTCATCCAGTAAATAACGTCAAAGGTATGATTTTGAAAAATACAAAAAGTGCATCTATCATCTTATACAAAGCTCTGCACAATCAGCCAGCCTGAGGCGCCCTGCCACACGGGTAGGTCTGCCAGCTGTCGGCTCCGTCAGACTCCAGTCCCCCGCTCCGTCATGCCCGCTCCATGACGCCGACACCAGCCCCCGTCAAAGAACTCCATCTCGGCCCGGCCGACCTGCGCGGTGTAATGAGCCGTTTGTTGGCGCTCCAACCGGCGGCGAGCGGCCGTCGGCAGGCGCCGCGCGCGCTCCGATTACCATCACGGTGCGCCAAAAACGCCGTCGTCGGCGCGCGCCGTTCTTTTTACGCCGCCGGCCCGGTAGTCGCGCGTCGGAGGGGTATTGTTGGAGCCGGCGGGGCTGCCGACACTGGCGCCGGCTGCTGCTGAGGCGTCGGTTTTGCTACCGCCACTGAACGACGAGCGGCACCTCCCACCACGCCATGTCCGGGCACGGACCGGACACGGACCGAGCACGGACCGGACACGGACCGGACACGGACACCGACCGGACACGGAACGGACACGGAACGGACACGGAACGGACACGGAACGGACACGGAACGGACACGGAACGGACACGGAACGGACACGGAACGGACACAGAACGGGCACAGAACGGGCACAGAACGGACACGGACCGCACACCGACCGGACACCGACCGGACACGGACCGGACACCGACTGGACACGGTTCGGACATAGACCGATATTGTTCCACTTATTATAGCCTGGCGCACGACTTATTTTGCGTTTTACTGCATGTTTGGAAGAAAAAAATGTTATCAGTGTTTTTTATTATATCGTTTTGTATAAGCTCCACGTTCCGTAAGACACCTAGTTCATATTGCATAGCTGGAGGCAAAATGTCTGATACCCCAGCTTTCCTACGACATTGCAGGAGGGAAACAATGAAATCGTAAACAAATTTTCCTCTTTGAGTCAAAATGTCACTCCTTTACCAATCACCATAGCCTCGAGTTCCTCGTTGTCTCACCGGGTTCGACGCGTCTGGCCCGTCCTCCCTCCCACGCCCGTGCTGTCGTGACGGCGCTGTTGTGACGATGCGGCCATTCCGTGTCCGTTCGACATTCCTGGCGCAGGCCGCGGACCGGTCCGACTATCAGCAGCCGGCCGGCTACTAATGTATTGTGCCGATCTGCTGGGCGTTTCTCTGGTTTCGTCCCCCGCGTTGTCCAAAAATTACAGATAAATGGGTCTCGCTACTGGTATTAAGATATTAACGGTGCGGGTGAGACAATACAATCTGAAGCACGGCGCTGAAGAAACATGTAATTTCGGGTAAAATGATGCGTTCAATGGCTGGCCAGGTAGACAATAATGGTGGGGATTTCGATGCGCATGTCCTGGGGTGAATTGATCAACCTACCAGCTCCTCTGGCTGAGAAGACGGCCGATCGGAGAATCGCGTGGCTCTCGTTCTAATGAAGACACGATCGTCGTCGTGTCAGTCCATTGTTCTATTTTCTGGCAGAAAAAGATGAAGCGCAATTAAGTTCTTTCAGCAGCTAATTTGTGATGATACTTGCGTCAAGCTGCGTGGGATGTGGAATAACGGGAGGAAGAGCCGGCCCGACTCGAGGACAGCGCTGGACGACCTGAAGAGGAGGAGCGGAGAGAGAGAAAGAGGACCAGTGAGGAGTGAGATTAGGGCAGGAGAGAGTCGTCATAGCCCAGGTGACATTACCGTTCGACCGGAAATGGCGTCCGATTTTATCACCAGCCCGCCGACCTTTAAAGTAAATTAAGCGGCCGATTGCTCTCCTCTGGACCTCCACTGCGACCGAGAAAAAGACATTAGAGAAAACACAACATCACAATTCGTCTTTAAACACCGCCGTCGCGGCCAATTTGGTAGAGCAGGTGCCACTATTAGGGCCTGCCCCGGCTAATGCCCCACTTAGAGCCGTCTCTCTGGGCTGGCGGTGGGCCCGCCGCCGCCGCGCCGCCGCCGCTCCCCTCCCGGCCGCGTGCGATGACTCTCGCCCGCGCCGTGTTAGCCGCACCTCAGACCGGCCTCAGGGACGTGAGCGTGCCGACAATAGCATGCTTCACGTGGTACAGATACATTTTACACCGATTTTTGATAATTGCAAGGTGCTATGGATGGCTGCAAAGCGATATAAACATGCAAACACCCAGCTGCTTTCCATAAAATGGACCATTACAGTTACGTGAGGTCAGCCACAAAGTAACGCGCTGATGCAAAAGCCAGTGTTGTTTTTTAATTATGCTCTCTGCACCTGCTTATTGGCTCAGCTGATAAAAATGCACGAGTGAAAACATCGATTCCCAACAATTAAGTGGCATGATAACGCCGAGCACGCGGCCGTTTCTTAAACATTGGGTGATAGTAAAGACCGAACATTAAACTGGAAAAGCGTGGATGGACGACCTTTCAACCTGAAGTAAATTCGCCCGCCATGCAGTATGCATAAGGAATGGTCTCGGAATCGGGCTATACTTACTTGACATGAGTGTCAAGCGTTGCCTCAAATCACCACACATTTCTCTCGTGGTGCGCACTGTGCGCTCTCCAGTCGCCCGCTCCGTGCGTCCGTCTCAGCACGGAGCCCGGCCGACGAGCACGATTATCCTACGCTAATGGTGCAACGCGAGCGACGGGGCGCGCCATTTAGAGTGCGGCAGGGGTCCGGCGAAAATCCAACACCGGCTGACGAGCGGCGCCCGCCGCGAATGGATGGTGTCCGGCTCCCGCTGGCGGCCGCGCTCAGAAATTGAGACATACTGCGCGTGATATTCATTGGCTCCGGTCCCCTGTTTTGAATGTGTTTGGAGATCAGCTAGTGTGCAACGCCCTCGTCGTCAGAGCGGCGCATTAGCATGACCCGGGCCCACGGCGACGGCTGACGGCCCACCGGGCGAAAATGGCACGCTCCCAGCGCGGGCACTGCGGGATGAAAGCGACCATGGAGCCCGGGACGTCTGTGCTGATTGGAGTCTGGATCGCGGTGTGTTGCTCAAGGCTGGATCTCATGAATGTTGACTGGAGCAAGGAGATTAAGTAGGGGAGAGTGGGGCAAAGCGGCCACCCTAACGTTTCTAACGATGCCGACGCTTGATTTTTAAACTTGGAAAGATTCTTTCTATACCAATGTGATCCCTATTAAATTGTCCTTTATTCCAACTGCGTTTCATTTCCAAAGGCGTTCACATATGGGAGATATTGACAAAACTTTAAACCTATAGCATATTGGCCACTTTGCCCCATCCCTGAGGCAAAGCGGCCACTGGCGACTTCAAGTCCCGATATGAGAAACAGAATAGTTGCCTCATGCACGACTAGGGTATTTGATGGTGACAAGGTTTAAGGGAAGATGGATGTTTACTTTGTTATCTTCCCACCTATTGCTAAACAAAGAAAGAATTTTCTTGGAAAAACATTTAATTGCATAATTTGGTAACTCATGTAACCGAAAAGTGGCCAAGATGAATGCATGACGACACATTTGAATATAAATAATGTTTTTATCCAGATGGAAACAACTTATGGCCAATTGGGGGCTGGCCACTTTGCCCCGGCCGCTTTGCCCCGCGCTACCGTCCGAGACAAAAATATTCCAGCTCAGCTATTAGTGGGGTAAAAAGCATTAAAATTGGTAGAAGGCATGTACGATAACCACGCAATGCATGGACAAAAACGCTTATAAAAATTCCAAACGGTTATGGAATAAAATAACATTTAAAAATTGTAAACATAATTGGTAACCTGGCAAGAAATGCTTTTCCGTGTTTCACAGAACAATGGCGATGGGCCTGAAACCCCGGTCTGGCTCATTCGAACGACCGCAAAGAGAAGTATAATTGGAAATCATAAATTGGAACTGACGCCAGCTATGAAGGGCTAAAACGATGGATGGCCGCTTTGCCCCGGGTGGCCGCTTTGCCCCACTCTCCCCTAGAAAAGAGTCATGACTCTGAATAAAAACGCTTACTGGAGCTGCAAAACTTAATGTTTTGTTTTTACCCCGGCTTATTGAATTTTCTATACGACCGTGATCTGGCGTTCACAACTAAAACTGCAAGGTCGACCCACTCTACACCCACTCTACGACTGTAGATCAGGGCACTAAAGGTGTAGATCTTCATATTCATCTGTCAAAACAGTCTGCTTAAATCGTCTGTCACGAGTTCAGAGTCACCTTTTGAGCCGTTTTCCTGAACCGAATGTCCCAACTGGCTGTTTAACCCTCGCACCGACGGGGGGGGGGGCGGATATCCGCCCCCCTGAGGGTTTTCGCGAATAGCGGGAAAACCACGGCGCATAGCGCCGCGAAATTTGGTATGACTATAACCTCATCAATTTTACACATGGTGTGCAAGTTTGAACCTCCTACCTTTTAAGGTCAGGTCACCAGGTCACTTTGAATGACCCAACCTCAAGTCACTTTTTTGCAACTTTGTCACCGTGCCAGAGCTACAGTAGATGTCGGAGGCCTTTGAAAGTCGCAGGATATTATAAGGTCATTAGTAGCTAAAATTTGTATATCTCGGAATTTTGATATCGGTGACCTAAGGTCAGGTCAATTTCGCGACCTCCCCATTATAAGTCAATGGGGGAAAAATCAACTCCCTGTTTTTACCACTAAAACGGGTCGGAATGGCCCCATATACCATACATGACTTCATATACGATCAACCTTCACTACCTTGAGGTCTGTTTTGCTGTTGGGCAGCTGTGAGGTCATGTGACGTCATCAAAGGTCACCAAAGGTTTTTGGCCAATAACTCCGTACAAGAACAAGATACAGACGCGTGGATGGTCTCATTGTGTTCAGCTCGTCAAGACGCATCGAATGATATACATGATGACCTCGAGGTCACGTGACCTGAGGTCAACCTTTGACCTTGACCTTTCGAGGTCAACATATATATATCATTCGATGCGGATTGACGAGAGGATCACGATGATGCCCTTAGTTTGTTCCTATCTTGACTAATTCGAAAGTTATTCGAGAAAAACATCTCCATATCTAGCGCCGCCATTTTGACTTTTTCGACCCCTGTGACGTCATCTTTGACCTGACCTGAAAATGACCCTTGTAAAAATTGTAGATCTTGGCCGTGCGTATCCGATGCCGTTTACCGCTTGTCGCTATCTTGCTTCGTTCTCGAGATCTCAGGGGGGGGCGGTCATCCGCCCCCCCCCCCCGTCGGTGCGAAGTTGGCGCAGACCCCCGTCGGTGCGCGGGTTAATTTTAAGCTCCGAGCCGTCTTTCCGAGCCGTCTGCCCGAGCCGCCTGCTCCAGCCGCCTGCCGGAGCTGTCCGGTATAGGCTCGGTCGGGGATATTGGACACCGGCGCCTGTCACAGCTCTGCTCGGGCGTTTCCTGCGTCCGACACTAAATCCGGCCAGTGTGAACCATCTGATAAACTTCCCTGACCCGGGCACCGCTCGGGCAGCGCCGCGGAGACACGCAGCTCAGCTGCCACCGCGGACATGGCAGAGCGCGGGGCAGGCGGGGAGAGCGAGGGGGAGAGAGGGAGAGTGGTGAAATTGCGCATCTCCTGTGACCTGGCCTCCTGGGTCGTACATCGGCTGGCGCCTGTTTTGGGCCGACATGCACCATTGCTCTGAGACCGAGTCGAATCGACGCGACAGTCAGGAGGCCAGGCGCCCCGGACAGGCCAATAATTTGCTGCATTAACAAGTCTGTTTCTGAGGGAGCTGGTTCGCGATAGGCCGAGAGGCATTGCTGAAAGGACCTTGTAATACCGTAACCACACTATCGCCCGTGCATAGCCTGACGTTAAAAGCTTTGCATTTTGAAGCCACGATAGAACTGGTAGCGCTGTGCAAATTGGAAGCCATTTTTGCATATCCTCATCATATACATGTCCCATGACTGTAAAACCCGTCCTTAATATGCGATCTATGCATTGACAATTTCCACGGAAAGCGCTTTTAGAGCCAACGCCTGGCCTTTGACTGAAAAGGTCATTTCACACAATATGTAATTTGCGTGACATGTCGTTTTAATTCTGCTCGGAGTATTTCAGACTGGCATAGCTGCCTGATTATTTCGAATCCTTAGTCCTATTCACCTGAATTTAACACGTGATGCTCATGAAAATTCACTTTGTTATAGCTTACTTTACACTTCGCTATCACATAGCTATTGATGCAAATCACTCCGACACAATTAGTACCGTCCTAACTTGGCGGCATGAGCTGTGTAATCATACGACTATGAAAACTTTATTAACAAGTCTATAAATTAATGTGGCTTCTTGCGTGTGAACGAAACATGCATATTCCTTCGTGCAAATTGCAATGCATCATCAGTACACGAGGATCCTATTATTATAGAATTCACCTTCAATGGCTATTTAATAAATTGAGTGGAATATAATGATAGCGAGAAGAGTTATTAACTACCCGAACAAGCCGGACGCTCTAGCCTCGCTCACTATATATCGGAGCCCTTGTACAGGTGTCGATGAGTTGTGCGGGCTGTATAGACGATGGCAAAGGACCTTATACCATGCCTGATGCATAGGTTAAGCACGTGAGTTGCGTCAAAATCACCAAACGGATTTGTCCCCCTTTACGCTTTCATGCAGCACCCCTTGGACTCTTCAGGTCAGCTGAAGACACCCCGGAAATGCAGTAGCGAAAGTCTCATCAGTCACACACACTTCAGTCGATTCCCTGCAAAGGGTCAACGCCCTGGTACTGTCGCACCGGCCTGTCCCCGCACGCCGGCACTTCACAGTTCATATTTCACTCATAACGACGCATAGAATAAACAATGGCCGCTAAAAAGCTGGCCGCAGAGTGCGTCGAGCTCTGTTTTATGCTCACCTCTCGTGGCGACCCGAACTACTCGGCTGTGACATGTCGCATCTATTTCCAGATCGTTAAAAAACGCCGGCTTTGTCTTGAGCAGCTCTCCCCGTGGTTCATGCGCATAATGTCGCAGCGGCTCTGAGCGATGCGGCTCATTTCAATGTCGATAAATTTCTGCTCCGTCCTCTTCACAGGTGAATGAAGTTACGAACATGAGCCATTGTAGGAGCTTATAACTAAGTAAAGGTGATTCGTCCGGCGAGAAAATATTTGTTACCGTACATACCACAGCGAATCATCCATTCAGAATAGACATGGGAACGAATCTCAATCGTTTGTTAAGTGGAAAGCTGTAACTTAATACCTTCTTATCTATAATGAATCACGGAGGGCGGAATTTCCGTCGGTTCTCTGCCCGATCTGTAGTGTTCGATGCCGTCGACCACCCGCGTCCCGTGGCGCTGCCCACTCTCCCGTCAGCAGCAACACAGAAAAGACGTTCACCTCCGTCCGGCGACATTGACGGCAGCACAGGCGGGCTCTATGCGGCCGCCCCCGTCCGCCAACGGGCCGGGAGGTCGTTTGGTCGTCGGTGGGCGCTCGTTTTCGAGGAGGTCACTCGGCAGGGGAGGTCACTCGGCAGTCGGACAGACAGACAGACAGACAGACGGACGGCCGGCGGCCGTGTCGTGGGTCTCATCAGGGCCGCTCCAGTGGCGGTGCGCCGCGCCGCGGCGGCTCCGATAGGCATCGCGGCGTCGCTGGCCACCGCTGTGCGGCCGCCGACTGCCGTCCTCCCCCAGTGGCGCTACCGGCCGCCGGAGCCGGCCGGCACAATCATATCTGGGCCCGGCTATCGGCCTCCTGAGTGCCGCGCACGGCCGATATGTGTGGTCGTCCGCCGGCGGCCACCACCGCTGCTTCTGCAGAAATCGCGCCGCACAGAGACGGGAGACGGGAGACGGGAGACTGGAGACGGGAGACGGGAGACTGGAGACGGGAGAGGGGAGGGGCGGGAGATGGAAGACGGGAGTTTATTAAAAGACGAGAGATCACGAAATCGGATCCTGATGAAAGGCTACGGAGTCGGAAGACAAAAGACGGGACGGACTGGGTGCCTCGAACCTGCCTCAAGCAGCCATAGTACCGTATCGTGAGACCTCCTACTAGGAGATACGGTGCTGTGCTGCCTTCATCAGCTGACTAACTGGCGCAGGACCACGTGACCCGCCGACTGACCTCATCATGTACCACAAATGCCGCTCATTGTGAGCAGAGCACGCGAGCGTCCGCTGGCTCCGACAGGCATTTTATTGGCCGCTTTGTCGCGGTGACCGCGGCGCGCGACGGAGGGTGCTCTTTACGGCGCCCTATATCAAACGCTTCGTGACCGCTGTGGCCAGATAAGAATGCACCAAGAGCAGACAGGACCGAGGAAACGGCGCCGCGCCGGCTTCGGCCGATGATGAGCGGGATCGTCTGACCATTCAGCCGCGAACACGACCCCAGCGGCGACCGTCGGCGACACGATAGGAAAAACTACGGCCGACCGCCGGACGCTCGGTACGAGCTACGGGTCAATCTGTCATCTTAACGACGATGTCGACCTCCTCTCGGCGATTCTGTGAGATGTTAGCGTGCGTGCGCTCAGCTGGACTCCCGTCTGATATCGCAGCCCGATCGCAGTGACGTATATCGTCAGCGTGTATCATTTCCGCCCATCAGGGGTGGCGTCTGTGCGTGGTCGTGTCAGCTGTCTGTCCTCGACCGTGCTCACGTCATCAGAGAACCTACGTCATCTGCGACCACCCCGTTCATCTCTGCGAGCCTCTCAAGTCTCAACATGCCGCCTGGCTGACTCTGGTAATAACAGATCTGCCGGCGCGGCTGTGCGCTGTTTACAGTCTGCGCCGCGCCATATATGGGCTGCACCGCCCGCGCGCCGCAATCGTCACCGCTCTGCGGCGCGTTACGTGTTTTGTGGCCTGGGGCGGCGGTGAGCTGGCGCGGTGCGTGAGCAGCAGTACGTGGGTGGCAGTGGGCTCGTCACTCGGTCTGCCGTGTGGTCTGAGCTGTCTCGTGTTTCCGCCGAGCTTTAATTGACCACCTTCCCAGGCCGGAGCCGCGGCGGAGCGCCACCCCACCGGCACACAGCGGTGGCGAGCCGTCTGTTGGCGCTCGGAAATAATGCAACATGAAACACTAATTACCATTTGTTCTAATGATAATTAGTCGCCGTGGGATGTGCCTCAGGCTCGAGATAGGTGGTCTGCCGGCAGACGAGCCGGCGCTATGGTGGGTCGGGTTTTATCTCGGTCCGCCGGTGCTCCGAATGGGCATCGGAAACCATCCAGATAGATTGTGGCCATAAAACAAATCACCTTTGGAGCCGGCGTTCTCTAACAGTACCGTGTTCGCCATCGTACTGCGCCATCACAGAGAGATTTATCGCGGCGGTATTGTGAAATACAGGCCACCTATGTGTCATGGTCAAATGGGTTAATGTCATTATATCCTTAGTCTTGGGTTTCAGATAGTTAACTCTTTTTCATGCATGGTCTACCGACAAAAGCGACAGTAAAAGTGCCCAAGTCACAGTTTAGCAAGGATACATGGGCAACGAACACAAACATGGTTGACCACAAACCACAAATAATGTAAGCAGCCTTACACATTCACGGGTATGCACGGATATCACGCTTAATTAATCTGTAGCCCTTCATAACTGCAAGATTTTATAACAAGAGCAAGGGAGCTATAACTCAGAATGCGAACAGTGGCCTCTCACCAACTATTCATATTTTATTTGAAAGGGAAGACGGATGCATCATAAGCTCACTATGGGAAATACCTGGTCACTTAACAATCCAACCGGACGTGGTCGGACTTATCCATTTGATGTAGGCCGCCAGAACGTACCGTGGGCTTGGCAGTAGCTACCGATACTTGCCACCGCTTCTGTCTGAAGTCAGAATTTAGCCATTATGCGGTTATTCTGCGAGTTTTCAAGAGAAATGGTGATATTACTATTCAAAGGAACATTGGCGGTGAAAGGAAGATATTTCCATGACTCATATGTGTTGATAAAACTTGGCTGATGGAACAAACTCATTCCTAATTGGTGAGAAACTGGACATGTACATCCGTAATCTATTTTTTTTTTGTACGATGTATGCATCTAATGGCAGCAATACAAATTGGAATACACTTTCTGATTGCGAAACTTTCGGTGGGACCATGTTTACCCGTGTTTACTACAGACCCTTGCCGGAGCCCCGGTCCAGAATCCAGATTCCCAGCCCCCCGGGCCGTACATTAGTTGAGTGTTCCGACCACTCCGCAGCCATGTACCCCGGTCGGAGCGGTCCTGCCACCGACGGGGTGCCGACAGCGATACATATTCGATCATCTCCCACCGTTTTATGTGCTCCCCCGGAGCGGCCGGGTGGCGCCTCCCTGCGCCCGTCTGGCCGCGGCGGCTCCTCAGAGAGGGCTCAGACCACCTCTCCCTCCCAGTCTGCTCACACGGGAGGTGGAGAGCCGCCGACGCCCAATGTTGGAGAGGAGCGCCGAACGAACTGCTCAATTTCCGGGAAAATCTCCCTCCATGCGCCGGCGCGAGCCACCCAATGATGATCAGAGATAGCTGGAATGCTCGCTCCCAGGCAGCAAATCGTCGGCAATAAAGACTGCCTTCTGCTTATCTTTTAGTATGACGGCATTGTCAAAATGAACTGTTGTTTTCTCTCCTTGAGGACCCAGCACGTACAGGTTCGTCCCAGCAAACACCAAATGGGCCTCGCTATTGGCTACCTTCAATGAGGTCACCTCCCATCTATAGCTCAGCGGGAGGATGGCATCTGTAGACGACGACTTATTGCTTTGTCGATATCCGTGTGACAGAGTGGAGAGAAAAAGAGAGAGAGGGAGAGAGAGAGAGAGAGAGAGAGAGAGAGAGAGAGAGAGAGAGAGAGAGAGAGAGAGAGAGAGAGAGAGAGAGAGAGAGAGAGAGAGAGAGAGAGAGAGAGAGAGAGACCCGTACAGCCATCCTGTTACCCCGGCTATAGCAGTACCGGGCGTGCCATTGCCGGACAAAACGGATGAGTTACTGCCGAACAGAATGTAATTTGGTGTGTGCCGGGCGGGCAGGGCGCGTGCGCCCGAGCCGGGCCCATTATGGGCTGTGTCGGCGGCGGCGGCGGGCGCGTCCCCAGAAGCCCAGACAGCCCGCCGGCCGCTGCGATGAGCGCCGCACGAGACCCGCGGCCAACAATGGCCGCGTGGGATCGCCAAACGGCCGCACAATTACGCGCAATGGGCGCCTTTTTATCGCTTCAATGATCGTGGCACACGCCGGCTAATCAGTTTATTGTTTTTGGCTGCGTTTGTTGCGGGTATTCACAATGGTGTGCCGCGCTGCCCCCTGATGAATGGGGTATTCAGGAGTGGGGGATATTGCACGCACACGCCCCTCTCTAAGTGCCTGCCGTACATCAGACTGCGAAGATGGCCGGCTATTTATGGCGATGATTGAGAATTAGCAGCGCTGTTTGGCTCGCGTGCGCTCACTTTTGGGCTTTATTATGTAAAATCGCATTGATTAATTGAAATTAATTGCATTCCGCGCTCTGATTGTATGCAGGTAAGTATGTGACCATATTGAAGCGGAACATTCCGACTAGACTGGCGGAGGGGCGCGTCTCTGACCGCTGGGGCGGTCCGGATCGCTGGGTGTGCTCCCTGTGTCCGTATAATTACCTGCGTCGGAGAACGCAGACCGACGCGAGACGGTCCCGGCGCGGCGCAGCATTCCGTCGGGCGCCACAGAAGCCGCCACCGCGCCAAATACGCCGCAGTATTACCGATCACGGTGCGATTCGATTAATTTAATTGTAGGGTCTGGTGTGAGGCCGCGGGCGCCGCGGCGCGCCGGGTCGGCAGGCGCGGAGAAGTGCCGTCTGTTTACACACGGACTGAGTCTGAGCGGCCGCGGTGGAACGCTGCTGTGCAGACAGCTACCGGGGCTGGCGGTGTGGAAGCTGGATCGGTGGTCTGTGAAGGATGGCGCAGAAATACTGCAAGCGAGGGAAGTCGTGGCTTTTTCTTATCACTGATATTTAAACAGGCGAATCCGTATTTCGAACTCTCAGTTCAAACGACTGGTAGGTATTGGTATTGTGCAGAAGTGTGGAAAGTTGGCGTATGCTGACACATTAGTGCTGCATTTTCGATCCATGACGAATCTGAAGTCGAACGCAATCAAATCCATTGAGTGGGGTAGTTTTTCTAGATGGTTATTAGACAGGCGATAGCTCATGTTCATTGAACATTGACCACTCGTCATCGTCAAAATAGCACATGGCATGCCGTATGTTCAGCCCTCAATATCCGGGGTTAACGTGGCGTAAAATGGCATGGTTTTTGGTTCGGCCAGTTTTTCGTGTTCCTGTCTCATTCATGCACCTCTTAGATTGAAGATGCCTCCTCTAAAGCGACTTGCGATTTCACAATTAATGTCTTGTCGTGGCGGCACTGAGGTTTCTCTCAATGGACGATTATGGGAAATTGTAGCGGTATTTACGAAGAATCTTCCTACACAACAGCAATACCAACTTTTATAATGTATTCGCATCGCTCAGAGCTTGCTCGTAAATGAGCTTTGGTGAACTAATACCGATTTGTTTTAAACATCGGCATGCAAGCAGACGTGCATGTCTATTAATATGTCTTGTCTGGTATGTAATATGGTAATTGTCTGGCATGAAAACAGGTGCTGATATAAGCGCCATGGCTTCTCCGGATTTCCGGAAAATCTTAATCTCATTAATAACAAAACAATCGGATGAATCTTAGAACAACATCGCAAAACATGAGATACCTGTACTTCTAACTGTCAAATCATTCTTTTCAGGGATATACTGGTTTGTTATCGCCATAAACGGTGTGTCAACAAGTTTCCTTTTAGGTCAAAATAAAGCTTTGAACTTTAGACGGAGCGTGAATACCAACTTCCATCGCAACTTGCGGTTAACTCATTATGTGCACATAAACATAATGCCCATAACGTAATAATAGTCGCATTGCTCTGCCTTTACTTGCAGCAGGGAATAGAGGACAGATATAAAATCAAGGATAAATAAGTTCTGCCTCTATACGCTTCCTTAGGCTTCAAAATTTCTATATTTATGCGGTATATTTCAAAGCCAGGTTAGGACAATTGCACGCAAACGTCCGCACCCATGGCTTATGGATGCACTGGTTTACATAAAAATTGAAAGCGCATATGTATGCAACTACCAGCCATCTATCCGATGGCAATGGCCATTATTCTAAGGAAAAAAATCAAGTAATCTGCCATGCAAACAATTCAATATTGCCCATACCAAGTCACTATTTGGGCAATCGCGATTTGTGAAAAGTTTCGTTGATTTGATGATTCGACACATTCAAGTCACATAGTATTTATTATGTGAGTTATTTGCATTTGATTACGAACAATGCGAAATAAGTACATGTTTAAAGTGTCTAAGCAAAATAAAATTAAACTAGCATTAGCCATAAGATTTATGAAAAAATACCCCAAGGAACTGTGTGTGTTTGTTTAGTTTCAATGGAAAATAAACATTTAATATGGTTCAACGTTGGTAGGCTTTCTCTCCAAAACTATTCGTAAGAATCTTAACCATCCTAACGTTTGCCACATTTTTTTATGACAACTCTTACGGCAAACTCTGCCAGTAATTCGCCATCAAACCGCTTCATCTCGCCGAGTTTAAAGAGCGGCCCGCCCGCTCCTCCGTCCGTCCACCGCGACTACGGCCGGCGGGTTGCGTAACAGGCACGCTGTGTGTCACTCGGCCCGACAACATTGTAATGTTTACACGTGCGTCGGTGTTTGCGGCGCATGTTGGCCAGTGTTTGGCGCGGCGGCGGCGATCTTGGCGCAGAGTGGCGGCGGCGGCCCGGCGGCTCGACACTGAACCAACACTGGCCAATTGCCCGCATTCTCCCTGTATCAACAGTGCCGGATTGCGCGCATTTTTCGCGTGTCTCTCCGCCCGGAGACGCGCGCCGGCCTGCAAAAACGGCAGAGCGAGCAGCCGCGGACAATACGGGACCTCGGAGCGCGGCGCGGCGGCGCGGCGGCGGACAATGCGGCGCGCGGCCGCAATAGTATCCACAGACCGCCGCGGTGGGCGCTCAGAGCTCTCCGCCCGCGGGCGTCGGCGGCTCAACCCTGCACCGAACAACGCCGCTGAATAATGCCTCATTTTTCGCAAGTATTTTAATCGTTAATGCTGCTTGTGGGCACGGAGAGCGCTTTCATCCCATTTAATGGATGCAGATGGTCAAGAAACAGCTGACTTAAATCAGTCGTTATGTATTTAGCACTGTAGCGAGGTATACGACTTTTTGCCGGCCGTGCCGTGTCCATTATTAAGTTAGGGTGAGTGCTTGTTACCAACCATGTATCGAACTCATGCCTAACGAACCGGCCTGTGCAGACGCAGCGCAAGCTGTCATTAACGTTCTATTATTATAGACCTGTCGGGACATCCGAACCACCCGTGTGTCATTAGGAGGAATTTAACGCGGCGCCGGCCGCACGCGTCTTCAGTGGACCCCGTGCCGCCTCTCCGCGCGGCCAGTTACCGACCGACCGACCCCGTCATCCCGTCGACGCTCGCAAAACACTCTGTACAAGGGCCAATACCGACGCTTAATTGTGATCAGTTAAATTTGTTATTCGCTGTCGGCCGGCGGCGAGCGTCGTGTTGCAATTACCGTGTGTGTTGGGCGCGGTGTGGACCCCTGTCGGGCGGCCGTCCGACTCGCCACATCTGCCGAGAGGCCGGCCGCGACTGCAATCAGCACACGAGCCAGTCAGCAGACGCTCTTCCGGCGACTGGGGGAGGGGGGGGGGGCTTCGCGAACGACGCCCAGTCACACTGGCACGAGCGCTATTGTGTCGTGCTAGTACCGTTCTGTAAACTGCAGCTATTCCCCTCCGGATTTTATTCAGGTATAGTCATTGGCATGTTCGAAGCCAAATCAGTGTAAAGGATGAGGCTTAACATAGTTTAAGTTATCTTAGCCATCCAGCTTCGGTAGCGCTAATCTGATCAGTGATCAATGAAAGCTAGTCAATCAAATCCAATACCATCAATCAATTCCACTGCCTACAAGCTGATTTCACTAGTGCCTCAAAACACAGCCCTGGCCTGCTCGTGCGGAAAACTGCACTTACGAAATCTTTTTACTGTGCTCGATTTCACGAGAACACGTGTAATCCGATTTCTTGACGTTTCAATAAACTTTCATCGGAGTTCATTGATGAGCAGCTCTTATCATTAATAGAAACATCATTGATCTAGATTGAAAGATTATGTAGACGCTAACTCGTTGAATAACGTGTTATACTTTTGCTGTAATACCAAATTTAAGCCTTTTATTTTGCGTTTATGTTTGAAACCTTTCTACGTCACGAGAGGTGTGTATAAGTGAATACAATTCAAAATGTAGGTGCTGAGATCATTTAAAAGCAAACAGGTGAAAAGCAAAAGCTTTTCAATATGGATAGGCTAGTTGTATTATTAAAGATCTGGACCCATCCTTAGTATCTACATTCGCCATTTTTCTTCTATTTTTGCGTAATTCAAATGAGTTATCGGTCATCAAAACAACGAAGCAATACCCGAATGCTAAAAAGTGCGATGATGGAGCGTCGCCAGAGAACATAAGCATTACGTAACGATACGCTTAACGCCGACTGGTGGTAAAAGTGGAACATCAGCCAGGTCATTTTAAAGCAGGCTCAGCACTTCCGAGCTAAATATCATGCATCCATCATATGTGAGAGCCATGATTACTTTTTGCAATGATCCTTGCGCATGATGATAAGGATTAGAGACCAGCCCCAGCGATATCTAACTAGGGTTTACGTCCGAGTGATCAAACCGCAGTAAAACTGGAGCCTCTGAGGGATCGAGATGATTTACCACTCTCCCATTAATCCATTTGGCCCCTCCCAATGCCTACTTTCTCAAGGCGGCATCCCCACAATTAGGTGCTGTGGGCTGCACCAGTAGGCGGGCACTTCTCTGCACTATGACTCAATATTCCTATGTTGAAGGACCCTTGTAATTTCGACATCAAAAATGACTAATGACTGTTCCCTTCATCAACATTCAAATTGGGGGCGGAGAAGTTATTTTACGCTGTGGCATTACACTCCTCATTTAAATTACTTGACATGTCTTATGGCCAGTAATAGCACATTGTTGGTTTAAGAATGTGTGAGCTACGGTGTTCGTGTTTACTCTGCCGACATGAAGAATGACGGAAAATTATGTCTCTGCATGTGTGGGCATCCATCAGCGGGGCTGGGGGCGCCGGCTAATGGTAGGTCACGTGTTATCGGCACGCTCCGTCGGCGCCGGCCGTCCGACGTCTGTCAGACGCTGACGCCAGATCGACGTCGATGCAGACAGGGAGAAAGCCGTCACGGACAGACAGACGAACGGATAGACGGATAGACGGACGGACGAACGAACGGACGTCCGAGTGCCGAGCGCCGAGCGGCGGCGGGCGGAGGTCGGCTCGTAAGGTGTGAACGAAGCGGCGGCGCACGTCGCTGTGCGGATCTGCGGCCGCGATAGGGGTCGCACCGCCACGACAGTGTCGTTGGCAGCTCGTTCGTCAGGGGTGTCGGCCGGCACGGCGGCCGGCGCTGGTGCGACACCGGGCGATGATGAACCGGCGGCCCGCCGCGCCGGCCGTGATGATGGATTTGCGGCGCACAGCGGCGGAGACGGGCGGCACGCGTCTGCGTGCCGACACCGATGTCGCTGATACTTATCAATTCAAATTCCTGGCATACAGGCGGCCGCTTTACGAGTGGTCGCTTGTCGTATAATTTTGTCACGGCAGATTGTTTTATGCGAGCGGTGTGTGTTCAGGGTTGCGATGCGGTGGCGCACTGACTGATCCGCGGTCCGGCTAGACAAATTGTCCTTTGAACACACAGGCAGCAGGCTCGTGGGCGAGCCGACCGCCGCGCCGGCCTGCATAGCGCTATTTACGAGATGCAATAAACTGGGATCAGAAACAAAACTCCTGCAAATATTATCAACATCTCCCCGAGGAGGTGTCGAAACTGACGAGCCTACACGTGTTAGGCGCGGCTGTGCATGCGCAGCGCCCACCCCTCGATAGCTCTCCCCTCCGATCGGCGGGAGATAGACTTCCCTACGGGGCCCGGCCCGGCCCTAATGGAAGCCGACCACCGCCAGTGCGCGGTAGCAGGCGTCATATTAAGAGCTGCTCGCGATATTGATTGCAGTTTCATTTATCCGGGCCATCTCCATGAGCGGGGCAGCGCGATGGCAATCCGGCCCGGTCGCTGTTACACATTCATCAGTCACCGGCTATCGCGCTCATCACCAAACTGCAGATATTTATTGCACGGAGCGCGCTGGAATATTAACACGGCCGACCGACTGACTTGCAGCCGCGCCAGCCGACTGCTGCTATGGGTGTCGACCGGCCCGTGCTCTATAATCACGTTGGTTTAAGCACGGCATATGATGTCACTGCGCGCTGCGTTCGACCGTGCCATATATGGCGCTCAATCGGCTCCAATGCTTTAATGACGCTCTGACGTAGCCGGACAACAGGTGCAGATCAGCAGCCGAGGCGGCGGAGGCGCCCGCTGACGCCCCCGCCCCCGCCCCCGCCGGCCGTGACGTCACCAGGTGGCGGAATGCCACCGCACGAGGCCACCGGATGGTGAGGGGCCGAGCTCCACCGCCAGCCGCCGGAGGACGGTCTGAAGTAACACTCTCCGGATCTAAACACATTGCAAGGCTCGTGGGTGACATTAGTTGTCTGTGAGAGATCGCTTCTTGCTCTGCTAAGTGTAAATAAATCGCGGTAGTTATGTGTTACTTCATTTCATTCCAAAATGATCACCGCGTATTTCTATCGCAAACCAGTTTTTTTTTCTAAAGCACTTCAATAAAACTTCATCTTGAACATTCACATGACATAGCCAACTGAGACAAAATGACTCCTTCGCTAGCGGCTCGTAACTAGGCCTAGTGTAGGTACTGGCAGTGCAGACTGCAGGCTGGCACAGAATAGTATCTCGCCTGGAGACTGCAGATGCGCACAGGAAAACATCCCGTCGGGACTGCAGTGCCGCGGACGAGGGTATCTTCCCCCTGTGCTGCTTTACGAGTGGCGACTCAAGCGGCGGCAAATGGCTGATGTGCCGTAAAGTGTCCGGCGTCACAGCCCTGGTGGCAGCCATTGTAAGCCGGCACGGGCGATAAACGCATCGACACCTCTGCACAACAGGCCGGCGACCGATGTCGGCTCGACGGCCGGCTGGCGTGCGCTCAATCACCGCTATCGGCTCCGCACCACCACCTAACGAGACGTGATTGAAATGTGTGACCGCCGCACAATCGGAATTTCTAAACGCCTCCGCGGCTAGCGCGCGATCGGACAGGCCGGTCCCGGCCCCGGTGTCGGCCTCGTGACTGTGATGGGACGGAGAGAGAGGGAATGGTGCCAAATTCCTGATACAGCTGTCCGATTCCGATCGGCAGTGGGATTTCAGTCAGCTATTTCCGACTGTGCTCGGCAACAGGCTTAGTTCTGGATTAGTATTAACTGATAGTTTGATCCCAGTGAACTATAAACTCAATGAGATAAAGGCTGATGATATTTTGGCTAGAATGGGTTATAATCTACATATGCTGAAAAAGCTACTCAGGCTAAAAACGATCACTGTTTGTGTCACACAGTTTCACGGTATCGACAGAAACATATTATTAACAATGTGACTTTCCATTTATTCTACATGCAAATAGAAACATGATACCCTCTCGTGCTGAGAGTTCATGTTAACACGCTCCAAGATTGGCACATAGTCGACACTAATGTCAGATCTGTATCGTTCAGCGCCGTCTCGTCTCTGCCCTGCCCCGACTGGGGCTAACTGCAGAGATCAGCGATCACCATGATCGACTGACACATGTCGGCACCCACTGCGCCACCCGGCCACGGTGTGGGTCCTGTCAATCTCGATAAAGGTAGGCCAATCCTCGCTGGATATCTGGAGCGGGGCAGAAGGGAAAGTCTAATTAGATAATGCCACATTTGCAACACATGCTGTACAGGCTTTATTTTGGGACCATCTAAATACATGCATGCTATCACGCATTATATATTTACGGAAAATATTGTTGAGGATTTATATGCCGAAGGCTTTGGGTAATGTTTGAATCAGGCGCATATTTTCTTAATCTTATGTTTTATATTTCTTTCTAAAGAAACTCATGTAATCTATGTCGTGTTTTTCTTCCTTTATTTTTCCTCTCTCTCTCTCTCTCTCTCTCTCTCTCTCTCTCTCTCTCTCTCTCTCTCTCTCTCTCTCTCTCTCTCTCTCTCTCTCTCTCTCTCTCTCTCTCTCTTTCTCTCTCTCCCAACCCCTGATTAAGCAGTGCAGACCACACTGGGGAGCAGCGGCGCCGGCCACGACCCGTCGGGGGACGCTGTGTCCGTGACGAGTGACCCCCGCTCGTCGGTCCGTCTCGCCGATAGGAATCCCCCGCGGCGCGCTGCCGGGTCAGCCAGGTGAGATCGTAAACACCGCGCGCCGCGGCGCCGCTCAAACAAGATGGTACTGAATTACACACTTAATGAGGTTTAAACAAAGACAGAAGTGTGCATTAATCGCTATCAGATGCCGTATGTTAGCGATCTGCAGTGGACTAGCGAGTGCGGCTGTAATGACCGGGCCGGAGGCCAATATTAAATCATATCGGAGCCGGGATCGGCCACCAAGGCCTCGGCAGCGGTGTGCCAGCAGCTGCCGCTGGGAAAACGGGGCAGCGCAGCGTGTGGGGTCAGGCGGAGTGGGAAAGGGGTGGGTGGTGTGTGAGGTCACAGCTAGGAAACGCTATGTTGTTACTGACAAAAATGCATAAAAATTATGGAATATTAAGGTGGCGTGGTCGTCAAACTCATGCGCAATGTAATAGATGCCTTTATGATTGGTTCAGTCATATTCAACTACAGATTGAACTTCGTTTCTTTGTGCAATGTGTATCTGTGCAGTTTCTTCCTCATATTTAGCCACGATGTAAATATATTGAAACTACAAAAATATTCTAGTGTGATTTATGGAACTTTTCTTACGTTTTAGTTTTCCCCAGGGCATCCAGTAGGCTGTTGCATTTCCAAGTGGTTTGCGCAGCCCCCATGAGCCCCTTATTCGGACCTATCCTGTGAAGGTCGGTGACCGAAGCAGATCAGCAGTTCCCCGCACGCCGTCGATGTCACCGGGGTGCGATACGGGCTCTGACACGGTGTCGGCGGCGCCGGTGGACAGCTGAGGCGCACTGCCGGCGCCGCTAACAGCTCTCACACCACATGTAATCACCGGGGTACACCGTCCGGCCGCGGAGCCATCAGAGGTGCTAAAAGCCGCGTGCCGCCGCGCCGCCGCGCCGGTCCCTCTGTTTGTGGCCATCGGCCGCGGCGTCGACCGACAGGTGCTGCATAATTGACCGCGCCGCGCAGCCGTCGCCGCTCGGGATCAAAACTGCGCTGCGATGTGTGATCCACCGCCTATGGATCAGAACTATATGCTGGATGCGTGATCCTCTACCACCGAATCATAACCACGCTGTTATGTGTGCATTTTTTGACCAAATTCTGTGACACTTCAGTATCATTGAGTAGCCTCTGGATGAACGCTTGGTCCCAGCCTCGTGTGTGGCTATTGAAATAAAAGAAATGTAATGAACCATCCTGCTCGATCTTGGCACCATCGAATTACCGTATGCATGCCTGAACTGGACCTGTCACCTTTGTATCACCCCAGGCCGCCGTGTCTGATTCCACCACCGACCGCCGCTCTGCGGCACTCAAAAAGAGTCCGCCGGGCGCCGATCTCCGCATTCCTCGACACGGTAGCGGCGGTGGCCGTATCGGCGGCGGCGCTGCACGTCGCGCCGGAGGCGAGCGGCCTGTTAGCGGCCGGCCGCGCTGATCTACCGACCTCCGACACGCGCCCTCCTCTCTGTCAGCACACTTATGGTCGGAGCCATTTGGAATCATCGACTGGAATCGCGGCTAGCGACAGTATCGCTTCCCGATCGGAGCGCCGTGTGCCGCGCTGCGCGCGCGGCTGACCCGGCTGGTTAGCGGCGCTTCAGAGCCGGGTGTAGATGGTGAGGGTAGGTATGCAGCTACAACTGCAGCCTACAACTGGCCGGGCTTGGCTCAGTGGAGCAGGCAGCTGACGCTTTTTGATGTGCTGACAGAGCTGGGAAACAGTTTGTGCTTTGTGTCGTGGTCAATAGAGTATAAGCCTGAAGAGAAACAAAACTGATTGAGCTAAAATGATGAAAAACGTCAGTGGATTTTTTTGACAAATTTTACGCAAATGCTTTTTACAGTATTGTACAACCCTTATTAGGTCATGGACCATGAGATTATGCAGCAAGGTACAGTATGCTGAAGTAATTCATATATCTCCCATAAAGAGTCCTGCCAGCATCCGTCGATTTCGTATTTTATACGTTCTTATCTTCAGTAGGTTTGATCCAGCAGTGTGATAGTAGGTAGGTACTTCTCATGGAAAGCATAACTCATCACCATTATTCAGTCTACGGCAGACCTAATGAGAGGGCAAACCGGCTTCTAATTGACGATTTCGTTATTTATAATCGGCACCACCCTATCTGACGTAATCGATATCATCGTTAATATCTCGTTATGAAGCTTAAGCACGTGCCTGATAAAATACAACGCTAATTAATGATTGCTGAATAATTGTGCAGAAATTGGTCGAAGCGCATAAAACGCAATAGCTGCTACCCGAGATGTTATGAAAGTGCATTAAATCACGATAGAAGTTATCAGTAATCAATATCACGCCATTAGAAAATGCACTGATTCGGTAGCAAGATTGCATTTTACGAGCTTTTTCCGATCCAGCCGAATAAGCACATTCTCGAAATACCAAATCAATAGTTTCGACATCAATCCCTACATGTCTACTATAGTTCATTTTTTATACATTCACAGGGTTATATGAATGAATTATGTGTTTCTTACTGCTGCATTGTGTACAATTTCAAACATTTTCAAACCTTGGCAAAGCAAAAAGCGTAAGAGAAGCGTAAGAATATTATATTATAGACTTCCGAGACAAAACTGGCATCCTAGCCTCACTTTTTATGCCTTTTGTAGGTAAGTGCCAGCAAGCAAATCCTGTTTGTGTTGGTATGTTGCTGGCGTAACTTTTTGCCATCCAGTGCCTTGTTAGATCCTGAGCGCATCCTTTGTAGGCAATAAGACTGTTCAACACTGTTTGCTTTGATATTAACTTTAAATTCATTATTGAAGTGAATGTACGAGTATATGCAAAGCATTCATGAATGAATGAAAGCATTCATGTCTGATGCCCTGGAGCTACATTTTTTCTTCTTCAACAAGTATCTTGACGGTGAAAATCATTTGAAGCAAAACATTGCATGCATTGACTGAAAATGGCATTTCCTTAACCCGGCCGGGCCCGGGGGGTAATCCCAACCACCGCAGCCCGGGGGGCGTTTTTCGCCCCCCCCCCCCCCACCCCACCCTGTTTAACTCCGTAAATAAGGGAGCTACGGAAACAAAAGTGAAACCAAACGAAAGGTTCTTACAAGATGAGTATAAAGCACCTAAAATTTTTGACCTCAGGTCAATTTTCAAGGTCAGAGGTTAAAGTCAAAGGCAAAAACCGGCACATGTGTAGTGATCTCAAAGTAAGCGTTCTAGAGGAAGGCAGGATGCATAAAACCGGCAAAATTGGATGTCAAACGAAAGAAAAGAATCTGAGGATTCCAAAACTGTGCTCCAAATCAAAGGTCAAGGTCAAAGTCACGCTCAAAATTGACCTCAAACTTTGCACTTTTTCGTACATCTTGCGTGCTAACTTCCAAGATGTTTTGAAATGTTTTGAGGCTTATCAGTTCCCCTATATGTGGTTCATCTTATGATACAAGGCTGCTCAAAGGTCAAGGTCACAGAAGAGTATCCTTGCTAGAGGCTATTTCACTGATTCAAGTTAGTAATAATAAATAATACAATTTTGCCATCCAGAAGCTCTAAATGAATGCTTAGAGGAAAATAGATGCCAGATTCGTGATCAGCGGGTACAAATCCACCATAAGCGACCTTTCATGTCTCAGGGTCAACCGAAGGTCATTCGAGGTCACATGAGGTCAACATAAAACTTGGACCTTTTCCAAACAAAGTATAAATCATTCGACGCGGATTGACAAGACGAATGCGATGGTACCACTGCCGTAGCTCTAGGACCATTTTTGTCGAAGTTATTTGCGAAAAACTAAAACCACATTTCGGGGTCGTTGACCTGAACTCTGAACCAAAACTATTTTTCTATTTTTCTTTATGTCAAATGCTACACAACCGTGATCATAATTTGTCTCTATTAATAATTTGTCAAAAAAATACGCCGAAGTTTGCCGTGCTGGGTCTAGAAAAATCGACCCTGTGACGTCATCAAGGGGGCTAGGTCCAAATTTTTACTTCAGAAGATGTCAAATTGGTTGGAGAAAAGGTACTGAAAGTTTCGCTTTCCTATCCCTAAGCGTTCGGGAGCTATGGCAAATATTCGCCAGGGGAGGGGGGGGGGGGGGCGAAAAACGCCACCCGCGCCCGCGCGGGTTAAAGGTAGTGTGCCACCTTCGAATGATTTCCCATTTTATTTTTCCTAGGATAAGAAGCTTCTGTTTTTACCTAATATCGCAAAAAATCAAAAAATGGGCCTAAAATAGTGCTTTTTTCGCCTAAAAGTTTATCGGTTTTTCGATATGTATAACAATTATAGTGGGCTGACCTACAAACAGGCGTCGGCAACAATCACGAATGCGGCGCACATGTGACAATAAGCAAAGGTCATTATAGAGTTACGACGTACGGGAATGAGTTATCAACTGTCTAATCGTAGACAACACAATGTGGAATTTAAACTGTTAGCCTGTATTGGTATTGTTTCTTTAATTTGGCTGTCGAACATTAATTTATGGTTTGAAATATTATTCTATGTAAAATAATTGATATGAAACAGCCGTCTCTAAAGTTAAGACCCCATCTCACCACATGAAAGTGGCAGAAATGACAATGATCAGCTGACGCATTTTTCTTGGCCGAAGTCAGAGCGCGCGGCCCGACGCACTACCACCGCACCACAAAGTATGAGCAGAAGCCGCGCCCAAAGCCAGGGCCCCGGTAACGTGAGGTAGCCGAGTCGGGGCAGCGTGCGCTGACCCAAGCCGGGGCCGCGGCTTTGGGCGCGGTCTACCGCATCCCCGCGGGCAGCCCCGGGCTATCACATGACACCGGGAGGACGCGCGGCCCCGGCTTGGGTCAGCGCACACTGCCCCGACTCGGCAGCAGACCCGACAGACCGCGGCTTTGGGCGCGGTCGCATCCCCGCGGGCAGCCCCGGGCTATCACATGACACCGGGAGGACGCGCGGCCCCGGCTTGGGTCAGCGCACGCTGCCCCGACTCGGCTACCTCACGTTACCGGGGCCCTGGCTTTGGGCGCGGTCTACCGCACCACCTAACAGGCGTGTTCGAAACCGCAGGAGATGATGATGAACGGGTTTATCGAAACTTGATTGGATGAGCCTATCGGTAATAGCGATTTCAGTGTGTGCATTTATTGTTCATAGTGGTGTGAAATGTGGTTGGGGTACGACCGACAACCCGTCGGGGCGAATTTAGCACTGCAGGGTACTCAAAATTTGAAGAATTTAAGACATTTCCATGAGTTTTGAAGGTATGGATCAGTTCTAAAAATCCGGTTCTCCTTATCTGGGCCATTAACTCCATACGGTCCAGCAGGGGCGTCGCCGACGGGGGGGGGGGGGGGGTCGGGGGGTCGTGACCCCCCCCCACTCTTGAAAACTGGGGGTGTCGACCCCCCCCCCACTTTTTGCGATGCTGAGTATGCTTTTTTAGCTTTTATGTCAGTGAAGCAGGCGTCAGCAACACCAACAAATACATCAGATTCAGAATCGCTTCAAGAGCTCCCTAAAGCCAATTAGCCAATTACCTAAAGTTCAATTAGCTGTGGGCGGGGAACACCAGCACAACAATATTTTTAAGTAGCCACCATTCTAGTACCTTTTTATCCCTCAAAGGATTGGACGCGCCAAAACTGCCCCGAGCGTTCGTCTGATCGTTTAAAAAAAAAATGGTCGCAGTCGATTCGTCGGATCAGTACCTAACTACAACTACAAACTAGCCTCAGCCCCATGGCTATCGTCACAACTAGCTGTACAGTGCACATGTAGGGGAAAGGGAGTCAGATGAAACCGTCTCGGGCTTTCGCAAAGAAGTCGCGCAAAAGGAGCCGATTGCAACGAAACTTCCGGTGCGCTCGTGTTAATCACAGGTACTTAACAATAAATCGATATCCCTGATTCAAATAAAGATGACCTTGGTTCACTTTTTCATAACATGCTTTTAATTTAGGTATAGGATAGTTTTTGGAGCTGATTTTGAACTTAGCGCCCATCTGAACATTTAAGAAGTAGTTGTGTTGCTTATACATATGTATAACATGTTAGGAAGCAATCGGTGGTGGTCATCCACTATTAGGTACTGGTCGATCTGACCTGACTTGATCTACCCCAAATGCATGGAGTCATCATCTTCGTTCAAAACTAAGATAACATTCGTAATCAGAACCTCGAAAAACCATCACAACTTACATTCGCAAAGTTCTAGCAGGTCCCGAGTTTCCCTACGTATTGGCGATGACCTGAGTCCTGAGGTGACCCGAAACCTTGTAAATGGGTATCATCGGCTTTCTCTCGTCACGGGCAGCATGCTCTTTTTTCCGCAAACCTCTAGATCGATCAGGGGTCGAAAGCATACATCAGCGTTACTTTAGTATACGTTATAAGTTAGCGACTGGGAGCCCACCAATAGAAGGGCTACAGTGAAGCAGAAAACATATTTGATAGCTCTTTCAACGCTCTTTCGCTAGCTTCGGGTCAGATTTCATCTCAGGTCTATGTTTTGCCCATAGAAGGCAAACAGCTAACTGGACAGATTCTGCCGAAACATTTGCTTTGCAATAACTTTAGATTCCGTGAGTTTGTATGGTATTTACATATGTTGTCTTGTCACCACTGTGTTTATCTCTTTGAGACGCGTCACATGAGTTAAAATTTGACCATTCAGAATTAACGTTAAAACGACCTCAGGTCAACGTTATGTCCAGATCGAAAAAGGACCTCCTGCTGCATATGAATGGATCCGTGTTGTTGAGCTGAACTATGAACACCTTCCAGGTGCTGTCATCGCTCTACCGCGTCTTCGTCAAAAGTTGTAGAAAAAAAAAAAATGCTGGTGGCCATCGATGGACATTTCCACTAATGACCTTTCGAGTCATCACTCGCCATAAGTTGCACCCTGTCCCTGGCAATGATGAGCTGATTTGTCATGGCTCCAAAGATATTTTGCGTTTCTGACGAACTTTTTCAAAGCAGGAGGCATTCGTGCTTTTTATAATTTCTCATTATTTTCTAATGATGAGGTCACGTATTTGACCTGCCTCCAGATCATAGATGTAAATCCTCAGAATCATGAATTGCTGACACGTATAACCCCATACATTAGGTATACAGTGTACCAAATTTCGAAGTTATGGGAGAAAAGCTACAAGAATGGCGAGAGGGGAAAGTTTGATAGAGGTATACCGTATAACTGAACTTGACATAGCGACCTGACCTTAACCCTCGCATGTGTAGGGGGGGGTCGGATGGACCCCCCCCCCATGGTTTTTCGCGAATAACTCGCGTAAAAAGCGGCCGATCGCGACGAAACTTTCAGTACCCTCGCATTGATCAATTTTACACTTACCCTGAAAATTTCATGACCCTGACCCAAATGACCTTTGACCTGTGACCTCTTTTCCGAGACCATGTTTGGCCGGAATCGCGATTTCGCGTATGTCGGCTCGCACTAGCCGCGTGTTTGCAAGCTTTTCGTGGTTTCAAACGTTCAAACATGTGATTTGATGGTACTCCCGTGTGTGTCAAGGTCACCTGAAGGTCAGGTCAGGTCATTGACCTTTGGTGACCTCGGGTGACCTCGGTTCACTTTTTCGAGTTTTACATGTTTCTAGGTTAGTTTTTGGAGCTGAATTCGAATTTAGCAACCATTTGAACATTTACGAAGCAGTTTTGGTGACTTCGTAACATGTTACGAAGCTGTCAGAGGCGGTTGACACGTACTACGAATACCCGTCACGACGCCTACTGGTTGACCTGACCTGACCTGACCCGACCTGGTCTAAATGCTTCAAGACATCATCTGTGATCAAAACTAACACGATATTCGTGATCAGCACCCCGAAAAACCCCTTAGCAGCCACACTTTACGACTTTCTAACAGGTCCCGATTTTCCCGACTTTGGGTCATTGACCTGACCTGGAAGGTCAACCAATGACCTAGGACCTTAAAATTGGGTATCATCGGCTTCCTCTCGTCACGGGCAACACGCTCGTTTTTTTTCGCGAAGCTCTAGCTCGATCAGGGGTCAAACGGCAAGGGGGGGTCCAACCGACCCCCCCCCCCCTACACATTAGAAGCTGGCAAACGCCGCACACATGCGAGGGTTAAGTGACCAGTGATAATTTTTACGCGAGTGATGTAGGTAGGTATACCTACCTAATAGGTTATACCAAATTTCGCGGCGCTGCACGCCGCTTTGTTACACGCGCACACATGCACATACGCACGCACAAAACTGGCAAGTGTGGCAAAAAAAAAAACACCCCTATACCCATCGGGTGAAGACTAGAAACCCGACCCCCCCCCCACTCAAAAATCCGTGGCGACGCCCCTGCGGTCCAGGAAAGCTGGCACACGACCTTTAATATTCTGATTATGCATAACCATGAAATAAAGCCACTTCTTTCTAATCGTGAATAAAGTGACAACATCCGGGATGGTCCTAGCCGCTCCCGACAAATTCACAGTTCTATCTATCGCCATTTTAAGGCAGTACGTGGGATGCGAGAAGTCAGCCGCCCACACCAGGACGTGGATCTTGTTCGCTTAATTCAAAGTACTCACCTCTCACGGACTGTGCTCATAAAACAGTGTGGGGCTGATTTACAGAGGGCTCACTGCTGAGTAACTCACAGCCCAGAGGCCCGGTGACGTAGCGCGCCACTCTGGTTATTAACGCCGAAATTATGCTCCACTTACTTTAACCGATAGAAAGAAAGGCCCAGTTGTGGGCAAATTTACTGCAAATAGTGTCTGGCTGGTCTAGCGAGCTACGGCTTTACGCCTAACACGAGGAAGGAGCTCCCCCAAAATGTGTAGAGGTTTGCATCAAATAAATTATCTCATCAGCTACCCAAAAGTGTGTGCTGAAAAACAGTCTGAATTCATATTCTAGGCAGCTCCAAGTGATAACACAACGCTCACCTCACTAATGCAGCCTCGGTGCGACTTTCCCTTCTCGACAGCGGGCGCGGAGCGTCGAACGGCGCCCATGTCACGCCTGCCATCTGTTGGCAAACGTGCGAACTAACCGTGACGGTGATTCGGGGAGGGCGGCCGGGCGGAAGGCATAAAATGACGCTCACAGTATGCGGCGACACTTCGCCCGGGTAACACCGTCCCATGGAACGCTCCAACGGCACGCGGTCTGCCAGTGAATGACCTCCAGGTTTCATGATCCGCCGCCAACGGTTTATCGTGGCTTCCTTATTTGTCTTTACTGGTCTTTTCCATTCGACAGTTTTAGAACGCTTGCTTTACAAATGCTTTCCGAAGCAAATCATACCGGTGTTAGAAGCGCTCAGAAGCACGCCCTGTTCGACATATCTGATCGAACAAGGCGTCAGGCAGCGCTCGTAAAAGACTCACTCAACAGGCTATAAGTAGATTATGCAGGATAACATTATTCAAACACGACCGATCAACACGAGGCCGACCGTAAGCCCTTTGTCTGGAGAAACTGGATGCGGGTCTTCTTCCGACACGTCGAACCCGTATGGACAATCGGTGCTCGTAATTTCAGTTTTAATATTTATTGGGTCCACGAGCCGCCTGCCAGACACTGTGTGACGTTATCTTCTGATCGGCAGGCAGCCACCGGCCACTTCGCCTTCACACCAACAAAACGGGACCGTAACGGTGCACGTGGTAAAAAATCTACGTACAGGAAAAATCCACCCACGAATTCGGTGTACCATATAACAAATATGGTAGCTACTTTTATGGTATGGTCCGCTATTCACCAATCATAGACATGTGCCTTGCTTGGCTGGAATCTGAATTATACAGAATGTATGACATGCTCCTAATTATGAATTGAACATTTGCAACTAATACACACGCATGTGTCAGATAGGCATGTAGTTTATAGTTACTGATTAGTTTCCTTGGGTTATCATCTATAAAAATGCTGTTGTGTTTCACCTGTGCCACCGTTCCGTCTTTTCAATCCTCAGGACAGTCAAACCCTTCTCCTCCTCGCCTCAATCCCCTGTTCCGGGCTGGACAGGCAGCTTTATCCCATGCGGGAAGCTCTGCTAGCTGGGTGGCCTGTCCATTGGATGGGCTCAGTCCAGATGACTCACTTAGGATATCCGCCCAGACCGATGCCTTCCCCTGATTCCTATCATCCTCCCGACTCTGCAATGCTCACAACTGACCGCAAAAGCCTAACCCTGCAAAACAAATAAGCAAATAACCACCTGTGCCAAGGATTCGCAATCACTCTAATCTATGTGTAAATTACCCACGCAAAATGCACCTGAATCGCTCTTGGGCGTTTTTGAACCTCGATAGCTGCAGATGCAGGGCAAGTAGGAAGGTACGCTTTCATGATAACTAAGGTTTGCGACTATTTCTATAAACTATTTTGTGGCATCTTAACAAGCCAGGATAAACGTTTAGGAACCTCGTAACATAATTATAGAAAAAATCGGGCTCTATTCGAAATAAACGTTTTTCGGGTAAGTTTCGGGTAAGTAAAAATCGGGCTCTATTCGAAATAAACGTTTTTATAGCTCGAAGGGTGACCCGAGACGATGACTTGTGAAAGTGATCGTCGAAGAATATCTATTTAAAAAAATTGCTTTGGCTATTTTTCAACTGTCTGCCTTATGCATAGAAAAGGGAAGGACATTAAAATATCTGTCGGCAGGACGGTGGGGCACCAATAAGTGCCGTTATTTCTGGTGAAGTGTGCAGCGACGGATCAACTTACTTCGTGTGAAGTTATACGCAGTTTTATATGGCTGCACCCTGGCTGCCATCCTCTCGCAGCAGCCGCTGTAACCTGCGCTGTTGTAGGTGCTGCTGGTGCTGATTGTGCTCGCGAAACGCCCGTTTACCGCGGGTGGTGACGCTAATGTTAACGCTAAGGTTCCGTCCACCGTGTTGGTGATTCGCCCAGACGAAGGCGTGGTCAGGGCGGGGCTGGAGCAGCTGTCGGAGCACCAGAGTCTGACTCCTGCCCTCGACGGCACCCTCGAGCACGTGCAGCATGGCCAGATCGCCAGATACCGTGCGGCGTTCAACAAGAGCTTCGAGCCGCACACGACCCGAAAACCAGTTATCGCGAGCATGCATCGGGGAAGAAACAGCTTTCATATTACTGGATGAAGTCACTGGCATCCCACCTGATTTATATGAGGTGTCGAAAATGTAATCAGTAGCTAAAACGATAGCCATGAATAAGTTCGCAATGGTAGCGTATTGATCAGTATGGAATCAGAGAGAACTTCTTGAATCTGCCTCAAGAATGGAATTAAACCGGTGCAAGCATGTGGTTCCATGCTCCTATATGCCATCGTAAATTGGAAGCCAATCATGGAAAGAGCACCCGTATAGACAACATAGGCTCCGTTATACAGGCAGCCGATTATGCCGAAGCCGTTGGCTCACTTTGATAGCTATTCGATACCGGCAGAGGCCAGTAAACCAACACTGGACCGCCGCACCGCACTGCCGCGGGCGGCGCTACCGCTCATCAATCGCGCTTTACGGGGCGGAGGAGGGGACCAGCCTTCCTCAGCAGGCCACGGGGCCGGACATTAACACCTCCGAGCCAGCCGGGTCCGGAATCCGCAGCGCAGCAGCACCCACCCCAATCAAAACTCGCTCGGCCGCCGGCTCCGAGGTGCTGGCCGGGGGAGGTCGAGCAGGCAGGTCGCCACCGCCCTCCCACCATGCCACCGGGCGGTGATGAGACTCCGATATTGTGTGACAAACGGACTCGGATGGCTCCGTGCGTCGATTAGCCGACATACCGGCCCGACTGGGGGGTCTGCTATCTGTCCAGGTTGGCGAGCGACTCTGTGCGTGTGGGTGAATGAGTGAGGCAGCAGTGAATGAGTGAATGTGCGCGTGTGTGTGTTTGTGTGCCTGTGTGTACGTGGGAGCCCGTGTAGCTCGGGGCCGGTCGGTAGGAATGTCTGCGACACGCCCAGTCATCAGAGAGATGGTGAAGGATCAGCAGAGGCGCTAACCAGACGGCAATCAAAGCCGCCACACAATGGAGTGAATGACTTCTGAATGACCACATGATGCGCGGAAAATATGGTAATTTATCTACGCATGGAAGATTTCAATTCCTCCGCCAGATCACATTAAATCGCATTCTCATACAGTTCAGCCTATCCAATCAGTTGGTTTGGTATCGCCACAAAGTAATGAGCGAATTATCTTATTAAAAATGCTACCCCAGCTCGAGAAAACAGCTAAAATAGTCGTCAAACAGGGGACCGATTATCGTATCGGTAGCACCGGCACTGGGTTTGCTCCTCTGACAGCCACACAGGACATGTCCATCGCGCTCGTGCGCCAACCGCTCCAAATAATCACATCGCCGTCACTCATCGCGTCTGCCCCAGCTGACATGTTTTCGCACAGAGAGGAAGGGCTGGGTCGGTCGGCCACCACCTGGGTCCCGCTCGTGTCGACCCGTGGCCGCTGTTTTTTTTACGGCGGTATCGGCGGCGGCGCGGCGCCGAGCGGTAACGGCGGTGACGGCGGCGGCAGCGGTGCCGCGCGCCCGGCCGGCCGGCTCGGCGGTCGGGCCGGCCCGGAGCGGCGCGCGGCCCGCTATTGGTCGCCGCTGGAGCTCGGCGAGCGCCCATTGGCCGAGCGTGACATCAGTAAGCATGACAGAGAGGTGGGAGGCCCGTCGGGTCGCCGCCAACACTCGATCCTACCTGGCCGCGCCGTGAGCATACAGCTAGCGTCGTCGTTTCGCCGCCAGCCATCATTTGCCTTATCAGCAGTCGGCTGCCCACGCGTCCGATGTTAGGCGGGGCGGGCGGACTCTCGCCGTTGCTAGGAGACCAGGTGGTGGCCATGGCGACAGAGATCACCGATACTCCGGACATGGTGAGTACTCCAGACGTTCTCTGACATTCCATGAAGTTGTTTACCTGTTTTGGTTCATGTGTCAGTTAGTGTAATCGGTAATGGCCTGTCTTGCTTTGGTCTCGCTCTCGTTTCGCTTTGGGATTTATTTCGTCTCGCTCACGTCGTACAACTTTCTTGCCCGGCGACCCCGATGAATTTATGGAGTGTTCCTTTCCCTTGTCACTCGAGCTATTAGGGGCTTTTTATTATTTTGCCATCGCCACTTGGTTTCTGATCACATTTAGATTTGTTCGATAATCGATCAATCCGGCGTATCAATCGCAGCCTGGTCGGGCGGGAGTTTTTGTCACAGTCAGCCGACCGCTCGTATCTTTCCGATGTTTCAATTGCCCCGTTTTTGTGGCGGCCAACTTTTAGTGCAATTACCGCCTGTGAGGGTGCCGCGAACAAAAAGCGGCGTGGCCGTGATGTGCCGATAGCCGACGGTACAGAGCTCTTCAGCAACCACCGCAGGCCCACTGGTTGACCGGGTCACTTGAACCGCATCGTGTCGGCCTTGTGATCCGACCTCCGTGACATAGAATAAAAAAAGCTGTCATCATATCTGACCGACACATCTCCACCATTGCAGGTCTGGCAGGACATTGAGCACGTGCTGCTCAGTGATGGTATGGAGAAGCCCGCTCCGGCGGCGGCACCGTCGCCCCCGACGCAGCCGCCGCCCGCGTCGCCGCCGACGCTCGCCAGCAGTTACGCGGCCGCCTCCTGGGCCGAGTACCCACAGCAGTGGTCGGCAGGCGGTGAGTGGCTCCACTATTTCGCCGACAACGCGCTCGGCAGCCGAGTGGACGGCTTTGGCGGAGCTCAGTCGGCGCTGACGGAGACCCAGAAGATAAAACTGGAAGCGGGCTGGCCGGGCCCGGTCGGCTCACCGCAGTCTGCCAGGCAGCAACTGGAGGCCGCACACGGCTATGGAGAGATGTTCTACGGTGATACCGGCTGTATGAGCGGCTACATGTCTCCCCCGGTGACGCCCGAGAACCGGCTCAAGTGGCATCATCACCAGCAGCATCAACAGCAGCAGCAGGCGCAGCATCAGCAGCAGGCGCACAAGGGCTTCAGCGGCTACTACCCGACGGCCGGCGCGGCGTGCGGCATGCACACAAACGGTCTGGTGACGCCGCCCTCGTCACCGCAGTTCCTCGCCAACGGCGGCTACCTATCGGCAGCCCCGGCGGGCACCCCGACCAGCCTGCACGCCCTGCCGCCGGCCGCCAAACCGCGCCGCCGCCGAACCTGGGCCAAACGGAAGGTCATCATCCACACCTGCGCCCACCCGGGCTGCACCAAGACATACACCAAGTCCTCGCATCTGAAGGCGCATCAGAGGACGCACACGGGGGAGAAGCCGTACCAGTGCACGTGGAAGGGCTGCGGCTGGAAGTTTGCCCGCTCGGACGAGCTGACGCGCCACTACCGCAAGCACACGGGCGACCGGCCGTTCCAGTGCCGGCTGTGCGAGCGGGCGTTCTCGCGGTCGGACCACTTGGCGCTGCACATGAAGCGCCACGCCCAGATGTGAGCCTGTGCGCCTCTGTCCCCACGCAGCCGGCAGCCCTCCACTCATGAAATCTAGTCATCCGCGCGTCGCATTCTGTCAGTATTATGTAACGACGCGACGAGCGACCGACGAGTGTGTGTCCTCTCTGTCCCCACCGTGCAATTGTTTGAGATCGTGTACAAGGAATGTCGACTGCGATATGGACGGCGCACGAAACGCCGCTGTCACCGCTATGATCGCTTCCAGACTTCGAATTTTGACCTCCCGTGACATGTTTGTACATTGTTATTTGTATAAATACATATCATTTGTAATAAGTCATCTATTTTGTTCTGGTGAGGAGCTCAGTACAGGATTCATTACAATAGTATCTCAGGAATTCTGACACATATTTTGCGATAAACTACACCCAACAGCGTTCCATGCGTGCAGTTGCGAGCATATTTACGTGCTGGTCTGCGTGCGGGCCGGGCCGGCGGCATCCGTCGGAGCCTCCGGCAGTGGCGGGTGGCGTTCGGCAGGCCCTGCCCTGTCTGTGGCGCAGAGGCGCCGGTGGGTGGTGTTCGGCAGGCCCTGCCCTGTCTGGCGCAGAGGCGCCGGTGGGTGGTGGTCGGCAGGCCCTTCCCTGTCTGTGCAGAGGCGCCGCCGTGGCCGACCGCCGTCCGCGCCGACTTAATCACAGGCTGCGCCACTAATGGCCAGCAATAGACCGCCCCCTTATTGATTACCGCTCGGAACGCGGCAGCGGCGGCTGTGCAGATTCGCCGGACTGAGGGCGACCCGCCCCCGCAGCCGCCGCCGCCGCCGCCGTCTCTTGTAGTTGCGCGTGCCTTCGACATTGCCCTGCCCTGACCCAGCCGCTCAACGCCCCAGCCGCCGGGCACTGGCCGCGTGCCGGCTATTCCCAAACGAGCGCAGTGTCCTCGTCTTGCAGTTTGACGTGAGAACAAGGGAACAGTCAATCATGTCTGAAATGAGACAGAATAACTGAACATGGTTTACTTTGCTAGCGTTTCATAGAAGGATGAAAAGACAAAGAGGACTGGAATGCAGTAAGGATATGTTATTGGGAAATAGGGAGGAGAGGGACAAAAATGAAGAAGGAGAAAAGTAAGATGTTGCAATATTTGCCTTTTACTATGATTCCATTCTTCAATTATTCACAATTACATAAGTGGCTGTGAATTGTAAATTTTATCTGTTATTTACCTGAATATTTTTATTTCTTTGTTTTATGTATATCTTTACCTACATATCTTTTGGATAGTGGATATTTGAAATAAAACTGAGGATTTGGGGAGAACTGAGACCATGTGTGCAAGTCCTTGTCCCAGTTTTCCCCTGCTTTTGTCTCACGTCTCATGGACAATTCCCAATACACCCCAATGCTACTTTTCTTTCTAAAATCTTAATTGGAAGAAATAAAACTTCAAAACATAAATGTAGGTAAACATACCTATCCAAGAGTGAGCAGAAATCCAACGTTTACTGCATACATAAAATAAGAGGTTTATGCGATTCTAAAACATTCTTTTAATGGATTTCGGAAGTTGACGGAAGGATAATGGCCCCCTCCCCACCAGTGTTCTCTGTCTCTTGCAACCTTTTTCTTTTGCGAGTAAAAACAAAGGTAACGATTCTTTGCTAATGATTGCTTCCCAACTCCATAATGTCGTTTCAGACTTTTTTATTTACTTTTCAACGCTCCAGTTTCCTGCAGCTCCCCTGTCTTCCCTATCGTCCTCTGTGTCTCCCTCTATTCCCGCTCCAGTGTCGGCTCGAGCCACTCGACCAAGACGGTTCCGTTCGCCGTCCGAGACGGCTCCGTTTGTCGTCCGAGACGGCCCCGTTTGTCGGCCGCTAAGTGGCGTGTAAGCGGTGCCGGCCGCAGACCGCGCCGGTCGGTGACGCTCCGTTGACGAGAGGCGCTGACCGCGCGACCGACCGACCGGGGACCCGGCGACAGGAAATGCGTCACTGACGGAATGTAGCACCCGCTGCCAGCGCCCAATGCCACCGCGAGTCGCCGCTGAGTCCCTGAGGTCAACATGGGTACGAACTGGGTACACAGGTGACGGCTGCCTGCACCTGCCGGAGGGGAGCAGGGAGAGGTGTTAATGCCGACCGGCGCGGCGCCATGAACGGGGTCGCCGGCCCAGTCAGGGCCAACCGTCGCCACACCGAGTGGGCGCGAGGTGCGAGGTTTCACTATGAACAACACTCCACAAACACAGCCGCAGCGCCAGTTGTGGTTGTGATATTTCTGAATGTTGTCCCGTCGGAGCGCTCTCCTTTGTGCAGCGGCACTCGGCGGGCCGTTGACGGGCCGCGCTCGCTCCTGTTTTCGCAACGCTGGCCGCCGTTTCGCCGCTCCGGAGGCTCGCTTTGTGCGAGGGATGTAGCGCGCATCCGAGCGCGAGCAGCACTTGACAGCGCGGCCATGGCCGGCCAGTGAAGACATCAGCGTGTCCGTCGTCAGCGACCCTTTTCACCGTGTCATGTTCTCGGGAGCCCCGCACGGCGACCCATATGTTTAAACAACCAAACTTAATTTGGCCTTTAAATAGCCAGGAAGCCGCGATAGCGAATGGTACAAAAGATTTCTAATGAAGTTAATTTATTGCCGGAAATGCTTTGTGTAATAATGCCGTGTTCTGTTTGCCTGTGACTTGAGGCCTGACATAGGCGAAAACGGCGGACTGGCGGTGGTCAAATCTGCAGACTCACCACCGCTCGGACACAAAGGGACAAGTTATCCCTCCCGGTGCAGGGCGGAGGGTAGGGTTCTTTATTTGATACAGGTGGAATCGAGCTGGGTCAAATGTGCATGCAGATCCGTCTGAAGCGGACCCAATAAGAAATAATTTAGTGATAGCACCGGCGGATGTCAGCAACAATAAAATTATGCAAAGCAAGATGGTTCGATTCAATCTTCACATGTTCTTTATATGAGCCATCATAAATTTTTAATGTTTGCTATGGCCCACCAGATGAAAGCCAATCCGTAGCGGCCGCGATGACGTGTGAGATGAGCGCCACCCCCGGAAACAATCGGCGTCTGTGGGCTACTGTGGGCGGCCGGTCGGCCCTCTGCGGCCGCAACAATCGGCCCGTCGGCGCCCGGCCCGCCGTCGGGCGCGGCGCCGCCGCCACCTTTGGCAGCGCTCAATCGAGCGTCGCGTGCCCGTGGGAGTGGAGTCTCACCACCCGCAGGGGCCGCGGCCGGACGCGCCCAGTAGCGGCCAGAGGTGACGTCAGTGGTCGTCCATCCATCAGCAGACGAGCGCCGCTATCTGCCGCTTCATTACGGCCGTGTATAGGGCGCCGCGCCGGCACCGGGCCGCCGCCGCTCTCCTTCACACAGCCGCGCCGTAATTATGTTCCCATGTTGGATGGTATCGCGCGCGCTCGGTCACCAAATCGGGCCGGGCCCGCTCAATGAGCCCGGCCATATCTGACCGGCATCTGAGTCAGCTCACCAAAACACTGGTGCCGCGGCATAAAACGACAGGGGCGGCGCGGCGATCGCGCAGACTCTGCCACTGATTAACCACTAATTACCGACGCGCTGGACCAGAAAAGGAGACGCTGGAGGAGCGTCTCCGACCTGAGACGCGTGCCCAAGTGTCATCTGTTGGGCTGACCCCGCGGCCTCCCCCCTGCCGCGCCGGGCCTGGCCTCGGTCCCGGTGGGCCGGTCCCGTCGCGTGCGACCGGGTCGGACCCCTCGCGTACCCGGGGGACCGGATGTTTCCATCACTCTTCCCAAGGACTGGGGCAGAACGGAGCGATAACGGTTAAAAGATTATCCACGAGTCAGGTGGAATTTCTCTCGTTTATTAATCTATGCTCCGAAGGGGGAAGGTAGAAAAATAGTAGGATTGAGTATGGAAGATTACCTGGATTTGTTACATCCATCAACTTCCTGATTGTTTGGTGCCAATCGCGCTCCCCTCACACCCTGTCTGAGTCTGGATAGTAATCAATTACCACCCGACAATACCACGGGGCGTCACGGGGTTTTTGTCGCTCCCAACCCCTTCCTGACACAAGATTGAGCCTTATTCGGGTCCGTCAGACAGCCTGGCGTCTGGGGTCGATATTTGCGCGGCGCGAGAGGGGCCGAGGATCGCCGAGTCTTGGTGTCGATTTCGGGGGCCGCTCGGCGCGCGGTGTCATTAATCAACAGACGGCCGCCGTGCGACACCGCACCACCCACACACTGCGCAAATAGCAGGCCTTGTTCACCAGCGCCGGCTCGGTAAACAACGCGGCCGCGCCGGCTCAATGGGGGAACGTGCCTGCGCCGGCGCCATGGAGCTTGCCACCTGCTTCTGTGATGGAAATGGACGCAGAAGGTGGCCGACATGGACGCAAAGGTGGCCGCCAGCACTCAGTGGATCCGACGCGAGACCGCCGCGCCGCTCCGACCGCCGCGCCGGTCGCCGCGCTGTCGGGTACGGGCGCGAACGGCTGTCGTGAGACGGGGCAGACGGGGGCAAATACTGCGGCTGTGTATTACGGAAGAATCGGGTTCTGGCGGTGGTTTGTCGTAATAAATGATGATGGCAAACAACTCATTGATGCGGCATCAGATGTCGCGCTAGCGGCGTGCATCGCCATTTATCGTGATGGCGCTGATGTTGAGAGGGAGGCTCAATATATCCTAGTTTTTATGTGAGTTCCACAGTTTCCCGAACAAGTCGGGTGAGATTGAAAGGACACTGGCGATGCGGGCCTCACAGATGAAGTACGATAAATGGTTATTAATGGATTTGCAATATCGCGTGACGGTTGTCAATCACAGACTAGCCGATCAATAGCAACCGCAGATGAATTGTGTGCTGGGATGGGATGTTATCTGCATAGTGTAGGTTAATGTTGCACACAGTGTTTCATTTTACCCAAATTTTCGTCTATCATGATATCTAATACAGCCATTCTTGTATGCCTTCATTTAGTCTTCTATTCATTGTTTGGATCATTTTGAAATGTTGACAGCTTTCTTGGTAAAGGGCGTTTTCTCAGTTGTGAAATCGAACGCTTTTGTTGATGTAGGATAATAACTATTATTAATTATTGTAACTCATTGACAAAATTTTCTTACGCCAAAATCCTGGCGATGGAGGGTTGGATAAATGGGGAATGGGCGAATCCCTTTCGCACCACCATCGTCCATCCAAGTTGCGCATGTTGACTGTTGTTTATCTGACCCATGCACGCTCAGCTGATTTGACCAGTGCACGCTGCTCATTTGGCCGGCGTATGCTGCTCATCTGACTGTCAGTCTGTCTCTGCTGGAGTCCCGAGCAGCCGAGCTTGGCTCCCAGCAGCTTCCGTCGTCTCAAGGCGACATGAAGGAGTCACGTATCATAGCGATGCAGCCGGCACTGGGACCACAAGGCGAGCATGCTAGTCTGAATAATTAGGCCTTCTAGGGGACGCCATGTCTCCACACTAATATGGGTCCACCGCTGTGCCTGTAGTGTGGGTAGGACGGGCAGGGATGCTGTTTCTTATGTTGCTAACTCCGTAAGCCGGGATAAGCGAGTGGACGGGACGCCTGGCACGCGGGTGATACGGGCTCGGCGTCGCTTCACCCGTTGTCCGCGCTACAATGCTAGGAATGTCACTCTGCTCGCATTGAAGAGGGCTGCTCAAATAGCGCGCGACTTAGTGGCTTGAATTAAATCTGAGCAAACACTCGAGCGGCCGGCGCACGGTCGCCGTGGGGCCGCCGCGGACGGCACGGGAATTTGGAGAGGAGCGCTCCGCGGCGGGGAGCGAAGGCAGAGGCGCCCGGCTCGCAGCGCCACTGTGTTGTTAGAGAAGAGACTGCTCTCAAGCGTCTCCAGCCAGCCCTTCTGGGACGACCTAATGCCAACATTTTGGCCGCAAAACTAGATCTAATCATCTTCGAGGCAGTGAGGAGAGTGATTGGCCGGGGATTGGGGCTGTTTCCTAATACGTGGTCGGTATGAGGAGCAGGGCACACCTCGACAGCACCAACAGGCTCCGCAGTCGCTAAGCCAAAGCTGCTGCCGCGGCGGCTCTCCAATTTCCCAAAATCCTATTTGAAGATGGGCACCATTTTGATCGATGAAGAGGAAGCGACTGTGGGTTTTAGCATTGAACACGCATAAATCCACCGAACCGCGAAATCCACCCTCAGTCTTTTGGACAGAGCTTGTTGAAAGATATATCCGAATGCAATCGGCTTATCTGGTCTTAGCACAGGTGCTTTCGTGATGTCTGGCGAGCGTTCCGGTAAGGAATCTATGCACTTGACGTGGATTAGTTTTTGTTCAGATGGGCACGTCGAAGCATATTCACGGATGCAGCGCATGACGTTTAATCGCACGACTCGAGAGGAATGTCTTCGGAGCGGGGATTTAATTATGACTAAAAGAACACGTGATTAATTCCGAGGAGGTATGATTAACGGCACACAGTTCAATGATTACCGCCGCCGGCTGACGAGATAATTGATTCGAGGTGCGAAAAGGTGCGACAAAGGTGTGAAGAGCACCTCTGCTATTAAAAACCGAGAAAAACTAAGTCTGTGCGCGGTTCGCAGGCTGTCTGCCGTTTTTACGCCGTGTCCTCTGGGTCTCGCTAGGCGCGCTGAGCTGACGTCATCGACCGACCCCGGGCAACGCGTCATGACCTCGCCGGTGCCTGGGGCTCGCCGTGTCGCTCCGCTGGCGCCGATGACATGCATTCGCCGAACATTCCCTCATTGCGCCGCATTCGGAGCGTTCTCGGCGCTTTCATGAGTCGCGTCACATCCGGCCCGTTTTCAGCGGTGCGGCGGCATTGTCTATCGCGCGCCACCAGTGCCGCGAGCTCGGACAGCGACACGACGACCCCGGCCACACGACACGGCGACCCCAGCCACCACCGCCGCAGGCCGCACGCAATCCGCAGGGGGCAATGACCCGACAGTTCCACCTGTCCTGCAGTCGAAATGACCTGCCGGTTCCATGATCAACTGGTCCCACCTGTCCTCCAGTTTAAATGGCCTGCTGGCCCCACCTGCCTTTCCCTTCAGCAACCCACATGACCCAACAATCTCACTTGTCCTGAAGCTCTGATGCAGACACACACTTGTCCGACAGTGGTCTGCTACCGTTCTTGACATCGTAATTATCAGAAGGCTGTGACTCTAGTCTATGAGCTTGTCCATCGTATCTGTTTATTTGTTTCATTTCAGACCTGTAATTATTTATTTGAAGTCATGTTTATCACTAGCCGGATAAGACATTCAAAGGTCGTACGAAAGATTCTGAGGTCGTTCAATTTGTGATTCCATCAACGACATGAAGTGGTTCCCATGTTGACGACATCTCACTTATCTCCCACGAGTGAGCGATGTCGTTACTTCCGACACACACGCTGACTTGGTTCACACCAGATCATAACACGAATCTCGCATCACTTGGCCAGAGATCCGTGGTCCCAGAGATTGACCCGGAGAACAGCGGGGGACGGCAGTCGATCTGATATCGCGTCCAACATGCACACACACACGTGAGACACCTGTCACGAGAGAGAGAGAGCGAGAGAGAGAGAGAGAGAGGGAGGGAGAGAGAGAGGGAGAGAGAGAGGGAGAGAGAGAGAGGGAGAGGGGGCGGCAGGTGCCGCGCCCTGATCACTGCATGCGTGATCTCGTGTGCAGAGTGTCATGTCATGATAGCAACGAGAGTGTCGCTGACCTGTCCACCTGCTTGGTTCATGACACCGCAGGCTGACCTGTCCAGGGCCGGGCTTTGAACTTTGTCAACACGTGGGTGCATTATCCTGAACGACGCAACGGTCAACTAACCTCGCAAATTGCATAACTATGCACTTTGCAACGGCGATCCAGTTCATTTTCCCTATGGTTACTGGTTTGGATAGCGCACATGACTGCCGTTTCGCACGTACCATGTGCGGCCCCTCCCTTGCAGTCCTGCAGGTGGAAGGGGTGGCAGCCGGGCGGTGGTCGACCCCCTGTCCTGTGTGACGTAACAGGGGTAATGTATGGAGCTGGTCCGCCACTGGGACTCCATCCACCGGCGGGTCACCGAACTGACATGCCGGCATTTCGTCACGGACAGTTGGAAGCGATCATAGAGAACAATGACCTGGCGTTGAAAGGAAGGGACATTCAGCTCTCTGACAAGAGCAATCGACTATTGAGTGTGCCATCAGTTTCTGAGGTATGTTTTCTGGCTTCTTATAATGCGATGAGTCATTAAAGAAATACTCGAAATTGTTCAATAAAAGGACACACTCAAAATTGAAAAATACATGCAGTTCAATGCCAAGGCATGCATTGTCGAAAAGCTTATCTGGATGTGAATGTCATATTAGGCTGCAGAAAATATCTAGCTTGATTACCCACCCGTCACAAGGTTTTATCAATTTACTGTAGCAGTCGGTTCATTTCAAGCTCATATTGCACGGCGGTAATCGCTCTTTACTATTCTTGCATGCTATTCTTGGGTCAATGAAAACACACCGCTGACGCAAGCATAATGAGCCATGTTCTAAATAGGCTAATCACAAAATATCGCACCGCTTTGGCGGACGACAGGTACAAACGGCATTGCTCATTGCATGCATATCACATTAGGCTGGCCGGCTGATTGCGGCCGGCACAGACTGTGCGGATGTGTGATGTAAACGCGTGGGCCGGTGTGGGCAGCTGCCGTTAGTAGCAGTCTAATGACCACTGGAGACTGCACCCAGCTCTGGTCCCTATTTGGCGCTGCGCAAGGATCGCCGCTTATTTATTGGCGCATCAGTGCCACTCGTATGCAGGAGGACCTGGCGCGGGTACGAACAGACGTCACCGAGTCTGATCCCTGACACATTACCGGCTCTGATCCCTCACAGGGGCTCGATCCCTGACTCACTACCGGCTCTGATCCGTGACACATTACCGACTCTGATCTGTGACACATTGCCTGCTCTGATCCCTCACAGGGGCTCGATCCCTACCACACTACCGGCTCCATGATCCCTGAGCCCCATGACAGAGGCTCTGATCCTTTACACATTGCCGGCTCTAATTCCTGACACATTACCGACTCTGACCATTGACACAATATCTGACTAGCCCGCCATCGACATATAATCTCTCCCTGAACACCGAGATGCTATTATTACCAATATATCTGAGAGTTGATTCATTTTGATTCCAACCCAGACCTGGCCATGACGAGCAATCACCAGTTTTGTCCTTGACACATTAGCTGGATCGACCTTCACTCCTTATAGAGCGTTAACCACTCACAGGTAACAGTCTAAAGAACACTTTTTTGCTCAGCGCGTCGATCATTCAGAAAAACTGGCTGTCCCCTTCTGAACGCTTCCATTCGGCCTCATTTTAAATACATACCTATTTTTGTAGCAGGCCCGATGCCTAGCTAATATACTTTTATGGATGGATGGAAATGGAATTCATCAATGCAACTGCACACAACAGTAAAGCGTGATTCAAGCTTAAATTGGCTGTTTCAGGGCAAAAATAATAAATCACACAACTGTAAGAAATTAAGAATATTGTGTAGCCAATTCAAGATTGGTTAAGGTGAGTGGCAGCATCGTCCAAACAAATTAAACTAGTAGGCATCTCCGCTATGCCATTCCATACACCTACGAGCATTCTGCATTCTGTGGCCCGGTCCAGTCGGTCTCTGGTCTCCGGCCGGTCTCCGGGACCACCAGCGGTCGGGCGGCTGGTTACAAAGCAGCGGCGAATTCCGGCGCAGCGCGCCACTGATGGATCGGTGCGCCACATTGTTGATATTCAGCCGCAGCGGCGGGCGGAGTCGGCGTGCGTCACTTTCGCCGTGCGCCGCCGATTCGAGCCGGCGCACCGCAAAAACCTAATCTAATTAGTCGGATCGAATGAAGCTTCGGTCGTCCTTGCCGACGATGGCGGCGCGCCGGTGTCGGCGGTGCGGAGCTGCGCGAGCCTTGGACGCCGAGCTGTGCCGCCCACACACAGCCGCCGCTCAGCGATGGCCACTTTTTATCGGTGCCGACACGACTCAGCAGCAGCTAGCAGCCAACCTTCAAACAGACACCGCCGAAAAAACACTCCGCTCGGTAGGATCGGTGAGCTCAGCAGTTCAGGAGATCAGCGGATCAGGGGTCATGCGAGTGATCAGTCAGCAGTGAGAATGGCGTGCTTGCCTGCTCCCGACCGCTGCTATAGCACGCTCTGTACCGAGCCAGAGAGCGGCTCATGATGGCGCCCGCAGAGAGTCTAGGCTCTCCCGGTCGAGGCGCTCTCGGCGACCCCAGTCGAGTCTCTCTCAGAGGTTCAGATGAGCCGCTCTCAGGAGGTCGAGCTTCAGACGGAGAAGTTCACGGGCCGACGCTGACCGCGATCGACCGTTTCATATTCAAATGTGGCCGCCGCGGCCGGCCGGGGGATCTGGGGCCGGCGCTACTCGAGCGACTGAGCCGCGACGCGCCGTGACCTCTTACCTGACCTCTGACCCGACTCGGTCTGCCGATCGGCGTCACCATTCGGTGACAATTATTCCATCATTGAGCGATTATTCTATCGTTAGTCGGCTAGCATGTCGACCGAGCAGCTCTGGTCGCGCGGTCGCTTATGCCATTACGGGTCATTTTTCATCGGGATGTGCTGAGTTCGGCGGAATTGTGTCAATGCTGAGGACACTACGTCGGATATACCTGACCTCAGTCACAGATCGCGGTCTCGCGCAACAGCGACAGGTCTTTGTGAGTAATCTGCTGTCCATCGTATCTCACTGGGTCACAGTTCCCCTTTTGAGCTCTGCTGGCCGGGCCGGCAGACGCCACCACCGCTATGTAGATGGGGTCAGCCGACCGCCGGACTCGTCATAAAACGGGTCGCCATCGTCCGCGCAGAAAATTGGCCCCGTCACGGCGCCTGGTCGCGCTGGGCGGGGTCCACCCGGCTGAATATAGTTCCTGTTGTGGAGTCAGGGTTCAGGGGTGATGGTGACCCGTCGGCCGATGTGACAATGCCGACACCGTTCGACGCATCGCGCACAGACACACGACAGACACGCGGACACACACAGACACACTCACAAACGGAGCGGACGGACGGACGGACGGTCGCGATCCTCCGCAGCCTAACCGGCCGACTGCGCGCACAATAGAAAACCACAAGGCGAGAAGTAGTCCATCAAAATGTACGGTCGGTTCTCGCACTGTTCGGCCTCCGGCGGCGCTAATTGGCAAAACTTTGACGCGCATTGTGACCCAGGTAAACAAACGGCGTCGGTGAATACGGCGCAGTGGTGATGAATGCGCCGCACTGGTGATGAATACGGCTCGGGGTTTAACGCGCCGACCGTAGCACCGATTATTTGCATGGCGCCGTAAGAGCTGGTGTGGGAAAACCTACTGTTTGGCGTGGAATCCTGGTGGAAACGATTAAGATGCTTGTCGAATGTTTACTTCGGAATGAACTTTTGACGGCTTGGGATTAAAAATTAACTTAGCTTGAGCTGGTCCGCAAACTTCTCAAGTACCCAAGCTTTGGAGACTCTGATGGAATAGTCATCCAATCTGAACTGGCTCCCTTACAAGATCCGCTGGTGCTTGATTGTCAGCACATTCAGTGGAAGTTCAGAGCGTATATAGGACAGGAGCTTTGTAGACAGTCCTTAGGCCCCCGTTGCCCGCGCCACTATCACCAAGCGTTCGCCTCAGTTGGCTGTCAGCGGCCGAAACCACTCGCGTCGGCTCGTTTGTAGGGTAGGACGGCCCCTAAAAAACGCACCGACGGAGTGATAACGACGAGGTATATGGTCGGGATTAAGGATATGCAGGTTTGACGAATCTCGAACATCTGTTAAATAGGTGAGGGTGGGTGGGAAACTTCTCGCCCACTCTCTGCTCCACTCGCCGTCCGTCGCAGTCGACGACTGCCGTTCGCGCCTCTCGGCTCTCCTGCCAGCGGCGCGCCCGTTCCTACATTCCCCTTCGCACCACACAGTCCATCCCGTCAGGCATACCCCAGTTACACGGGCGGCTGCGCTGGCCGCGTCCAGCACATGTCTCGTTAGTGCCATATTAATTATGCAAAAACGCAGCCGTCTCCCGACTGGAAACGTGCCTCTTCACCGAGTATAATGAGTTGTTGGCCACCCGGCCTCACCGGGGGTATGATGAATCGCAATGTTTCCATTCCCAGCGAGCTGCCTGCCAATGTCTCAGAGCACCGGCCAACAGGAGCACAAATCACGGCCCACGGGGCTGGTTCGAGCCACCGCCGTCCGTGCCGACCTCGTGCCGCGTGTCCCGTGTCTCGTGCCGCGGGTCTGAGCTGACGCTCACCGTCCTTTGACCTGCTCCAGAGACTGAGCGCGCTCCCAGGTCACCACCAACAAATCGCAGCGGCCGAGACGCCCGGAGAGAAAATTACTTTTTAACCGCGGGGTCTGTCGCGCCGAAAGAAACGACCAAGTGATTGGTCAGTTTTCCGATCATTTGTTATCATTAAAAGGCTTCAGATTTGGCGGGATGAGTTTGGAAGGTTTTTGCGGCGGCGCCGAACTAAATGCCGCATCATCGCCTCGAAACAACAGACACAAAGCTGCAGGGCAAGACGGACGCGACCGCGGCTCGACAAGCGCCGCTATAGAAAGGCCAGCACTGCTAACGACGCATTCAGACGCCGCTCGACATTATACTGCTACACGCTGAGCGGAGGGGAGCGGGGCTCGGCGCGTGGCCGGCGAGCTCGGCATCGGAGCCACTTACAGACGAATGGACGGGATAGGGAGGGAGGAGAACGGTGGTGACGCTTTGAACAGGGCAACTCAGAGCCCCAAGACGGCGAGCTAAATGAGGCTTTCAGCGAAGCTGCTGATGAAGAAATCGTATTGCGTCAAGCATCGTCAATGTGGCAGTCTTAAACAAGCTTATTGAGTTATTTATGAAATAAAGAAGTTAAAATCAAACGTCTCAGCGTCGTCTCGGAGAAATAGAAGTAAACAAGCCCTACATACAGACATCTCTTCTTGTTATCCCGATTCCCGTATGGAAACAATACACTCGAATGCTCTCATCTTCCCATTTTCGGCGCGCTCTCCTAATTTGGCTGCAAACGGCCGCACCAGTCCGGATCTCGATGGGCAATCATTTTGATTGCCGTGATCGATAGTGCGTCTCGTCGGTCAAAATATCTCAATTGCCGCCCACGTCAACCGCAGACGATCGTGCTCTGCTTACGGTCATCCTCTCCCTCCCCCTCTCTCTCTCTCTCTCTTTCTCTCTCCCTCTCTCTCTCTCTCTCTCTCTCTCTCTCTCTCTCTCTCTCTCTCTCTCTCTCTCTCTCTCCCTCCTCCTCCTCTCCCCAGTGTGTGTCGGTGCGGAGAGAGCCCGATCCGGCCTCATTACCTCCCCGGCCGCTCTGTGCCGTTCAGTCCGCTCCGGCCGGCCGATCGGTTCTCCATCATCATTATGCCAATGCGGCGGCCGGCATGCGACCCCGACTGGGGTCTGACTGGGCCCCGGCTGGGTCCCGGAGCGGGGTCTGTTCAGAGACCCGCGCGGCCGACCGGTGCTACCTCGCCGGCGGGCTTAAAACGCCGTCGCCCGCCGGCCGCCGCGCCAATTAATGCCGGAACTAATTACATCACAAAGGGACGCGGCGGCGCGGTGTCGACCGAGGTCCGCCGGTGCATGCTCGGGGTTTCGGGAGGTATGTGACCGACCGGTGTCACTCCGGCCCGCAGGCAGTGGTGGGCTACCCGCGGAACAGTGAGAACATATGCATTAGTTGGGGGAGGATTGCGATACCATCACTGACTGCTTTCTCGAATGTGTATGTGTTTCTAATGTTTCGGAATTTACACCCGTTGGCATACCTTGTTATGTCTTTTGGAACCACTTTTCATTATTCTTGATTGTCACCTTCGCAGTGACTGCATTGTGCAAGTCCCTGGTGCACATTTAACCCTCGCCCGTATTGGTGTTTTTCCAGCCGCGAACGTATAAGGGGGGGGGGGGGTCCGTTGGACCCCCCTTGCCGTTTCGCCCCTGATCGAGCTAGAGCTTCGCGAAAAAAACGAGCGTGTTGCCCGTGACGAGGGGAAGCCGATGATATCCAATTTTAAGGTCCTAGGTCATTGGTTGACCTTGCAGGTCAGGTCAATGACCCAAAAGTCGGGAAAATCGGGACCTGTTAGAACGTCGTAAAGTGTGGCTGCTATGGGGTTTTTCGGGGTGCTGATCACGAATATCATGTTAGTTTTGATCACAGATGATATCTTCATGCATTTAGGTCAGGTCGGGTCAGGTCAGGTCAGGTCAACCAGTAAGGGTATTCGTAGTAGGTGGCAACCGCCTCTAACAGCTTCGTAACATGTTACGAAGGCACCAAAACTGCTTCGTAAATGTTCATATGGTGGCTAAATTCGAATACCAAAAACTGGTCTAGAAACATGTAAAGCTCGAAAAAGTGTGCCGAGGTCATCAAAGGTCAATGATCTGACCTGATCTTCAGGTGACCTTGACACCCACCCTAATGCATGGGGGCAACATCATATCACATGTTTGAACGCTTGAAACCACGAAAAGACTGCAAACGCGCGGCTAATGCGAGCCGACATACGCCGAATCGCGATTCCGGCCAAACATGGTCTCGAAAAGTAGGTCACAGGTCAAAGGTCATTTGGGTCAGGGTCATGAAATTTTCAGGGTAGGTGTAAAATTGATGAACGCGAGGGTACTGAAAGTTTCGTCGCGATCGGCCGCTTTTTACGCGAGTTATTTGCGAAAAACCATGGGGGGGGGTCCGTTCGACCCCCCCCCCCCTATACGGGCGAGGGTTAACATCTCATGAACTCTCGTAGAGACGTTTACAATATCCTGAGGCAGGAGATGACACGGGTTACCAGTCCGGTCATGACTCACCCCCTCCCTCTCCGACCTCAGTCCAGCACAACCACAGCCTTGTGCGGCTACTATGACCCCTGTCGGTCCGCAGAGCGGCCGAACGGTGCGCCATGCTCTGACCTTTGACCCCACACAGCCTCCCACCGCGGCGCCGCCAGGCCTCGGCCGGGTCCGTTCTGACCTCTGACCCTGGCAGTGACGGTGGGGGGAGAGTCGCCGCGCGGTGACATTCCCGGACGATGACACTGCTCTCTGCTGGCCGGCGCGGCAGGAAGCGCACATACCGCCCCCCCCCCCCCGACCTGTCGCCATTGTCCGCCGAGAGTCGAGCGAGGGAGAGATGAGAGCTCCCCAGAGCCTCCCCCTGGGGGGACGGGGTCCGGGTTGTCCCACGCTGTTGATCCTGTCACAGCCTGGCTGGTGGATGTGGTATTATCTTGCTCATTAGCGGCTGCACAGTGAGATCACAAAGCAAAACAGCCATGCTGTGCTTTGTGATGTGTAGATCCATTTGAAATCCATATAATGTCTCGTTACTGGATAAGTTAAACAAACGTTGAAATCGGTTCGTACTGGGGAGTAGCTTTTACGGCTGTTACTGCGCCAATTAAGCCGTCCATGCTGTGACTGGGTTTGTTGGCCTTCAACGTGGCAACACAGAGTCACGGAAGTCACAAGCTGCCACAGCATGACACGACATGCCAGAACTGGGATGAAACCAGCCTCAGGGCTATTGGTGCCGCGTGACGACCGGACACGTCACACGGCGTCCGACACATGTGAGGCACGCCGTGACGCCGCCCGTGACGCCGGCCGTGACGCACGCCGACCGCCCATCACCGGAACATGGCGCGGCGCGCGCGGCAATTGTCGCACCCTTGACTCTCACCAGGCACTTCCTGTGGCGCGGCGCGCCGGCTGCGATCCGCGCAATACCATCAGTCATTAGGTGGTTAGGTGATTACGTCGGCCACAGAGCGGCCACTCGCCGCCCCCGCCGACCCCTCCCATCGCCCCGCAGTTATTTATTGTTGTTCCCGACAAACATTACACAGCTTACCACGGCTGGAGAGGCAGAAAATTACGCCACAATAGTCGAACAGGATTTTAGGGGGAGTCAGGGCCGATAATTCCCCTCTCCCTAGCGTGGCTCGGAAGGGGACAGTCCGCAGTTCCTCTCGGCGGCAATAAATAAAAACAAGGCCGCCATTCAGACAGGGACAGGTGCGCTCTCGCTTCACACCGGCCGCTTGGTCAGTCAGCCAATCGACGTGTTTCAAACAAAAAAGCCATGTCGCAATGCCGGTCGACTAATCGCTCGGAAATAGTCTTTTTATCAAACTCAGCTATTTTGCTATCTGCTGGGTATATTACCCCGTATATTAGCGGAGCGGGCTGCGGCTGATGTGCCGTGTTCCATCCACCTGTGACTGGTGCCCGTTTGTTCGCTCTGCACTGACAAATGACGGCTCGATGCTCCCGCTGTGCGCGCGCGGCGCCCGCCCGGCCGACCGCATCTAATGGCTGCCGGCGCTGACTGTGATTTCCTCTGGGCGCCCGGTTAGCGCCTTTCCCACGCTCGGGCAGCATGTCACGCCCGCTGGCGACGCCAAGGTCCTCGGAACTGCGGCCGGACGCTTCCTCCTTCCTTCCGGCGTGCCGCGCGGAGCTGCTACGTGCCGCGCCGCGGCGCGCCGGTGAGCCGCGCGTGTCGGCCGCCGGCCACCGGTTTCCGTGGAGACTGCGGTAGCGCCGCGGCGACACAGGAAACTAGCACCAGCGACTGCGATACGGACTGGTGGCGAGCCGCCGGAAGACAGCGCCGTCCGCCGCCCGCCGATTCACCCCTGCCCCTGTCGACTTCCGACGGAGCGTCCGCATGCGATTAAAGGCCGCGAACACAGTCGTGACATACCGTCATGTGTCTTTGACTGCCTACAACTTCAGTGAATCTGAATAGCTCACATGCCACTGAGCTGTCCCCGTTTATCACAAATTGATCGTGTTGCGATACCACACATAATCTCGGCTTGGGCATCACCGGAACCGGGTCAAACAATGAGTCGTCCATCGCTGGCCAAATTGGTCGGTGTGTTGTGACCCGGACCTGGCGTGCACAGTGCACAGCGCACAGTGACGGTCTCACGGCCCGCCGCGACGCAATCAATCAGTGCCGACCGGATGTAGGCCGGCTATAAAGGCAGTTTATGCGGCCTGCGCAGTCAGTGCCAACTGGAGCACAGCGAGAGAGGAATGCCGGCACAGGGGACAGGCGGATAGGAGTGAAAAATGTATATCACTGATGACTGGATGACCTTTATTACGATTGGATTATCATTATTTTTAGCTCACAACTGCTGCGCAGTGCATAAGGCATAAGCCGTACAAATTACTACGTCCTCCAATTCTTACCAGAGACTAAAATTAGTACAAACATGCATATTTCCATACTTCCAACTTCCTAACGGTACTTTTGTCTAATAAACCAGCGTGAGGCGAGCACATGCTCGTTAGACGATGATGGTGCCAAGTGAAAGGAAATAAACTTCAGAAGCGGCAAAAGCATCATCATCAAATAAGCCTAAATCACAGCATTTAGCGTCCACAGTCGTATTCACGATGAAATACTCATTTTCCGTCCAGCAGGATCGAGGCTTCTCTTCGTAGAGTCTTCAACAGTGCTCGAGGAAGTCGGTCCCTGAAGCAGAAACAAACGGCACCCACTTAGCAGCGCATTTCCCACAGCAATTAGTCGCCGTTACCGCGGAGCGGGCCAGCTGCCGCTTCCTCCGTGGCCGAGGGGAGCTGGCGTTTAAACTCCTTGACCCCAGGCGGCGGGGTGCGTGGCGTCTGGACCCGGCCCCCGGCCGTCACCCGCCGCCGTACCGGCCGACCCACTGATCTTTATCCGTGACCGCGGACGCGTGAAGAGAACAAGGCGAGCCGCCGGAACACGGCGCTTACATCCTTCCCCGGCGCGCCGGCTTAAAAAAACCAGGATGGAGGGCATTTAATCAGAGTAAAAAGTGGAGTAGTTGAGCGAAAAAGAGCGCGGCACGATGGACTGACTGTCACGCGTCGACGACCGGCAACAATGCCGCCCCTACACCGCTGGAATGGACGGACCATGTTTATTCAGAGTTTTTGCGTGCATCAATGAGCAATTTGCGTCTCGTTTCTCCGCACCACAGCCTCGTTTGATCATAGTCTATCTCGAAAAGCCGTCTGATGTTCATAATCAGAAGCGTGTACCGCTCAGCGCTGTCAGCTATCTTCCTGTGAAAAACGCTTCTGTCCCGCCCCTGTACTAATCCTGGGGCTCACACGTTCCCAGATGAGCCGGTCCCCTGTCCTCCCCTGTCCCGCGGCGCAGCAGATTGACCTCTGTGACCTCTGTCCTCGGCTCTCGCCGGGCCGGCCGTAGTGTCATCACCCCCGGCTGCTGGCGACCAACCGCCGCCGGCATGTCGCCCCGTTCCGCTCGGTGACGGCGGTCACGTGAGCAGAGGCCGGCGGATGCTGGACGTCACGTGATGTCCTCTCCGACCTCCACCCCCCCCCCCCTCCCTCACGTCGGCCCGCAGCCTCTGCTCTGCTGCCACCGCTGTGGCGTGTGTGTGTCTGTCTGTCGGTTGGCCTGCATGTCACCGCGTGATGCCGTGTGCGCGTGGGTGATCACGTGACCCGGTGTGTCGGGCGGGGCGGCCCATCAGAGGCAGGCCGACTATTGGTGAGCCCCGGCCTCCCAATCACTACAAGACAGCTCGCAGGCGTTTCCAAGGCTGAATCGGCCGATGAAATTCAGCACAACAATGAATCAACGCCGTGCAAGGGAGCGGCGTTTTTATTTTCGACTTCTGACAAACAGTCGCTCGGCAGACAATGATATGGGAGTCGATTTCCGGTCTACAACTCTAAGGCGGCGCCATGTTCAGCCTCGTAATACGTCGCCTTTCACACAATGCATCCTGTAACACTTCTGCATCACGTGCTTACGGCTTACCAACGGATTGTCCTTTTTCATTTCCAGTGTCTATCTGTCTATCTAATCGTCTTCTCGTCTATCTGAGTCGGTGCCCAAGACCACTGCAGGAGTCTTTTCTCAGCAGTATTACGAAGTTCTCGGGGCCAGCTCTCACCAAGACTCGCCGTGACCGGCACGAGCCCATTGGCTGCGTTTTTCGTCACGGAGCGGACCGACGTTTTTGGCACGTTCCACCGTCTGGTGGCCTGTAATTACTTACCCGGCATGCGCCACAGGTATCCTATTGTCACTGGGGCAAGCACATGGCGAGCCGACAAAAAACGCCTTATTAACGTCCAAATCCGTGGCTGGGTGTGAAATCCATGCCTGCTCCGGCTTTGGACATGTGAATGCCGGTGACCAAAGTCGGGCCGGCCGGTGGAGCTCCGTCATGAGTCATAACCGTGGAGTGCCTCGGGCAAAAAGCGGGACACTGAGAAGTTGTCGACGAATCCCCGGGGCAGGAGGCCATAAAATCTCGCCCGGAGCTCAGTAAGTGCGCCCGCGCGCGTGGCGTACTATTTGGTCACTCCGTAAAATTGACGAGCCGGCAGTTTAGGAGCAGCACTGTGTTTACGTGGAGACCTCCCAGGCGATGAAGGAGTGGCACGCGCCACGGATAGACGCACCATGCTGACACAAATCTGGCGCCTGCAGACACCAGCCCAGTGCCTGGCAGCACGATGACCCAAAATCCACTCAGGTGCTGAAGAACCGTCAAGTCTATCCTGTAAGTCTAGTTGCATCCTGTAAGTCTATTTGCGGGCAAAGTTGGTGTGTTCAGCATTTAATAGCAATCACAGATCAATGCCGATAGGTAACCTTCTGATGAGCTATGTGGAATGTGGAACCTTTGATTGAGCTAAGATAAGCATAGCTATGATAGTTTTTCTCAGTTTTGTTTTTGTTTGTTTCAAATTCACATCTTGGCCGTGTTGGCCTAAAGAAAGCTACGGCATTGATGTTACGTAAACTTCAAGATATCTAAGCGCTGGAAATTTAATCAAACTTGTCTTACACCAGAGCTTAGGCCTTAGGCCTAAGTCAACGTAATGGCCCTTCATCATGTATGTACTTCGAATTATGACATGCATATTGCATATTCTTAATCGGCCTTACATTTGGATAAGAGAAGACAGGAATATTGGCATAAATGCTCACACCGCAAGGAATTACGCGGTTTTAAAATGGCCGTCGCCCACGCCGCGCAGTGCCTACTCCTAGCCAGTAACATTTTCTGTTCTTAGCCTGTTGCCGGGACCGATAATCTCCATCTGCAAACCCGGATATTACTTCAGTGGTGCGTGCGGGCCACATCTCGTGCACCACAATCTGTTTCATGTCCAGATCTTTCCCGGTATCGCTTCTGAACAGCACTGGCCAAGTGGGTACGACGTTCCAGATTAGATAAAGCTGGCGAGCTTCCAATGGGATTGGACCGCTTAGAGGGCGCCTCGGCACTAGCTTCCTGTCGCTCATAAAACATTACAATTCCTTGATGTTACCACACTTATCAAATGAGATCTGGGCCTATTTGCACTTGCTGCTTTAATTCTGAACAAGCGAAACAAGAGTTATAACATTACGGCCATTTGCTCAAGACCCACATTACGTCAGCGGAAATGTGAAGGTGGCAAGTGATGGTGATATGCTCGCAATTTGTAGGAGCCGTATCTAGACGTAAATGGCCAGCTAGAAGCGCGCTCTAGCTAAACGGTTGTTTACAGCCACGACCTGACGAGAACCCGGCGAATAAAGCCATAATTTTGTCGGACACCATGTCGAACAAGAAGATGTCACAAAGTAAGCTAGCTACACAATACATATAGCTCAGGCTCAGTGCAAAAGATTGCCAACTACCTTCGGCTCAAATAGCCATTGGGAATTCAGGGACTACTGTCTTCGTACTTGAGCACGTAATATTATGCACATTGGTGGTATGTATGGTGTAGTTAATGGCTATGTGCCCACAGTCACTACTGGACCCGAACAATTAAGATTGTGCACGATAGGACAACGATCTGACAGCCCAGTAAAAAACGCTCACATGGAACTTTACATGATTGCACAACAGTATACCTTCCGCCCAAAATTTTCGCTGTCAAATATGCCCATACACATCACTCGGATAGTGCTGCGCCTACCGGCACCGGTAAGGGTGCCGTCGATGCGTGCTTCGTCAGGAGTCCTGCGATAAAAGGCGACCCGTCGACGGAAGGCTGAGTGACGGTAGGGTGGCGGCTGTGCGCCCTGCCGGTGCAGAGGCCGCAGCTGACGGACGCTGACTGGCTCGTATAAGGCGCCGCCGTGACGTCTGACTGACATCTGGTGACGTTTGGTGACGTCCGGTGACGGCCGATGATGCTCGTTTGCCGGTCCCGCCGGAAGCGTCATCCCGCCCACAGGGTGACAGCGGAGGCAGACTGCCGCTTCCCTGTCACAGCAGACAGCGCGAAAGGAGACAATCCTTCGACATGAAGTCATCGGAAGCGATGACATATCAGGTTAATTGGACTTGAAGTTAACAAGTTGATTTAGCAGGTAAATAGGCGGTTTTTTTTACCTGAGCCATGCGAAATATCGAGTGAACGTGACTGCGATGGACTAACGCAATAATTTGAGGAGCGGAAGATTCCAATGCAGCTAAAATAAGTTCTAACAGTTCGTTTAAAAAGTCTATCATAAGTCTATCAAGGTAGCTGAGCAGCTCATCTGTAAAAGTATGACGCCGTTTTCCAGCTATTTTGATTGAAATGCTCTGTATTTATCTGTTTTATCTGTTTGCTGTTACTCCCCTGCCAACGAGCTATACCTCTAAAATCGTTGTCTTAGGGCCTTGCAATGAGCTGGCATTGAATTCAAATTATAAAAATTGTACTTTTTAGTGAGCCCCTTCCTTTGCAATGGCCAGCGTGTCATGCCATCTTTCCCGGGCGTGGCCGACTACCGGCATTCTGAATTTCTGACAGTGACTGTGACAGCAGTGATGTCACCGTCATCTGCCGGAATGACAGCACTGCTCTGATGAGCGCCCTGCCACCGATGAGACACAATTTTTCTGGCCACGCCGCGCCCCGACCCGTCACGGGTGACCCAGTTAGCGAGTTGTCGCGCGCGATACACAGGAAAGTCGCCGCCGTCGACCGCGTCACACGACACGTGATGCTCCGTAATTGATGACGTCATCTCCGGTGACGGTGGGCAGCGTATGATTATTATGGTTCGTACGTAAAGTGGTGACGATGCACTAAGTAGCATATCATCAGTTAAATTGTATATAGAACAGGGTAACACCGAAGCTTGGTTTCATACCTCTGTGAACTTTCGCTGCATGAACGGACCCGCCAAATAACAGTGACCGCTTAACTTCATCCTTGCTATTTTTCTCGGAGTCCCAAATGAAAGCTTGATTGCTCCAATCACTCACACATTGACTAAAGCTGATCCCTTCCCCAACACCTCACCCCCATAGACCCACACGTGGCGTCAGATCAGCATGACCAGCCCTCCGCATTCCTGTGGCCGCTCCCGGCAGTCCGGCTGTCGGCGGACCATTAGTTGGTGATAAGTGCGTTCGTCTGTTATCACAACTCGCCGGGCAGGCCGGAGCGCTGACCGGTCGACCCCAACAAATCAGGTCTGCAGCGCCGGCGCCCCGGCCGCACCGACCCGGCTGCCACCGGCGGCGAAAGCTCCGTGACACATGGTCGGGATCGACGCGAGGAGCGGCGCCCGCCGACGCACCGGCGCCGGGCGATGAGGTGAGCTGAGGGATGGGCTGAGGATAGGGAGCTGAGAGGCGAGCTCAGCTGATGACTAGCCCGGCGAAACGGCGGTGCGTTATGAGCGGCGGCTCAAAACAATGAGTGCCGGACTGGCCGCGGGGCGGTGTTAATGTCGGGCCGTGCTCTACGGCTGAATATACGGGCCGGGGCCGGGTGTTGGGCTCAGCGTGAGCCGGCCGCCGGCGGCGGCCACCACAGGTGGCATGATATCACCGACAAACTCGGCTCGCGCCGGCGGCAGATCGGGCCAGCGTCGTCCCGGAGCGCCGCCAGCCGCCGCCCAGCTGAGACCGTGACGTCACCGCCGCCCCCATTCTTCATCGGGCCGACCTCTCGCCGCTCACAGCGGGCGAGGAAATTAATAAATTACGCGTTGATTTGCCGAGAAAATTGATAAATGACGTATACAGTGCGGCAAATGTTGTGATCCCATTGGAATGCGATGTAAAGAAAGGATGATGCATGTGCGACCACTGGCGGCTCCAAATGAATGGGGTGTCACCGCGGCGCGGCGAGGGGCACTCTGGAGCAGCCCCGAGCCCCGATCGTGCCGAAATAATCGCCACAGAGTGATTCGTCGCGACCGATCTGATAATGATTCATCGCGTACCGGGCCTTACCGCCATTTCACGACTCCGCTGCTGCGGCGACTGCGGCGGAATGCGGCCTGCGCGAGCCACTGTGCAGCGCAGCGGGCTCTGTTTTGGAGCGCGCCGCCCGTATCGACTGATAAGTCTCTTGTTTCAAAGGCAGTCATCCGTGACATTAAGATTTCAACGAGTCATCATCGAGAAGTATTGACTGGTAGACATTTAGCAAATAGGCTTACTCGGTTAACCCGCGCCCCAGTGGCGGTCTCGGCCAACTTCGCCCTAGTGAGGGGGGGCATATGTTACCACCCACCTCTAACTCAAAAACTAAGAGGGCTAGAAAGACGCGGTAAAAAGCAGTCGATAGCTCTCAATACGTACGTTTGAAAGTATTTCGGTCATTTTTCACCTTAGAGCAATATTGGGGTCACCAGAGGTCATCAAAGGTCAAAATTTGCCAATTATCATTATATTTTTCAGAAAACATGCCGCTATCTCAGGAACTATGGTAGCTAGAAAAACGCATGGAAAAGCAATCGATAGCTTTTGAACTCTTCTTTTGAAAAGGTCATTATCAATATTGTCCTCAGGTCAACGGTTTAGCCTCCAGAGGGCAAAAACTCCAAAAATAGCTGTTTTTACGAAAAGTGTTTTTCGACAATAACTTTCCACTACAAAAAGCCACGACATTTCTATTGCCAGAATCGTGTTCCCCTCACCGAGACGCGTCGAATGAACTATAATTTGACCTTGAAAGGTCAACTTAAAAATTTGACCTCAGGTCAAGGTCATGACCTGACCGGAAAAGGTCATGTTGCATATCAGTCGATGCGTCTCAACAAGACAAACACCATGAGACCATCCCCAGCGTTCTATCTCTTTCCAATCGCGAATTATTGGCAAAAAACTGTTTGTAGCCTCAAATGACCTCGGATGACCTTTCTAGAGGCTATCAGCAAAAATGACACCTTGGTCATCACGAGTGGACTAAATCATTGTGATTCTGAAATATTTGGACTGTTCCTATGCGTACACACGGATCTAGAGGCATTTTCATTTTTCTCCATTGACTTGTAATGGAAAGGTCATGCCACTGACCTGACCTTAGGTCACGGATATAAAAAATCCGAGATATACAAATTGTAGGCTCCCATAACAGCATGCAATCCACCAAGTTTAAAACCTTTCTGACAAACACTGCAGGCTGGACATGATTGCAAACTTTTTTAAAGGTTTGGTCAGTTAACTTGACCTGGTGACCTGACCTGACATGACCTGGGGTCAAAAATTGCACACATTGTCCAAAATTGATGTACCAAAAGCTATCCCAAGCGGCGCGGCGCTACGCGCCGCGGTTTTTTATTCACACGCGAAAAACGCGACAGGGTGGTAACATATGCCCCCCCCACTGGGGCGAAGGTTAAGCAAAAGCTATCCTCTAGCAAAAGCTGCATCAAACTGACATTTGCAATAACCTTTTGCAATTGCTGTCCCATTTTTGCATAACACAGAGTTGATGCCTTACTTACCTGGTCTATCGTTTCAGAAATAACAGCATCAAATAAAATGTAGCATATTTTCAATTGGTTTTTATGATTCCTCTTCGCAACATTTTCAGGTAGGTATATCCCTTCATTTGAACCATATAAAGGTCAGATTTATAAGTTAAGCATCAAAGTACACGACTCGCTCGCAACTTCTGATGCCAGCGCAATCGATAATTTTTGTTACCGAAGCATTTATCCCAATTATCCAAAAGACTTGTGAGGTTGCCTACGATTCCGTTTATTTCCTGTGTGCAGACTGCTGGTCCGTTTTCTGGCCTGTATGCCGACTGCTGGTCCGTTTGTGCCGGACCAGTCTGATGTGTCAGCCGCTCTCCTGTGCATCAGCAGCGGACCGTGTTATGAGCGGTGACCGGCCGCTATAAACCCATCGGCAGCCACCCAGCTGCAGCCAGCCGGCTAGTTGGCGCTATCTGCCGACAGATCAGCCGCTGCCAGCTCAATGGGGGCTACCTTTACATATGCATATCAGTCAGAGTAATCAGGCAAAGTTGCTGATCAATATCCGGCGCGCGAGGCCGCCGGACGCGGCACGATCCGTAATTGTTTTCAATCGATTGTCGAGGCGCTATCGCATTGTTAATGGTGGCCGGTGAGTCCGTGGGCGCTGCCGGACGGGCTGGAGGCCGCACGGCATGGGGCAGGAGTCTGTGCCCGCACCGGACAGGAATAGTATTGTAGGCTGCGTTAAAATTCAAAAATACGCCAGGAGGCAGAAAACATGTAACAGGAGGCCAGGCTTTGTTTTTTCGCTGGCTCTTGGGCACTGCGAGAACTGTGCCAACCTGTCCCAGGCTTTTCTTTGTTAACCTAGCCTGCCCTGACACATGCAATAATGCCGGAGGCTACTCAATCCCACCTTTCAGTGACATCGGCTATTTCAGGACCCTAAATGAGACTGTAAAATTGGTAATTGCCGGTGGCGGCTGCCATTGTCATAAGTCGACCGTGTCTGACCTCCGCTGGGGCACACGCACAGCCCCACCCGTGTAATGGCAGCTATCTCTGTTATCTTCAATGGAGCCATGTGTGATTTATTGTTGAATCGGAGCCGGAGGGGAGGAGCCACGACCGACAAGTCCCGCCCCGCGCCCCGAGAGGCTCTCAATCACCACTGAGCCAGTGTGCTTCTTTATCGCGGAGGCGCCAGATTTACATAGTCGGCCGACGATGAGGCCTGTTCGCGGGGACAAGAGGCCGCCGTCTGTCCGCTGCAGCGACACGTGGGACGCGCGATGCCCCGGCGCACGTCACCGCACACATTCGACCGTTGTTCCCCGGTAAACAGGTTCGACTTTCATTGATCACAACGCGCGGTTTCATCGCCTATAACCCTGGGTTTCATTGTCGACTCGGCACCGGGGCCTCCATTCACCAATGAATGCATGGCCTGATTTTTACGGCAGCTCACAGAAGCGTTATCTGGACCATGAAATATTAAGGCAAGATTTTAACTAGAAGACCTCCGGGTAATCTAGAATAATTAAGCTATACGTTTAGGGTATCTATGCATCGCTGGAAGCTATGGTGTTCCTCCCACTTTTCCAACTTGCAGGGGTGGGCGTTGAGATTTTCATATTCATCAGTGCACCAAAATTGATAACCCCTCATAAAAGCGGCTAGATAACACGGCTTTGCACGCTCTAGATTGCCTTCCAAATGAGACTGACGCCAGTGTTTACTTGATAACTACACAAGACCATGGGATACCTTTCACGTCTTGCATTCTGAAAATGGCGATGAAGGTACAACGAGCATCTTTACAAAAAAAGACATGTTTCCGTATATATTCGGTACATAGTCATACATAATAACGCACTTAAAAAAGTTATTAGGCAGTGACCAATGTCCTCTCTTTTTCTCGTCACCTGCTCCTATTCCCTCTCTCCCCATCTCTCATTCCCCTGTCATTCACTGCCTGTCTGTTCGTTTCCGGCCGGTGAAACCACGGTCATCTGTATGTGCGCGTGTGCGTGTTTTCGGCGCCGGCGCGCTCCGAGATCAGCTGCTGCCAGCACGCGCCCGTCTGTCGGACACGCGTCCAACTCATCAATATTTCAGTCCGGCGGCCATTAGTCTGCGTTTGGGACGGGCGCGACAGGGTGTCGCTCGCCCACGCCCTGACACGCCCAGCCCACAGTCACTGTCAAGGTCACGGGGACTGATACCGACACCGGCGGCACTCGCAACACAGAGCACAAGGGATGCCTTTATTCCGATATGGTATTTTCGAGACGTTGCAATTTATATTTTTACACCATTAGTGTAGAAATGTCCTAAGACGGAGGTTTCAACATGATGAGCAGCATATCCCGATAAACACTAATGGTTGTAGAAACCTAATTAAAAATGGGGATAACTTTTCGTTTATGTCTGATACAATTTGCATTTCAGCAAATACGTTGATTGTCGAGGCAACTTTCGCTTGCGTGCCCATCGCGTTTACGCTCCGTATGTGAAGCGGTCTTTAGGCAAAAAATTCCGGCATGCGGCTATTTTTCTGTTGGTAAAACTGGCCTCTGGTGATCCGACCTAGGGTCACTGGTAGTTAAAAATTTCAGGACATGTTTTATAGCGTGCTAAATTTGGTTACGTTTCGCACTACTTATTTACACGATCTGCGAAGAAACGTAAGCATTCCAATGCCGTTAGAATTATTCGGATCTTACCCCACCTATGTAGCAGGGGCGTAGCCAAGGGGGGCATAGGGGCCATGGCCCCCCCCTGGAGCCCAAAAGGGCCCCCATGGCGGTGTCATAAGTACGGTAAGGGGCACAATAAAAGTAGCGTAAGGGCCCCTCGGGGCATTCCACTGGGTTCGCGGGGCCTTTCGGGCCTGAGACCTTGCCGCTAGGGCCCTCTGGGCTCTCTTCATTGGTTATAAAAGGGCCCTTCGGGCCTGAGGCTTTGCCACTGGGCCCCTCGGGGCCCTCTCCATGGGGTTCGCAGGTGCCCTTCGTAATTTTAAGGTAGTTAAGCAAATAACTACGTCATGAAATTAAGAAAATGTTGGCCCCTTCGCTCACATGGGCCCCTTTCGGTCTGATTGGCCCCCCTGAGGAAAATCCTGGCTACGCGTCTGGCCCTGTCAGGCGTTCAGGGGCCCCTTGGGGGGGGGGGTCCTTAATATGCTCAGAGAGTTTTCCTGTAGATCAGAGGACCCGTCACGCGCGCTCAGGGGCCTCTTCATGCTTTTAGAGGGCCCTGTCGTGTACTCAGAGAGTCTTTCTGTGGCTTAGAGGGCCCCGTGAAGCGATCAGGGGCCCCTCCATGCGCTCAGGGGGCCCTGTCGTGTATTCAGAGGGTTTTTCTGTTGCTTAGAGTGCCCTCGTCAAGTTATCAGGGGCCCCGTCAAGCGAAGTTAAGACCTTGCCACTGGAGCCCCGCCACTGGGGCCCCTCTGGGCCCTTTCCACTGGTTGTAGAAGGGCCATTTGGGCCTGAGACCCTGCCACTGGGCCCCTCGGGGCCCTCCATTGAGTTCGCAGGAGCCCTTCAAGCCTGAGACCTTGCCGCTAGGGCCCTCTTCATTGGTTATAAAAGGGCTCTTCGGGCCTAAAGTTTTGCCACTGGGCCCCTCGGGGCCCCTTTCCATTGTGTTCGCAGGGGCCCTTCGGTTCTCTCAGTTCTAACATTTTTTTCATTTTTTTAAATATTTTTTAAAATTTATTTGGGCCCCTCCAAAAAAGAGTGGATGAAATCCGACGACTTTTTGGATTTTGAGGGGTTTACCTTGGGCCCCTGTAAGTTTGGCCCCCTCCTGGAGGAAATCCTGGCTACGCCCCTGACTATGTAGGTACTGGTTTCGGCATTCTAGTGACCTGGCTTGACGTGGCTGTGACTCGAAATTTCCAGGGAGTTGCCAAAAGAATGCTCCATAGGGCATGCCAAATTTGACTGAGCTCTGTGCCGCCGCGGTTCTATTCTCACTGCGAAACAAAAACTCACGAGAAGGAGGGGGGGGGGGGCATCTTGGGAGATCATCTTGGGGCATTCTTGGCCAGCGAGTAGGGTAACTGCATGTAAATTTTGTATGCGTTCTGCTCTGCACGTAGGCGAGGGATTATCCTGCAATGTTTGGTGACTGACTAGAAAAAATAAATGCAGTTTGTAGGTTAGTAAAATCACGTTTTCTCATTATCATTTATGCTGGCTTATGATTCCTACATACCATCACTTTATAACTTTTTCCCATGGGTGGAGCATACTCGTATATATCCTGTAATAACAGTGTCAAATCATGTCACCGGTCCAGCGGCGTTAGCCGGCCGCCCTCCGCGGCTGTCACGTCGGTTTCGCTGCGCCAATCTGTCAGTCCCGGTAATCTCCCTCTGTTCTCTGCCGATGATCCGGGTACGCTCCGCTGGTGGACCGCAGCCGACATGGACCCGCCCAGCGCACGCAGCGGAAGGAAATAAAAATCCACCGCGAATGTAAACAAATGCTGGCCGTGCGCGCGCGGCACGCGCACCGGCCGTGCCCCGGGCGACCGGTGACTGGCGGTACACGGCGCAGGGGCCGGCTGTGCGTAAATTGCGGATGGGCGTCGGCCGCAGCGGCGGCCCGGGTGGAGCACCAGCGAGATGGGGCCGTGCAACCGTAGACAGAGCCGACTAAGCACCCTAATTAGTCGATGAGTGCGCGCCCGGATGGCCGCGCCGTGTGGAACTCACGGGCGCTGTGACGGATGGTGATGATACGGTTGGTGGCGGTGGTTGGCGCCGATGTGTCCAGTCGGCTTTGTGGCGCCGATTTGGCGCCGATCACGCCGCCCACGCGCCGCGATTGCCACCACCGCAGAGTGGTGTCAGCCGGCGCGCGCCGCGACGAAGACCGACGCTCTGCTGACGGTGCAAGATGGCCGCCTTCGAACCGTCATTGCCCCCTAGTTTTGGAGAGTGCTCTGCGATGATGAGGGGGAGATGACTGCAGAACCATCCCGTATACCTGCCAGCAGGCGTGTTTGACACCTACTCTGATAGGTGCTCCATCTCACACGCACGCAGCCTGTCTGTTACTGCAGCCAGCCAGTTCATTTACACATATAGCCTCGGCAGTAAATTCGAGCCAAATCTTCTCCAGCGCACTCAGTGTCAATGGGAGCACTCATTTGCATAATATGGTGTCAAGTAGGATATGATTTATCAAAACAATGTTCGGGGCCCGAGAAACAGTTATTTGATACGCTGCCGTCTTCCAAATGATATCAGTAACCCACGTCTCTATGGCTAAAATGGATATTGTCATACTTATTCAGAAGCTAATACCTAAGGTCGAAATATGCCGCGTAGTGGCAGCTTCCTAAAGAAGAGAGGCAAAAGGTAAGTTGCATGTTTTATAGGCGGATAAAATGCGCACAACTATCCGTACCTACCTATATCAATATTTCCTGTTACGGTCAGTCAACTTTTTTACATTTATACGAGATCACAAGGACACGTCACGTCAGAGTAGGCTACATAGACCGTGCAACGATAAACACTTGTAAAGAGATAAGAATCCAGCAGAATTACAAAAATATATATAAAGGAGCTCTTTATTAAAAAACAATTATAATTTTTCCTTGAGCATTGCTAAGCAAACTGGGATGGTGAGCGAGCTGATTAGACTGGACATAATTAAGATCGTTTGTGCTGGTTTTCGACCAATGTCAAAATATAAAACGTTGCATTCACTTTTAATGAAGGCAGGTACTCCGCGCAAATTGCGTAAGGATGGCGTTTCAAAACATATTTATTGAGATCGTATGTTGCAATTATGCATGTAGTTTGTCAGCGCTTGGTTCACATGGACTGTGCGTAGGTATATTTCTATCTGGCTGTATCGTGTCTGTGTGTCTGTATGTCTGCGCGTGAGGTGATCAGCTGACTGTGACGGTTGTCGGCCAGCAGCATCTCTCCGCCGACGGCCAATAATCTGCCAGGCCACACCATTAGTCAAATTCTGATGCATTTCCTATGGTTTTCCTCGCCAGAACGGACAGCTGTTTAGCTTCTGAAAACAAATGAACCCGAAACAAAAGGAAACTTGCTCGCCGAGGGTGATAAATCGACGCGTCATGCAAATGTCCCGCCGGACCTCGGCTCTGTAAGTGGTTCATGACGTTCACCCGCACCGAAATTGGCCCGGTCCGGCGGCCAATTTGTCCGGGAGTGGCCGTCTCCATTTCCAGTGGCGGCCGGCCGACTTTGGTCGCCGGTCCCAGACGGACCCCTCTCCGCAGGAGGTCCGCAGATCGGACAGAAAACACCGGTGCCGATCGGCCGAACCGCCGAGCAGGCCGCTCCGCCGGAGCGAGCATTTCATTACGCTTATCTTTTAACGTGTTTGTTTGCTGTGGCCTCCTTCCCGTCGGCCCGGCTGACGGGTAAATAATAGCGCTACATTAACGTGAAATGCCGGAGATTAAATTAATTCCAGCCCATTCGGCCGATCTCATTAGGAGGGTATAACATAAAGCGGCAACTAATTTGAGGGACCACCAAGGTAGCGCAGCCGCACGTGCCCGAGACCATCTATAAGACTAGATGAGGCCACCTTTGACCCCAGATGGCTAGCAAGAAAAATTATTGCTCACGTGAGATTGCTAAAGATCCGGAGGCAGTGACGGGTCTGGGTAGCTTTGATTAGGGTGCTGTAATTTATGACATACCGACATACAATGAACAAGAAGACGATTCTTTAAGGCAATAAAATGCAGCACGCCCCATGGCGAGCGGTAAAGCACTGCCAGGGGCACTAATTTCTCCCACATTACCGCACGCACGCCCTGCACACTGCATATTAGCTAATGGCGCAGCAACGCGATATCATAACTCTGCGGCAATTCGTTAGGCCGAGCCCGAGCCGGTTCGCTCACGGTGTGGACTGTAGGTATGACCTAAATCTGTTCAGCTTTCACGTTCACACTTCGTTAGACGCACTGGTCATTCTACTGCGCTGTTGTGGAATTCTCTACGGAGCACGGTTTGATAAACGGTCCTGCTGCGGCGCATTTGTCGCTGGCTGTTTATCTGCGCTGCTCATCTCGGCGAGCTGCGCGCGGCCGGCAGCCGCAGAGCCGGACTCGGCGGCACACCATTTGTCATCGGACGGCAGCTGCGCCAGCTACCTCAGCAGCTACGGCGTCAGCTGCCGTGGCGACCACCGGCTGCCCTCCGGTCGCGCCGGGGAGCCGTCAGCACATTATTACAGGAGCCGACAGCGCGGCGACGCGCCGCCAACACACCCGGCCACCGCCCGCCACCTCATGTTTAGCATAGAGAATCAATTACTAGCAGTGTGCCGGGCCGCCGGCGCCGGGGCCGGGGTGCCCCGTCGGAGACGGCGGCCCGCGCGCGCCGAGCCATTACCTCCGGCTCGATGCCGCCGACGATAATCAGCTGACAAATGACGGTCGAAAGTAATGGCGGCCGCCGCGAGACGATGACAATATCGGCGCGTCGTACTTACCATCTCTCTCCAGTTTTCACCTGACCGACCGATTACCGACCGAGAGGAGACCTTCGCGCTCGGCGGTAGGCCGAGGTCGGGTCGGCACCCATCCTCCGTGACCGGCCCGCTCCCCGGGCACACCTGGACATCTGCAGCGCCGCCTGACTCGGCACTTTGGAGTACGGCCCGCCGCCGTGTCGGCGCCTCTGTCCGCCGACAATTGTAATGAAGACGGGGCTTTCCGAGCGTGAGTGGGCTGCGCTCGTGCGCCCGGAGCCGGTCTTTTCTTACCGGGACGGCGCGGCGGACGGCAGCCAAACTGCCCGCTAACGACGTCCCGAGCCGGCGCACCGCTCCTGCCCGTCGGCCTGACGGTGACACCGCGCTCAGCTCGGTCACGTCCAGCCGCTCAGCGCCGGTCTCCGGTACACATTTGCATCCGAGACTGCCGGATTATCGTTAGCGGTAGCGCTCTGAGTAACCGCATCCTGGCGTCTCGGAGGGCCATTGCGGGTCGTCTCCGGCCGTGCCCGGTCATCTCTGTCCGGCCGCGGTGTCAGACCGAGTCAAACGATCCGCCCCCGAGACGGCGCCGCCGGCCCCGGCCCCTGTCGCAGCTCCGCCGCAGCTGTGATGCAACGGCGCATCACTTAGTCGAGTCGCACTCCCTGACGGCGGCTGTCGCAGCTAGTGCAGACCAATAAATCAGGCATTACCATACCGAATTAATGTCTTGCCTGTATATAGGCCGTCGATGTGCCAGCCAAGGGAGTTGACGCCGGTTTCGGGGCAGGCCGATAGCTTTGGTGGCGCTCAATCGGACGTAAGCCTGATGGTTCTGCCACTTAGAGGCTTCGCGTCTGACGACCGGATCTAGCCGCCCTGGGGGTGGAGCGGAGCACCCGTCTCTCCCCTCCCCTTCCCTTCCCGTGCGGTGACACACCTGCCGGTCCGGGAGACAGCTGAAGAGGCACGGCCGGCAGGAGCCATCTGCCCGGGCACCGAGGTGGACCCAGCCCGACCGAATTAGCCGACAATTAGCCGCGAATTAAACATGACAAATGATATCGTGCGCGCGCCAGGTGATGAGATGCACACGCGGCGGGACGCACGAGGACACAAGGGAACCGGACACCGAGGACACGGGGGTGCCGAGGACACAGGGGGTGACGGGGGACAGGGGCAGACGGGAGGGTCCAGAGGGGTGGCACGGGCCGGCCCCGCCCCTCAGGTGACCGGGTCACTGATCCTGGCGGCAAATGGCACCAGCGCTGACCGCTGAGGGTGGGCGGCGCAGGACAGGTGGTGCCCGGCAGCTGGGTCAGACGACACGTGCCGAGCACACGGGACGGGGTGCAGAAAACGGGGCACGTGCCTGGCTGCGGAGCGGCAGGAGGGTAATGTGACAGTTTCACGCGAATGAGGGCGTGTGAAATGTATAACGGTATGAGTGTTTAGAGTCGCTACAATTGTATATTTGATATAATTGCATGTTTGCAACAGATAGTTGAAAGAAATGAAATTGTTGTCTTTGCTCAAAAGTGACTGTCATTAAGCCGTAATTGTTTTTTTCGTATTTCGCATATCTCTCTCTCTCTCTCTCTCTCTCTCTCTCTCTCTCTCTCTCTCTCTCTCTCTCTCTCTCTCTCTCTCTCTCTCTCTCTCTCTCTTTCTCTCCCCTCTCTATCTCCTTTTCCACTTTTCCTCCGCTCCATTTTCTTCCTCCATTTCTCTCGCTCGGTATGCGTGTTTCGGGCCGTTCTCTCTGCGTGCGTCCGTCGCCCCTCGGCAGCGGTAGGACAGACACCTACCCGAGGCACCGCCCAATGTTCCGCTGCAGCCGGCTGTCGGCTGTCCGCTGCTCCGGTGACCGCTCCGCCGTCCGCCATCTCCGGACGACCTCCGGGGACCGCTCTGTGACCCGGACCCGGCTCTGTGTCACCACGGGTTAACGGTCGCAGCTCGCGACTCTCTCCGGTGGTGGAGGTCCTCCGCCCTCCGTGAGGTAAGATGATGGGACAGACAGCTGGGAAACAGACCAACTACAACCGGCTAAAAATGCTAAACATAAAGGAACGATTCGTGTCTCAGAGTAACTCAGAGTTCTAATATTTAGTCATCAGAGTCTCTGAAACAGCTGGAACAGCTAGCCTGGCCCACTGGCTAACTTCCCAGGTCAACCTACTCCAGATCCGACTCTACCTCTCTCAGCTATTCGCTCTGTGGAACGATCGGGCGTCGACCTTTTTGTTGGTGCTGGATGGGCGGAGGCGTCGTGGCCTTGAACCAGTGACATTGTTCTCAGGGGTGGACCCCTCGGTCGTCTGAGAGTCGCTCTCGATTTCAGTAGTGTGTGGGCTGGGGCGCGGCGCCTGGGTTCCGCCCCGGATGTGCGCGCCCAGACGGTACTCCAGCAGATACGTCATTTCCGGGGTGAGGAACGTGAGCCGGAGGTTGCCATGGAGCCGAGCCGACTGCCTCGCTTGAGGGAACGTCATGCCCGTTGCTGATTACAAAGTGGAATGTTGATTGGTGCTTATTGACGCCATGAAGATGGTTAATTTAGCACAAACATTTTCCCGTTTTAAGAAGAAATCTAGGGTGCACCACATCTGTCTCACAATGCTAAGTATAAATTGTTTCACAATTTGAGATGTTATACATATGAGGAGTGTGCATTGTGCATTGTTAATGTATATTGGCACAAAATGAGAGTCACTTATTACATAAACGATATACTGTGCTTGACTAACAGCAATTAAAACCTCTCTAGATGAAACCGATATCCAAAACATAGTATGCAAAAGAGAGAAGGGGCATTCGCCTTCCCAAAGCAAGCGCCATTGGATGAATTAATTAGTGATTAATTTGCTTTCAGGGTAAACTTCTATTGCCAAACGTGTTGGGTAAATGGCGAAGCTCATTAATTCATAATGTAAGATAACCCCAATGCATATTCGACGCTGTCGAAATATGCAAGAAACGAGTTTGATTGTATTCATTTGAATGTGATAATTAGTTATCTAAATATTCATTACATCTTCAGCATTATCAATAATTCCTGGACGGCAAATTATCCGTCTGCGTTACGCGGCGCTCGCTTGCAGCTGGACCGAGGTTCTACATGACTGGCAGGAAGCTACGCGAAAATCAGCCAATCAGATAGCGCCGATTTATGGCGGGCTTTGAAAGCCCTTAACTTCAGGTAGCGGCGGCCATTGGCAGCCGAAGAGTAACCGCTTTGTGTCGCAACATTGGCAGCCGCTGCCGATATGGGCCGTTATTCGGTATCGGAACCGTCATCGGCACGTCATCAGGACCGTCATCGGGACCGTCACTGGTACCGTCACGGTACCGCCGTCATTGAGAGGGTCATCGCGGCCGTCGCCAGGACCGTCACTCGGGTGGTCGGTTAAGCCATCAATGCCATGCAGCGATTAGGGGTATGACCGTCATCCCCAATTTGACATCGGAAACAGAATGGAATGCTTCTGCTTACCGGAATTGTCGTCGGCGCCAACGGCATAACGATGCTGGAAACGCACTTTCGTTATGACATTTATCGATATCAACAGCGGCGTCGTAAGACGCATCGATGGGTTTTCATCGACAATGCAAGCTGGACTGCCAACAGTGGTATCTCTAGCCAACGTGATGCCAATGGCAGATTACCGGCATAGTTTCCAGGAAGGTACTGTGCGTGTGACGCCGCCATCCAGCCCTTCCGCCGTCATTCCACCTTTCGTACCGCTTCTCTCACCGCTTCTTCCGCTGCTAATATTCTTGTCCACCATTCACCATCCACTTTTCGGCGCCGCTTTAGTCCACCGTCCGTCGTCCACCGTCCCGTCGCTTCCATCCTTCCATCGCCCATCCACTCATTGTCATTTCTGTCTTTGCTCCTGTTTCCACAGTCCCGCCACAGCGCGGCGTCTGACCCATCCGGAACACGCCGCCACCCCGGGTCCGGATCTCGGATGTCCGAGTCGGATCCGGACCGCGGCCGGAGGACCCGGACCGCAGCGGCAGCTGATCCATCACAAGCACCGCTAATTGGTCCGGCAATGACACGTGACCGTCGGTCGGTCCGCGCCGACCCGCCCTTCCGCCGGCGGCAGCTGAGCGTGCCCCCTGCTCCGGGCACGGGTCAAGGCAGGTCGAGCCGCGGCCCCTGTGTGCTTCTCTCGGCTCGATCCAACCGCCGGCTGCAGCTCGGCAGTGAAGCCCTCATCTCTTACCTCTCTAAGTGTGGTGTGATGTGCTCTCCTTTTTACCAGATGACATCATTGGTTCGTGGGTTGTGTTAAGCATATGATGGTATCACTGGTGACATCGGCGGCGCCCTCGCGGCGTGGCGGCGCGGTTTTGCCGCGCTGTTGTTTGACCTGTCGGGAGTTGTTTCACGCGCGGTCGCAGGTCGCGAGGTCAGAGTCAACTCCGATGTGGCGCTGATAATGCGTCAGTAGGCGCCGAACAGAGTGGCTAGTGAATGACCGGGTATCGTCAATGAATGGGCGGACCTTTGAAGACGCCGGCCTGGTTTGGGTCGACCTTCAGGGTCTGTTTGCTACGAGTGCAGTGGTCTGGGAACTGGGCGGAGGGAGACCGGATGTCTTCCTTCCGCTCCAAGTGGGCAGGTGACGTCTGTCAGTCTAAGGTGACAGTCTAAGGTGAGAGTTTGCTGCCACAGTAGCCCACAGCTTGGAGGGAGCCGGAGGGCAGGGTCAGAGGACAATGTGCAGTGGTCACTGACCGTTATCCAAAAATATCTGACGCGTGCCGGTCGTCTGCCCTGCACCCTCTTTATATAAGCGAGATAGCATGGCGTGACTGGGGCAAACGTCGCCGCCTGGATTCATTTATAACCCACGATTTTGTCTACCTTAATTGTATAGGCACGATTTTACTGCCGGAATGGCCGAATTATGACTGCATTACCACGCTGAGCGTCCGGGCGTTTGTCATATGGGCCGCTTTGTCGGCATCTGCCGTGGGTGCAGTTATTTCAGCGGCCAAATCACCGGATTCCACCTGATGCGAGTGTAATTGGCGGCGGTGAACGGTTTTCTGCAGTGGGGCGTAGCGGGGTGCTCGGCCACACCTCTCGCCTCCCCACCTGCCCCTCCCCGCTCCCCCGCTCCCGGCCGGTGCTCCGGCAGGTGGGGTGACGTCACTGTCCTGGGCGCGCATACACCCTGTGCGGGGAGGGAGGGAAGAGGGGAGGAGGCAAAGGAAGGGAAGTAGAATGACAAGTGCATGTAAGTGCGCTATTTCATAAGTCAGACGTGAGAGGCTATTTTTTGCATTAAGTTCATCGATATGTGTCAATTACGACACATTGTTAGCAACTTTATAAAATTATATTTTTCAGGGCGTATTTTAAGGGATTTTCACTGGGTCGGCAATCACATTTAGGGGCGGCATTTTGCACTCATAGGGGCGGCACTTGGCATCTGAGGGGGGCGCCATACCTACTGATATTTAATGACAAAAAAGACACGTTCGACGGTTCTTTTATAACTCTTTCTAAGTAATGATTTCAGATTCAACCTACCTAAGCTCAGCGGTATTACGTCTATTTTTCCGGGATATAACTAGTATTTCTCGTGTCATAATGCGACAAATGAACTATAATTTGACTTTACAAAAAATAATTTAAAAATTTTACCTGAGGTCAAGTTCATGACCTCACCATAAATAAAACATGTTGCATACCAGTCGATCCGTATCGTCAAGCTTAAAACATTCACGGTGTTTTATGGCTCTAGAACAGTGGTCGGCAGGTCGCACGAGTGGTGCCCACTTTATGGGCGCTGGACGGGGCCATTACCCCACTTGTCATACCCCATTGCAAGCCCCATTGCTTACACGGCAAGGGTCGCTGATATTCGGCCATATCCTTTGACGCCTCTATTTTTCTGCATCTTAATAAAATGCAACACAATTAACTCTCTTTTTATGGAGAGGGAGAGCGGGTGGAGTAAGGATGAAGTCATACATTTTTTATTCATTAGTTACTCGCGTAATGAACAGCGTATTGATTTGTAACGATACGTTCATCCCCCCAAATTAATGAATGGTATACCTACCTAGTACCTACTCAAATTTTTCGTGACCCCAGTGACATTTTCATTGAGTTTTTGAAATTTAAATGATCTTCACTCGGTAACTTTCTCTCCGGATCGGCCGGCGGACAAAACGCAAGCGAAGACAATGCGGGGAGTCCGGTGCTCTACCAACTGAGCTACGGAACAGGGAAATGCTCACCATAGATACACCGACTGAACGATCCCTTTATAACTTAAGCGATTGATAAGACAAACAGTGGTAACTGTATATATAAAATGTAAGTCTCGAAATTGCTATGTCTTTGACCGAAGGTAAGGACAATTTTGCGACCCTTCCATTAGGTATAAGGAAATGGGAGAAAATCAGGGCATGCATGCCTCTTTTTATAGGTAGACAAATGTCAAAGTTAACGAATTTAAACATCATAAAACAATTAAAAATGAAACACTTAATCGGAAAATTGCCACCCACGACCCTCGTTATGTCCTTGAGTTCATGTCAGGTCATGGAAGGCCTCCAGCAGTTTTTTCAATAACTTCTGATAGAGACATGCGACATGCCTGAGCGATGAAAACACCTTAGATGATTTCAGTTTGACGATACAAATCGACTGATATGCAACGTGACCTTTACCAGTCAGGTCATGACCTGGACCTGAGCTCAAATTCCCAAACTGACATTTGA